>NC_137881.1:16009713-16214713 GCF_963924005.1 Protomyctophum bolini | reverse complement strand
ATATTTGATGTGGTCGAGCACACTTTCTGTTCAATATCCTCCTTCTTTCTTTCTTTCCTTCCTTCCTTCCTTCCTTCCCTCCTTCCCTCTCTCTCTCTATGGAACGGGAGAGAAACTCACTCCTGTCCTTTCCCCTTGGAAAACATAAGAAACATTGTGTGTGTTAGGTCACACAAGTTGCTGGCACCGAGCGTATAGTAGGTCTTAAATGGCCGTATGTGTGCACGTGGAGTGAGTGAGCGTGCATGTGTGCACTCTTGTCCCGTCGTCGTGTCCTCCCCTGCTCCTGGCTTTCCGCCTTTCACGGCTCGGTCGATGACCTCACACTGCACGGGCCGACGTCCAACAGCCGGCAGAACCTGCTGTTGTTCCCCCTCCAAATATCTCTTGCTAGCGCTTTCTTTCTTTCTCTCTTTCTTCCCGTCGCTATCCGTCTATCTCTATACGTGTGTGCAACACTATATCCCTCCACTCCTTTTGTATCTTTTTGTGCCCGCCTATGTGTGCTTATCTGACGCTCGCCGTATTTGTGGTGAGATAATTGTCTTATCTAGACGAGAGAACTGCATGCTTAGATGAAATTATTTAACCGCTTATCTGAAATTCACCCAGCCGTAATATGCAGTGTATGCTTCCTTCCACAGGAGCTGCTACATTGATTCAATATACCTATAAAAAGATAAAGATAACTAATACATACTAAGGTTCGTGTGTTAACTTTAAACATCGACACGATTTAATTTCATGAATTTAGAATTTCATATCTGGCAGTCTTTCCTCATATCTAAATGTTCCCATTTGTTTTGGGGGCGATCGTTCTTCGCCTTTCCTCGCCGCTCGATCTCCCTCCCTGTTTCTTTTCTCACTCTCTCTCGTTTCCCTCTCACCCTCCCTCTCTCCCGCTTTGTTGTCTAAACAAAGTGGCCTTTATCGGAGATGAGCCGCAACCCAAACAAACCAAACAAAAGATATGGGCAAGGAAATCTGCCCCGGAGAGGAGAGGAGGGGAGGATCTTATCATGCCCACAGCCATTGTGTGTGCCAGCCTGCCGACCGACCCGATGCCTTCGCCCCCTCTTCTTCGTCCTGGCATCTCCGCGACGGGGGGGGGCGGGGGGTGGTGGGGGGGTTGGGGAGATATGGCGGCGGGGGGTCGTTGCTTGTGCAAGGCATTCCGCAAGGCAGCTGGCACCGGGCGGCAACTGACCTGGCCCGAGAAGAGAAGAGGGCGAAAGAAAATGCGGAACCACCGCTATACTAACTGGGGGCCAAAAAAACAGGACGCCATCTCACAGTATGGCAGTACACTGTTGTAACGGGGGTGAGGCAAAAACAAAAGCAAAGCACTTCCTGGGATATTGCTCCAACCTGGCGGTATACACAGTGCATTAGACTGTTCGTTGTTTAGTTGTTAGTTTAACCCTGAGAAATAAATGGACCTGTAAGGGTCTGTGCTTTCAGAGTAAAACACAGAAGCTGTAATCAGGTGACATGTAGCCTTATTTTTTACTTTTACACAAAAAAAAGGTAGTCGACGAGTATTTTTCGTCATAGTGTTAGTTAGTCGACGAAATCAACACTGCATGTAGAGCATTCTCTCAGGGTCAACGTGCCGTGTCGACAACTTTATCCGTTGCAACTTGTCGGCAGCAGAGCTACAATACAAGCGAACATGACCATGCACCGATGCTTCAAATTAATGTTCCAACTAAAACTAAGTATTCCTCCCTCAGTTCAACCCCTGGACGCATCTTGGATACTATAGCTTAAATTCCTTAAAACATTATTGGCATTGTTACACAGTGGATTCAAACAGAATTAGGGCAGGCTGCGGTATAACAGAAGAGAACAGCGTCGCTCGTTAACAGAAATCATAATAATACAACACACACAACACACACACACACACACACACACACACACACACACACACACACAGCCATTCACACACACAGGCCGGTGACAAATGCTGTGGCTGTGTCTCTTAGACAGAGCCCATACACTTTGTGACGTTCTAATTATTATCTTATAATTGGAACAAGGCAGGTATTTCATTTTGGGCATAAAGGCAGACAGGCAAGAGGTGCTGGGCTTTGGCCCTATCCAATGTCACTCTGACTAGGAATGCAGCTACAGTAAGATGAGTCACTCTGGTCCAACCCCACCTCTCTCTCTCTCTCTCTCTCTCTCTCTCTCTGTCTCTCACACACACACACACACACACACACACACACACACACACACACACACACGTGCGCGTGCACATACTGTACGTGCGCGCACGCACAAACAAAACAGAGAAAGAGACACGAATGTGAGAGGGGCAAAGTTGAAACGTCTGCGAGAACAATGACATTTCGCCTTCCTTTCTCCAAGACAGACACCGGCGGGCTTGTTGAATACAGTGGGAAGGGGAGTGCGCGCACGGCCGCACGCACACACACACACATGCGCACGTCGCACGCACACGCATATGCACACAGTAGGGCTGTCAGGGTTTTAAGACTCATAGAATCAAGTGGGATCGCAGCCCAGACAAGAACAATGAGGTGTGCCACACACTCTGCTTGTGTGTGTGTGTGTGTGTGTGTGTGTGCGTGCGCATGTGTGTGTCTGTGCGCGTCTATACGTGTGGATTGGAGTGTGCGCACCCGACCTGCCAATACACTCGTACATCTCCGTTCACGTGGCACTGTGTTTGCTGTGTGTGTCCACTCTTTACGTGAACGTGCAATGCATTCAACTTTCTGCGACGATATAGGCGCCATGGCCGTTTTCTAGCACGTATAGTATACATACACCGCCGCACGCACACGTGCACGTACAGTACGCTGAGACCTAAAGCGCCGGGGCGTGTTGTTCCACGCACGCGGCAGGCAGTGCGCTCGTCTCCAAAGCGCACCGCATACTAATTCTAGAGAAGAGTGGGCCATTGGTTTCCGTGCCCCCTCTTCCTCCTCGTCCTTCTCCTCCTCCTCCTCCTTGGTAAACTCTCACGGGGCAGTGAAAAGAGGAGAGGTTTTTAGCGTGAGCAGGGAGGACAACAGGCTCCTCATTGAGGTCACCAATGTGGACGGGGGGAGGGGGAGGGGTACGGGGGCATTCATTTGGCGAGTGGGCCCCGAACAAGAGGCTGAAAGGCCTGCCGGATCATTAGCCAGACTGCCAGGAAAGACACACACACACACACACACACACACACACACACACGCACGCACACACACTTACATGCACGCCACCCACGCACGCGTGCACAAGCGGATATGCAGACACAGCCTGTACACACAAACACATACGCATAGACGGTATATGTAGGTACGATACATAGGCAGTCAGACACGCGTGCAGTCATTTACACAGATAGAAGCAGCACACACACACACACACACACACACACACACACACACACACACTTGCGTCTGTGAATGCTTGTGACCGTGCACACTCGCATGTGGGGCAAAAAGAAAAAACCTTGGCGGACACGGATCGGATGCATACATGAAAGCCCACAAGCATAATATGCACGTGCTATACACACCCGAAAGGATGTTATACAGTATACGTCCGCAGTATTTATCTGTGTGTGTGCCTGCACACGCACACACACACACACACACGCACGCACACACACACCGACACAGAGGCAGCGCTCAGATGTCCCGCAGAGAGCTGCTCTGTGCTGTACATGTGCTGTGCGGTCAGCGGGCCAGGGCTGGAAGACAACACAACACAACACAACACAACACAGCACAGCCACACAGTGGCTCATCTGTCCCATGAAAAATGAGCAGGGCTGGCCTCCCGTCAGCACACTGTGCGCCCCACTTACTGTTTCCAACACCCCCCCCCCTCATCCCCCCTCTACTGGCTCCCTCCATGCTCTCTCTCTATGTCTCTCTCTCTCTCTCTCTTTCCACCCGTTTCGGTGAATCTAACTTTTTCGTCTCTGTTTTAGTGTTTTTCCCTCGTTAGCTCCTTTCCTTTCTCTCTCCTCGTTCACTCGCCCACTATATACGCTCAATGCTCTCCGCATGCCGCGGTTTCCCGAACGCCGAGGTTCAAGTCACACGTTTCTGTACACAAAGTGACTTTTAATGAGGTTTGTGTCAATGTCAACACGTCGAGTCCACAAAAGATGAAAAGCTTTATTATCGATGCTTTATAAGTTTAAAGGACTTAGAAGGATGTCAAGTAAACATCATCGTTACACTTCCTGAGGGTTTCAGTTTAAGTACTGTATGTGCCAAATATGTGCGAGTGAAGTGAGCAGCGCTGCAATTGGCTAATGTCCATCATCACGTCAACAGTACACATCAGCATGATTTTATTGAAACACAGAAGAGTGTAATATTATGGACCACAAAGGGTTTGCCTAAATTTCTACACTCTCCGAGTTAAATGAACCCATTTTGGGAGGGGAACCCCTTTTGGTGTTTTAAGCATTAGGTTATACTTTAGCCATTGAAAAATAGCAGATCTACAAGCTCATAGCGCGCCACAGAGTGCCGCGCTACGACATACAACATATTTTCAGATGGGGGTCTGCGGCCAATTACATATAATCTTGGGGGTCCTTGACATGAAAATGTTTGAGAACGACTGACATAGAAACAAAGAGAAAACTGTCAGGAGTTAGAAGACATTTTGTAGAATCGCCCTCAGGTCTAAATGGGTTAAATTAAGAGTGGGTATTTTACCATGTACCTATACAGTATACTTATACAACATCATACCAAAAAAAAAAATTCAAATGACTTTTCCCCCCAAAAAGCCCATCATCATGATTCACATCACATGGCACGGTTCAACTTCATGGTTCCCTGTCCATTGGAAGGCCCGTGAGAAAAAGAGTGAAAGCCGTCTGCTGAAACAATGGCTCACCCATCAACGGGGCGGTACACCCCCTCTCCCCGTATCGTTTGTGGTATGCTACGCGGGGACAAACAATTAGCTTTGTCGCGGTGTAATTGACTGGCAAGCGCTGGGTGGCATTTACATTCGCCCGCTGTTGCTGCTGCGCCCCTGCCATTCTGAGGCTGGGCAGAGAGAGGTAAAGAAAAGAAGAGAAAGAAAGAGTGTGTGTGTGTGTGTGTGTGTGTGTGGGGGGGGGGGGGGAGGTCGTCTCCCTGTGTGTGTGTGTGTGTGTGGGGGGGGGGGGAGGTCGTCTCCCTGTGTGTGTGTGTGTGTGTGTGTGGGGGGGGGGGGGGAGGTCGTCTCCCTGTGTGTGTGTGTGTGTGTGGGGGGGGGGGAGGTCGTCTCCCTGTGTGTGTGTGTGTGTGTGTGTGTGTGGGGGGGTAGGTCGTCTCCCTGTGTGGGTGGAAAGGTTGTCCGCATCTCGCCTGGTCCCGACGACGACACCACTTTTATTTAATTTTTTCCTGTCTCTCTCCGTGGTGGCAAACTTCCAAAAAGGAAGGGAGACCATATAAAAAAAGAGAGACATGGCTGTGCAGGACGGACGGACGGACGGACGGACGGAGGGTGCACAAACTATAGATTTAATTATGCATGCATGTTTTTTTCTCATTCATTGTAGTGGTGGTGGGAAGGGGAGGAGTCTGTGGGGGAGGGGGGGGGGGGGGGTTAGGCCAATGACATTCCGTCGTCGTAGCCCTCCTCCTACACTCACCACTCACACGCACACGCACACGCACACGCACACACACACACACACACACACACACACACACACACACAGCGCAGTCTGGGAGCTAGCCACTATAGGCTAATGAGGTGACACTCACCGTCTGGAGACCAGCCAAAACAGTCCATTAACTCCTAGCCAGTAGTTAAGAGGAGAGGAAGGAGAGAGGTGGGGGGGGGGGCTAGCCCACGGGGTGTTGGTGGGTGGAGCTTGAGACGGTGGTGGAGGAGGGATGAAAGAAGAGGTAGAAGAAGAAGAGGAAAAGAAGAAAAAGAAGAAGAAGAAGGAGAAGAAGAGGAATGACCTTTCCCCACATGTAAAGCACTTTGGTGCTGCTGGGTAAATAATGTTGGATTGGATGGGACGGCAGTTCAACTTGTGAATGCATGAAGAAGTTGGACTAGTTGGAAAGTCTGAAAGAGAAAGGCGGTGCTGGGTGTGGTGTGGTGTGGTGGGGGATGGGGGGCAGGGGGGTGGGGGTGATGTTACCCAATCCAATTCAATTCAGTTCAATTCGAGGATCTTCATTGGCATGAGCAAACATACGTATATACACTATCAACACATACACTATCAAAGCAGGTGTCAACCACACAATAAAAACGTAGAGATGCATGTATAGGTAACTATACGGGAGTGAAGACAATGTGGAAACAGAGCTATGTCACGATGCAACTTAGAAAGGGGCGGCGGTGAATCAGGGGTAGAGTGGCTGGATGGTATAACCGCACAGGTTGCCAGTTCGAACCTGTTCGCCAGAGTTAGTGTCCAAGTGTCCTTGAGCCCTGAACACTGAACCCCTAATTGCTCCTGAATGATGTGCAGGTTGGTGCCTTGCATGGTTTCCGCTGCCATCGGTGTGTGAATGTGTGTGTGAATGTGATGCACAACCTATGTAAAGAGCCTTGGATAAAGGCGCTATATAAATGCACCATTTAGAAATAGTAGCTTATGGTTTGTGTATACACGGTATATCTATATATTGAGCACGGACATTCCGCTCACCGTCACGAGTTATGTTTTTTTTTTTTTTAAGATAACGCGTGGCACACTGCGACTGGATTACCAGTCGGGTGCCCAGACGGTTACGCCACCGCCTGGCAAGTTATGTTAATGAACAACTTGAACTTGTATATGTGTGTGTGTGTGTGTGTGTGTGTGTGTGTGTTAGGGACATGGGGGCATGAGGTGTGGTTGCAAGCTTGTGTGGCACACCACACACACACGCAGGCAGTCAGGCGCGCACACGCACACACACACACAGAAACAGAGATCCCCTGAACCCCCCCCCCCCCAAAACCCTGTACCCACCCTCCCTCCACCCACCCAGTCAGACAGACAGACCTTTGACAGAGGAACTGTGTGATTCGCTCTCTTTCATCTTCAGAACCCCGTCCCCCGTCCCCCGTCCAGTCGGATAATTATGAGACAAATGCACCGGACCCCTGCTGATTGAGTGGCAATGGACATGGGAGAGCAGAAAGGGAGAGGGGTGGGGGGTGGATTGGGAGGTGGTGGTGGTGGTGTGGGGCGGGGGGGGGGGGGGGGGAGTTCAAACTTTGCACGTCTCAACTGGTTCAGAGGGAGGCGGAGGGGGGGGGGGGGGGGGTGCAGGAGGGAGGGTGGGAGGGAGGGAGAGGTCTGGGAAATCCCCCTCTCCCTCTCCCAGGAGGACTGAGCTTGGCCCGCAGATCGTTTCAGTTCAGTTCGCTTCTTTTTTTTTTTTTGGGACAGTCTGGTCGGGACACCCACCGGTGGCGAGGAGGAGGAGAAGGGACCCCCCCCCCCCACCACCCCGGACTTTTCTAAAGTGTTGCCTCACAGTGTTGATTTTGTCGACTAATGCTGTGGCGATAAAATGTCCCTCGACTACCTTTTTTCACTGACGTGAACTAAATGGAAACTAGATAAAAACTGAGCTACGATGATGAAAACTGAGACTAAATATACTGACAATTTCGTCAACAAAACAAGACTAAAATGTTGGGAATGGACTAGTGTAAGTAAAAGACAAGTCGTTTTACACTTGGTTGCTTGCTGGAAATAGCAGATCTACAAGCGCAATGCGCTCTGGGCTTGTAGATCGGCTATTTTCAGCCAGTGTAAAATCAGCCATTATCAAGGCCCACCAAAATACATTTTAGTCGACTAAATCAACTGTAGATTTGGTCGACGAAAATCGTATGATATTTAGTCGGCATTTATCGATATCGATATTTAGTCGATACTAGAGGCGAAAACTATAGACTAGACACTAAAACATTCCAGGTGACTCGAAAGTGACTAAAACTACATTAAAACTATTCAAGACAAAATCTGCAGTCAAAATCAACACTGGTCACATTTCCCCGGAAACATGTGAAAAATCATCCTCTGTGTGGAATGTAAAAACATACACCATGCCTTCAAAATGTTATATATTGTATGCTGCATTATACCCGCTGCAGAATGGTGAATTCATGGTGCATGGTGAATGAATGCTGTACCTTACATGCCAGATAAACACATTTTTGTCCCCAAATAATTGCTTTTGGGTGCTTGTACATTTTAGAGTTCTCTTTCGATGACTGTACTCGACGTTGCTCCTCTTTGACCCGATAAGCGAATTCACGCAGCTATATGATTTGAAATGGTATCGACATGTTTTTATCTCTGTAGATGCTGATAGCTTTGCCAGTATACACAGTACTTAACAGAATAATACTGCCATCTGTGTCTATTATGGGATTTCAAGTAGTAGAAAAACCAATTACTTTGACATTTAAAGCCGGTTAATTGAAATAACTGGAAATTCTCGCAGGAATTTGAAGATGAGAGCAAAAGGAAATTTTCCGAAAAAACACACTATAGTTTTGAGACAACTACCGGTACTAGAAAGTAAAACTTTCAGGAACCCCCTTTTGGTGTTTTAAGGCAAGCATTATGTTATACTTTAGCTATTGAAAAATAGCAGATCTACAAGCTCATAGCGCGGCACCGAGTGCCGTGCTACGAGCTTGTAGGTCTGCTATTTTAGAAAAATCGTGAAACTGTAGTGCAAATCTTTGAATATATATTCTTTCAGAGCGAACGTTTTTAACTCAAATCTTTGATTCTGGGAGGGGTCTCCCTGGAACAACATTTTTTGAGACGGGGTCGGCGGCCAATTACATATAATCTTGGGGGTCCTTGACATGACAATGTTTGAGAACCACTGACATAGAAACATAGGGTTTTTCAGAAAACTGTCAGGATTTAGAAGGCATTTGTAGAATCGTCCTCAGGTCTAAATGGGTGAGGGAAAAACATCAATACAGCAAAAGAGCACTGCAGTATACACAATGTTGTCTCCTCCTCTCCGGCCATGTGTTGCTGTAACTGCACACGTTTCTCTCAAGCCCTCGTGCCAGTGATGTGTCAGTGAATTGTCGCTGCTCGCGACAGCGGCGGCATGGGGGTTGGGTTCGAGAGTTGGACGCCGGCTCAGCCAAGAGGAGTTCCCAGAGGCGAGAGCCGAGCGGCGGGCCGCGGCCAACGCAGGCCAACAGGGTTTGCTCTCTTTGCAGGGGCAAAATGGGCCCGTCTCCAGCTGGGCGAGGGGCCACTAAGGATCCCTCTCTCTCCCTGCCACCCCAGTACGTGCCACACTGTTTGCACTCCACCGAGCTGTGCCAAAGGCGAGCAGCCACAGTGGCAAACATGCTCGTACACAACACGCGCGCACACACACACACACACACACACACACACACACACACACACACCCCCACACACACACACCTTAATTGGGATGTGGAAGGGACTTATGCGATCATAGAATTCTACCACATCTAAGAGCAAGATCTTGGCCTGGGCCAAACAAAGGGAAACAAAGTGAGCACTCATTCAGACGATTTGCTGGCACGGCCCCGCTTGGAACGGGACATGAGGGTGGAGGGGAGGGATCAACCACAGAGTTTAATGTGTCATTACAAGCATAAAAACAGACTACTGACATTGCCAACAGATGTCGAGCCAGTTTATTTCTGCCATTACAACTCCAATAGGGAACGGAGCAGCAGGTGCGGCGCAACGCGAACCCCTCATAGCCGTCTTCCTTTACTACGCAGACGACTGCGCTTTAGCTGCTGCCTCATCACTTCTTCTCCCCATCAGTTATGGGTAATTTACACCTCGGACGACACCGTCTTTTTGGTTGACAATAGGCCGTTTCTGTCAAGGAAACGCATGGACCTTTAGTCAAACTAATAATTTCTACTTCACTCTGATGTGTGTGTCTGTCCAGTAGACTAAATAGAACGGACGGATAAAAAGATCATTTTAGTGTAGCTGAGATGACCTTGGCTTCCTCACTGACGCCTGATTATTTGCATGCCTGTAGATATAATAGGCTATTTTCAGTGCAACTGAAGTACAAATCAGGTACGATCACAGAGTACAGACAGACATAATTAGATATTTCTGGCACTGTGTAACTAAAACATTAACATTCAGGCTCGATGGAACAAAGATGAATCCATTGCACTTAGTAAAGGACAATTTCCAGACCATGAATTTGTATTTCTTTAGGCGTGTAAGCTGAGCAAGGTCGGTGCACTGACCAAGTGACAGCGTAATAGTGCCGCAGCAATATTCTCTTGCTTTTAGAATATTATTCAAAGGGCAGTTAAGAGGAAAATAAGTGAAGGAGATAAGAGGAGAGAGGTAGAAGATCGATTTTTTTCTCCCCCCACCCTTCATGACAGGGACATATTAGCACAAGAAGAGGAGAGGGGAGTGTATATGATTCAGTGAGGAGCAGGGGAACAGTGAGGTATGCACCTCTCTGTGTTCTGGGTAAACAGAGAGAGCATCATAAATATACTAACCTGTCTGTGGCCCTGCCCTGGTATACACTAGAGTCCTGCTTCTAATGATACCCAAAATCACACACAGCCTGCACCGTAATATGCCTCCAGGAAAGACTTTTAAAAACTTTTTTTCTTTTTTTTAGGGTCCTGCCCTTACTGGGCTGCAGCAGGGGCCAGTGGGGCTGTCGGACGTGCTCGCCGTGTTTTAAAAGCCGGCTGCCTGCCACACGGCCACTAAACCCCCCCCCCTCCTCACCCCCCCTTCCCTGTTAATGAGACTGGAGACGACGGGCCTTTTTTTGGTGGAGGCCCCAGTCAGGGCCGATCTGAATCAAAGCAGCCGTGGGGGGGTTAGAGGCTAGGGGTGGAGTGTGTGTGTGTGTGTGTGTGTGTGTGTGTGTGTGTGTGTGTGGGGGGGGGGGGGCTGAGGGCATAGGTCTAGGGTGTCTACACTGGGCACAAGACCAGGGGAATGAGGTTTCACTGTTGGGCACACACACAAGGAGAGATTAATGAAGCAAGTTTAAATTCCAAACACATTGACTCATCTTTTTGAGGTGTGCAAATGTGCTTTTTGATAGTTTTCATCAGAGAGTGGAGAATCTCCACTGGCACCAATTGTTTTAGTGTTATAGGGACATTTTTCACGATAGCGTTTTAACACCGGCAAGTGGCCCGTTTCCTCTTTTTGAATAGCAAAGGAAAAATTATGAAACAAAGATGTTTTCCCCGTGTACAGTACAATTCACATGCCCAGCAAAATATGTCATTTTCTTTCCTATAGTAAATTGTCAGTGGGGGTTGATTATGAAATAGGCTTGTTCGATTCAGGGGAGAAAAAAAAACTGCGAGCTGTCTGACTAAGAAAATAGGTGCAAGCGATGAATAGGGCTTCTTATAGAAGCGTCATGCCAGGTAGTGCGACCTACGTACGTATAGTCAGATGCATAGCGATGTTTAAAAAAAACCCCAGCATCATAAAACAGGTTCTCACATAACTCAGAGGGAGTGACAGCGGCTTTGCCCGCCACAAGGTCAGAGTGTTGGCAGCGTTCCAGCTTCTCTGCACCACACATAGACCCACCTAAAAGTGTCTAACAGATAGCGAGCTATATAGACGCAGTAACCTGCTAATACTAAAGTGACGCTATGCATCTTCTGCTCTTTTGGAGGTCGCGGCGGGTTAAAAAAAAAAAAGAGACGTTGCAAGCATGCACGGTGTTACACGTGCGGAATTCAGAACTCAAATTTAATCGAAATAAATGGACCGGGGGCAGCACTGTCTCCGCACCGCGGCGCGCCACGTCAACATGCTTCGGTCATCAGAAATAAGATGCAAAGTGTAATCACTCTGGTTAGGGAGACGTAGAGTACAGTATCACCCTTCTCTCATACCACAAGGTTATGATGGACACGTCTTATCTGTGTGCGTATTAAGCAAGATACTGTATGTTGATTGAGAGAGAGAGAGAGAGAGAGAGAGAGAGAAAGAGAGAGTGAGAGGCGAGCGCCATTTTTTCCACATTCCTGGCACAAGACTGAGAGAGAGCAAATCCGCCCTGCGTTTCCTAGGCCTGCCGGGGCAGCCCCCCCGCTCGGCTCGCTCTGCCACAGCAGCAATAACAACATGTGGTTTTGGCTGTTGCACAGCGCCACTTTACAGTGGGGAAGAGGGGAAGAGGAACCGCTAAATTAATTTCAGATTTTGTTGTTTCGAAAAAACCGTAAACAGTGTCAGACAAAGCCTGGCATTCAAACGGCCCATGCACATGCAGGCCGAGGCCAAAGCTGCATGCTTTTTTTTTTTTTTTTTGTCTGACGGAAAAGGGCTGCCTGTAACACATCATGGATCAACGGATTCGCACATTTTGGAGTGTGTGTGTGTGTGTGTGTGTGTGTGTGGGGTGAGGGGGGGGTTACGCCTCGCTTTTGGTTTGCTCACAATGCTAACGATCTAGGAAGTTGGAAGTGAATCTCGTTCTACCGGTGCCCTTGTACGTCGCTGTGGGTATACTGCCTAAGTTAAAATGCCCTACGGATAAGTTGGATTCTAACATGCTCTCGAATGACCTGCGCTGAACGCGCTGAACTTAAAGAGAGATCAACACAGGGCACGCTGGTTATATTTGTATGTGCTATGTAGAGGGAGAGAAAAAAAAAGGTGTATAGCAAAGCAAAGCATGCAAGCAGGCGGTATCCTCAGGCATGGCAAGCCCATTCCTCCCTCGCTATTTAGGACAAGAATGTGAAAGGCCTTTGTTTGTAGATGATTTTTGGGTTGTTGCCAAAAATGCTAGGATGATACGAAAGAACAAAGGCATGGTGTCATGAAGGCCTGGCCTGTCGAGGTTTTGTTTGTTTGCGTTACTGCATATATATATACCTTGAAACTCATTTCCGCCGTTGTTATCGCATGTCGTTTTGATGAAAAATCAAGGAAGGGATATGGCTTGTCTAATGTTTAATAAAATAAGTCAAAACTAGACTGGTTGTCCTCACAGTCAGCCCCCCCCCCCCCCCCCCCCCACGAACTACAATTTGCAGAGATATTCGCAGAGATACGACGGCAGCAGCACTCTGGCTGCGTCGTCTGGCACAGAAGTTTGGAACGAAAAATCGGTACGAACGAGAGCTACACAGCCAGTCAGTTTTTCTATGTTTTTTTTTTGGCCTGTCCAGGAACAGGAATTCCCCTTTTGCCACTAACACCCCCCCCCCTCCCAACAACACACCGTTTTCTCTCCTTACCAAACCACCCACACGTTCCCAGCTCTCATTCCTACAACACATCCTCGACCTCTCTCTGATTTGCGTCCGCTCAGGGTTTACACACACACACACACACACACACACACACACACACACACACACACACACACACACACAGTGAGGGGCCTTTACACCTAACTAACACTACACTACACTACACCCCACGGCCGGCCAGCCCTGGCACAGCCCCCTCGCCACACACACAGGAACCCCGGCTTCTTCTCCCGCTCATCCAAGCGTGTCGTTTTCACTTTATCTGGGACGGCCCCCGAACGTGGGTCATGGGCCAGCGGGGGTTCAGCAGGGGGTGGTGCATGGGGGAGTTGTAGTTTTGGAACTGTGGGTAAGCAAGTGTGGTCGGGGGGAGCATGCGTATACGGACGGTATATACACGGTGGGACTATATACCTCTCCTCGTGGAAGAGGAGAGGAGAGGTGGGGAGGGTGGCATGGCGTGCCAGAGACTCCGTTCTCCCCTGGGTTTGGGGCTCGGGGAAGGTAAACACCGCGGGGCAAGCACTGCTGTACTGTTTACGTTTCGTGGGGCATGTTTCTGGCAGGGTTCGGGGGGGCTCTCTCTCTCTCTCTGTGCACTGAGCACTAGTGCAGATATGCCCCCCCCGCCCACCCACCCGCACCCATGCTGATATATGGGACATGTAGTATAGTAATAGTATAAAACAGAACACACACTCGGAGCTGCACACACAGTTTCCATTCTACCCGTGATCATGTTGGCACAGCATGTCTCCTCACCTATTGAAGAATGTGACAAGGCCATGCAGGCGATTGAACACTAACAGCCAACAAAACTATGCAGCCATCAAAATGCATTAATTATTTCTGCCTCCAGGCATTTTTCCATCGTCTGGGGGGCGAGTGGGGGCAGACGGGGGGGACTGTGGCCCCTCCAACTCCCACAGCCTAACGTAATTATATTTCACCGTGTGTGCTCCCATGGCCTTCAACACCCTCTGAAGTTTTTTCATATTTTTTTTTACGATTTTACGAAACAAAAACAGAGAATTAGTTTCATCGTCACCACAGAACACTCTCCTCATGGGATCCAGGTTTATTTTTTTTACATTTCTTTGGCCATGCAACAAGTTCCCTGCAAAAGTAAAAGTCCGAGACAAACAAGCACGTGGCTGAAGCACAACGCAAACGAGACGAAACGTGCTGTGCCTCTCTCTGCCCAATCACACATTGTTCAACCTGAAAACATTTAAGGGGTCTCGGTCATAGTTACACTCGCAATGCGTATATGGCCACGTTCCAGAGGCCATAAAACCGCAATCGAGACTGGAACTAGTCACAGCGTTGCATCATGGGAACTGGGAGGGAATATCAAAGGGCCACCATTGAAGCAGACACCATAATCCCTTTCCTGGCAACAATCCACATACATACATCTCTCCTTGTCCCCAAAACCCTCTGCCTTAACTTTTTCTTTCTTTCTCTGCATGCTACTTCTATAGCCGGTTTCCTTCTTTTTCTCCCTTCTTCTTCTTTTCTTCCTCTTCATACTTGGAGAAAACACTATCTCTTTTCTGACACCAATGGCAGCATATGCTTGTTGCAGTCGCAACCCTCGCTAGTTGGCAGCCCTTGCAGAAACACTTCCCATTTGCGGTGCAAGGGCTTGATCCAAGCCACTTGGACTTGGCAGGGCTCTTCACCTGGAACAGCCTCTACTACCCCGTACGACTGCCACAGCCACTCCGTAAGCCAAGAGGCCTCATGGTAAACTGTAAACTCATGGTTACAGTAGCTGACATTACCCGCAACACTGCTTAACCAAGCGGCCAACAAGTGGGGCCATTTCTGCTTTATCTGGTGTCGCTGATCAACAGAGTAATTAGAAAGGAACGGGTGATGAGTCAGCTTGTTGTATTGCTGCTGCTAATGTATTGTTTTACACATACAAAGTCAGTTGTGTTGTGTCTTTCAGAGCAGTCCTCACCCAAATAATTTACAGAATGAAACATCATAGGGGTTCTGGGATATACTGGCTGCAACTGGTTGTGGGGAAGGGGAAAAAAATAAAACATGTAAAATGTTACAGGGAGGTACTTACTTACTTACATAAGCAGCTAGAACCTCTCACAAAGAACAGAACCCGTGCATGCAAGGTGGCTTTTTTTTTCTTTTTTATCAATCGAGGGAGAATTACATAGATCGTATGACACCATATGGAATTCTTTTTACACATAATGTATTTCCTTTGCAGGCACTGTGAAAGGCAAGGCCTACAGGGAGTCCTCTTTAGGGGGAGAAAAAAAAAGCTGTATGTATGGTGCGGAGGAGGAAGGGTGGGAGGGAGGGGAGGAGGAGGTGAGGGGGGGGTTCGGGGGCTTTAGTGGGGGGCGGTCCAAGCACGCTCAGCGAAAATATGCCTCATGCACTCGTTGAACTTGGGGCCTGCGCGGGCTCCTCTCAAGGTTACAGGAGAGGCCTGTGCAGAGAGAGAGAGAGAGAGGGGGGGGGGGGGGGTGGGAGTAAGAACCCGTGCAGCCAGCAACAAGGTCTCTTAGACACCCGCCCGCCATTACCGCCCAACCAGAACCACTGTTGAACAACTTTTTGTTCCGTTTTCCTACACATTTTTCACCAGATAATAATGCGCTGTGTAAACAGGCAAAAATATCCAAGACAAATAAAAAAAAAGTAAAAAAAAAAGAAAGAAAAAAAGAACTGTGTTTTAATTCCGTCAGACACACACAAGACAGGCAAGGAAAGCACCAGTGGTCTGAGCGCTCGGTGGAGTGTCTCGTGTTGCAGATGACGGGCGGCAGCGAGCGAGGGAGCGCGGCAGGCCTTTGACACTAGGCTTCCTTCCCTTCCATCGGGGGGACCAGTGGCTCACGTATCCTGCTGCCGCGCCCCTGCAGCGCTGCAGCCACACAAAGGTAGGAAGCGGCCCGCCAGGGCCCCGGGTTGCATTGTGACGAGACCACTAAATCACCTCTCCTTTTATCCGCCGCTGTTTACACACGTTTTGCCAAAGGAAACCATAAAGACAACAAGGCCCTAGTAAATACATCTGCGGGGGGGGGGGCTCTCTCGCTGGAAACAAGGGAGGACATGGTGGGCTATTAGCTAATTGAATGATACGGTTAACTGGGACGCACAGGCAATTTTTTTTCTCTTCTCCTGTCCAGATGAAGTCGGCACAACGGTGCGTGTCCGATGTTGACACAAGCCTGATGTAAACAGATGTCATCGGCGGAGATCTTAAGAGATAAGATTACCGGGGCCCAAATCACAGCAATATCTGCATATATGAGATCTCCCATGGCATCTGGGATTATGGAAATAATAAGGACAAAAAACAAGAGCAGGAATGCAAATAGTTTAACAACAACAGCTTGCAGCCGAGTTCACCCTGACAGGCCACATGGGGTCAGAGGGCAATAGGCAGTAAAACACTTCACTCTGTCTTTCCCCAAGAATTAGCAGTCCATTAGCACCTTGTAAAAAATGGAAACCGTTTTTTTTGGTGTTGTTGCTTAAGAGCAGATTAGGTGTGCCTTTTCCTGCCGTGACAAATCAAAGCGGAAGGCAAGCTAGCTGTCGAGTGCGAGAAGCCCCACAGTGGTATAATGTCCACATGCTTCAGCGTATAGGTATCACTTTGATACGGTACAATGAACACATGCTTCAGTGAGTATAATATATACAGGTATTGCTTTGATGTGGGATAATGTCCACACACACTTCAGTGTATATATACTGTATAGGTATCACTTTGATATTGACATAAGGGATCTACGGCGTTTCCTCAACGTCAAGTTCTTTTTTTTTCTCCCTCCTCTTTTTTTTCTCCCCCCCCTCGCAAAACAAATTAGCATGCGATGAAGTGGGTCATTCCCAATGTCTCGTTTGAAGTAGCGGCCTCGACTTTGCCCAAGTGGCCGAATCGCGGAAGCGGCTACAGCTGAGATGCCTCGTGTTCAGCCCCGCATGCACTCACTTCAGGCGTCGTCATCCCCTCTTTTGGTAAACAAAACGGAGAGAAGCATGGCCTCATCACACATAATAAAAAGACCATCAAAGGAGCCATCGAGGGGAGAATGAGTCGGAGCATTAGGGAGCCACTTGGGGTTGTTGACGCGATGGCTTAGATGTCACTGGAGAACATCTTCATGGACCTTAAAGCCAGCAAACAAATTAAGAGGGATGAGCTCGCACTTGGTGGATTAGTTTTAGTTTTTATTAGGCCAACTGGAAGCCCTGAACACTATTCAGAGAGAGAGAGAGGGTGAGAGAGAGAGAAGCCCTGAACACTATTCAGAGAGAGAGAGGGTGAGAGAGAGAGAGAGAGAGAGTTTATTCCGTCGTAGGCTCTCTGGACTCTTGGCAAGGTGAAACATCCATACTGGTACAGTGGCTACAACACATTCAAGATATTTATTGATAGATAAATAAAGCTTTAAGAGCAAGCACACCGATGCATCTGAGCCAACGCAGAGGGCAAACGCAGTCAGTGTACACGGAGGCTGTTCCCATAAAGGGGAAGCAAGGTAAATCGAAAAAAAAGAACCAGCTCGACTTGACAGGACACTTTTTAAACTAATGAAGATTACAACCTCATTTACCTCGTGTAACCCCCCCACCCGGCAGCTTGCGGTACAATCTGTCCTGTAAAACGTCACTGTACAAAGCTGAACTGTACATTGTGCGTTCATGGGGCGTGTGTGTGTGTGTGTGTGTACATACGTGTGTGTGTGTACGTATGTGTGAGTGTGCCTGTGTGTATTTAATATGTGTCCGTAGTAGTATGTACATACAAACATATTATGTATTGTGTGTGTGTGCGTGTAGTAGTCAGAAGTATAGGCAAACTTGAACAGTAGTCCTATTGCACACAAACACTCTCCGCACTCCATAAAACCTGGGCGTGGTACAGGTGCGACGTGAGGCACATTATATGAGCCTATGGGACAGACTGAGCACATAAAGGGCCCTAGAGTGCTCACTCACTGGGTGCCGGTGCAATACATTAAACTCAGTGACACCGGCCGTCTGTTTACACCGTTCTAAAAACCCAATGGCATGGAGGAGGCGTATAGTTTCTGCTGAGAAAGTCAGGACGTGACACAACATGGGGGGGGGGGGGGGGCAGCGTGATCCAGTAGTGGCTCCTTGATGGTTTAAGCAGAACTATTTAATTCCCAGCTGTGTGTAGGGGGGGGGGGGGGGGGAAGGGTCTTTCGGCACACATAGCGGGTCTCGAACGACCCGGGACGCTCGGCGATCCGAATCAGGGAAAGGGCGAAGCGCGAGAGGACAATGGGAAATACACATGCTGTGTGTGTGTGTGGGTATATTTTTAGGCACGTTCACATGCAAGCGAAGGACCTCGAGAGTGACAACGCGCACGTATACACAGCATGCTGGGGTGGGGGGTGGGCGGGTGCAGGCGGTGTTTTGACAACGTGCGTCGTGGTGGAGCCACAGGAGAGACGCGGGCCAATTAATGCCAAGAAGCCCTTAGAGTGCAGACCCCTGTATAATCCCACAACCTACTTTATGGTTCCCTCGTTCACTGTGTGTGAATGTGCTGCATACATGTGTGTGTGTGTGTGCTGAGCCATGTGTGTGTGTGTGTGTGTGTCTGTCTCTGTGTTGGTGTGTGGATCATTAATCACATTTCACATCAAATTGGCTCTTCCCCTCGCCACATGTGTGTGAAACCCCAGCTATGTATGTCGACGTGCTGTGAGTCTATCTTTGAGGAATATATGGCCAGCTCAAAGCTTCCATGGCCAGTCGCTTACTGGGGGAAAAGAGAAAAGTATAGAGCCAGTTACATACTGTGTAGGAGAACAGCCTCACATTGACCAACTTCTGAATGACGTTCATACCATACAGTACACCGTAAGAATAGAGCATAGAAATATGCAGGATATAAGGTGTCACGTTTGTGAACTAAGACACACACACACACACACACACACACACACACACACACACACACACGCGCACACACACACACACATACACACACACACACTCAGTTGTAATCATTCATGAATGCCAAAATGTGGACCGAGTACTAACACACTTCTGGAAATCAACTTCATTAACCATTATCATTAAAAAAGAAGTGTGTGTGTGCGTCTGTTGTGTGTATGTGTGTGTATGCGGGAAGGGTATCGCGGCGGTTTCACCAACGAATACCCCCACGCCCCGGGCCAAAAGCTCTCGTACTTCTAGGTTAGCGGGCGGGCGGGCACAGCACAACACACAGAAAACTGGCACTTGAGACATGAAAGGGCAGCTGCTCCGCTGGGTTTACGTTCTATCTTAGCGGTTTCCACATTGTGGCGAGGGGGATAAGCATCGAGAGAGCTTTATCTCTGTCACAGAGCTCTATGGAATATGTAAACACTGTGTGTAATCAGCGCTGCACTGAAATGGAGTACAGTGGGGATGGGTGGTGGTGGTGGGGCGAGGGGGTGGGTTGGGTGGGTGGGTGGTATGGGGGCCGTGTGTGGGAAAGTGAAGTGCTTTGGGGATAAGACGCCATCTTAGCCCCGAGGCTTACAGTGAAAAGATAAAGCCACTGGGCTGGTGGACAGACAGAGAGAGAGAGAGAGAGAGAGAGAGAGAGAGAGAGAGAGAGAGAGAGACAGTGGTGGGAAAAAAGTATTCAAATGTTTTACTTAAAAGTAAAAGTATACCGATAGAAATACTTTTCCCGGAATCCGGGAATTTTAATGTACTTAAAATTATTTGTCATAAAAATTTACTTTTACAAGTTAAAAATGTATAAAAAAATAAATAATAATAATAATAAACTTTTGAAAATAGCAGATCTACAAGCTCACCATGCGTAGCATCGAGACACATTGTGAGCTTGTAGATCTTCTATTTTCAAATGCCCAAAATATATATATATATATATAGGACTGAAATGGTTCATGTATGTTATACAGTGTGATCTAAGCTACTAGTAACTGAACCGCAGCACTCCAACCCATAGACACATACAAAGGTTCTGGGGGTGTGTCTCTCTTCAAGGAAACATGGAGGCAAGCTTTCCCCACAGATTCCTTTGCGAAGCATAACGGAAGCGCGAGTGGAAGCTTGCCAAGCTTCCAGTGTGCGTCACGGAAGGGGACGATCGGTATAGGCCAATCGGAGGACATTTGGCAATGTAAACATTTGTTTCCTCATGCCAATAAAGCTCCTTTGGATTGAATGGATGAGTCCCTGGGGAAAAAAACACGCTGTGATTGGCCAGTATAGTCACTTCCGCTTGACTTCCGCATTCGCTGCTATAGGAAGTTCCTATAGCTTCGTTTAAGACACAGCGCTCCAATGAACTGCAGCGGCCAATGAGGCACCTAGTTTTATATATATATATATCTATACTGTTGGGAGGAAACCTCATAACTCAAAATTTTTTATTTTTCGGGAAATGAAAAATATATATTAAGAAAACCTTATATATTTTAAAACAAAGCAATACAGCCTCATCAAAGTTGGTGTTGTAACTTTATATATTGTCAATTACTTCAATGAGAGGGGGAAAGGGGTGGAGTTAGTTGCTTTAGCAGACATTTTGAGGGTCAAATGGAGTTAAGAGGTTTTGTCCAACGCACTTTTTTCTACTTTCCATTGGTTCAATATTTTCGAAACAACACACGTAAAGGATGTTCAATAGCACTGATTTATGCCCAACAAAATATATCAAGAACCTAAAAAATTGAGTTTCCTCCCGACAGCAACGAATATATCTACGCTCCAACCTGTAGGAGCCGCTCCTGTGCAGCGTCAGAGAACACCCAGCCCTGTCGTTCTTCCCACCCGCAAACCCGCCAGTTGTCTTCAGCGGAGCGCCCCGCCCGGGCGCCGGAACGCTTTGAGAGTTGAACACAACCCTGCTAAACGTAACTAAAACCCTCCCTACAATTAGGGTATAGTGTTGTGACTGTAGTAGAGAGGTGGTTGATCAATTATTTACAATGGATTTCAGCGGTAAACACACTGGTCATAGGTTTTGTATAGTAGCCTACTAATGATACGTGGAGTTAGTTCAGTCAGATATACTCGAGGGCTTTCATGCTGTGCTCAAGGGTGCATACATATACAGTACTCAAGGGGTTAATACGCTACGCTGCATTACTATGTGGGTGTATTCAGTGTGTGCAAGGCCCACACGTCATTCGCTGATGCCGCAGTCAGCTGACCAATTGGGCGGGCAACTTAAGCTCACTAGACTGCATGCTTCTTCTGCTTATGGTTCCTGGTTGTTGTTATGTGATGTTTGCTCCCACCGCCACCGGGGCTCTGTTATTCATGTTCCCCATGGGGGGGTTGTTATTGTATATCTATCTCCCTGCTCTTAATGTTTAATGATGGTGTTTGATTGTGCCGAGCAGGGAGAAAAAAATTGCAGAGCCGAACGCCAAGATAAAATATTATATGCACACTTGGGTGAGTATAGTTATTCCAGTAAAAATAAATACTTATCATTGTTCATATCCATCTCCTTGTATCTCCCATTTACATAGGTCAGGGGTGGGCAACTCTGTTACTCTGAGGATGGAGAGGGCCACTATAGAGCGTTGCGGTCCCGCCCACTGCGAGGGCACAAGGAAATAATTCCCAAAATCAACACTTTTTTTGTTGTTTTTCTTCTTTCTAATTATTTGTTAGACTGTAAAGGTCTTTAACCCATTTAGACCTGAGATCGATTCTACAAATGTCTTCTAAATCCTGACAGTTCTCTGAAAAACCCTATGTTTCTATATCAGTGGTTCTCAAACATGCACACTGCATTATGACTGTCGTAGAAAAAATTGCCGATCTACAAGCTCAAAACATCATTGGAATCCTGAAAAGCTAAAGTTGTATTTAATTTCAATGGGGGGCGCATGTGCCCCCTGGGACCAGATAACATACATCATATCCCCTTCTCTCTCTCTCTCTGTGCCAGTCATCAGCCAGGCTGAAGCGACACCACCCCGTCCTGTGGAAGGATGACGGACGGTCCTTCCCAGTCCTGGAAAGCCCCTCCTATCCCCCCCCCAATCAACCCTCCCCCCTATCCCCCAAAAAAAACCCTCAGCCCCAGAGCCAAAAGTTTTAATATGGTGTCCAATCAAAAGTGATTAAGCATCGCAGGGCACAAACAATGCATGGCCCTTAAATCTCTGTGAACCCTCTTTTCAGGGGAGAGAGAGAGAATGAAAGAGCACTCTGTCTGTTGGCGGCAGATGACAGACGTGCGCTTTGAGATAAGTCTTTCGACCTGTCTCCTTACCAACGCACACACACACCCCCACCCACACACACACACACACACACACACACACACACACACACACACCCCATCTGCCCCGTCCTCCCAACTTCAGTTCCAAAAGAATGCACAAAACACACAAAAAAGACCCCACAAAAAACAAACAAAAACCAAAATCACACCCGTGTGAAAGTGAGGGGGCAATCTTATCATCGTATACATCGTCTCATTCCGGGGGCCAATCAGAATCTGCGTCCTCACCATCGTCGTCAATGTTGGCGTTACAATGTTGGCGCAATGTTTGTGTTTTTACACAAAACACTCAAAATTGTCCATTCATTGTCAATGAGATTAAATGTTTATGTTAGGACAAAGTTTGCGTTAATAGTTACACCAAAAGCTGGACAAATAAAAAATAAACTCAAATAGTTTAGAATTCCTATATCTTGGGTTATTTGCGAATGCGGTTTACAGTAGTACAGTATTGTGGTCTCAATGATAAACTGAAAGGAAGGCATTGTTGAGGGGGGGGGGGGGATGATACCCAAAACCAGCAGCACCAGATCCACCTACAGCCCAATGAGGAGCACACCACGACCGAGGAGACTCAGCAGAGAGGAATTAGCTTGAGAAGACGCACACACACACACACACATGTGCTGAAAACACACAGGCACATGCACGCACACAACACACGCACGTGCACACGCACACGCACACGCACACACACACACACACACACACACACACACACACCTATAACAAAGATCTGTTGTGTTATGTCCTCCTCCCCAGTCCCCAGGCATTCACACACATTTCATCTCAGAGATATAGTCAAAATAAATCTGTCTTCTTGTCTGGCGCAATCATCATCATCACGTGCGACAATAAAACGAACGGCTGACGACTTGATCGACCGGTATAAGGTTCCACTTACCCCCGAAGACAATGAAAGACGTATATAAAAAAAAATCACAAACAATCACAAACAAGTTTCAGAGTTAAAAAAAAAAGAAAAGAAAGTACACACTGAATTATTGGGTTTGTAAGAAATCAAATCACAGCAGACTCCTATATAACAATCACAAAGCATGCTGTACGTTACGTGTAAGGCAATATCCAGCACTAATGCATTGGATACTGTAGAACGAAACTTGGAAGAAAGTTGATTTCTTTGAGGAGACAAGAAGGCAACTAACTATACTGCAAATAGGATACTAGACTTATACTGTGCCTTTAAAAAAAGAAGGAAAATGCTAAGAACAAGTGTGCTGTGAACATGGTGTGTATGGCTGCACACTTCATCGCCAGTGTTCCATGAGCTTGATAAATGCTTAACCACATGAACCCTATGTCGGGAAGAAACCCCTTATCTCCATATATATATATATATTATTATTATTTTTGTGAATTAACGCTCTACTTGATCACACTACAGCGTCACACAAAAGTAGCAGAGCTTATTTGCTACGTTTGCCGTTTGTTCATCTGAATCTTGAAAAGTAACAGTTTTGGACATGTGGGGTTTCCCCCCCGACAGACTGGTTGACTGGTGGTGTCCCCCCAGGGCTCTGTATAGTACTCTGTCCGCATCATTTTCTCCCTCTATACAAAATCGCTGAAAATAGCCAATCTACAAGCTCACAACACGTCACGGTGCGGCACGTTGTGAGCTTGCAGATCGGTTATTTCCGTGGAACGTTTCTATTCCCACCCGAATAGAGACGCTAGGGTTCATGTGGTTAATACAAACAGGGGTGCTCGATCAGATGTCTCCAACATGTGAAGTGAATTCCTGTGTGTGTGTGTGTGTGTGTGTGTGTGTGTGTGTGTGTGTGTGTGTGTGTGTGTGTGTGTGTGTGTGTGTGTGTGTGTGTGCGCGCGTGCTTGTGTATGTGTGCGCACGTGTGCGTGCTTGTGTGTTGAGCATGCGTTCTGCAGTTGGACCGAGTGGGAGGTAAATTCATGTGGGTTTGGTGTGGTTGTAATTTTAAACAGCCTTTTTACGTACGCAGCCGTAGGAGGCAAGATAAGATTAATCTTTGCCCCATTAAAAAAAAAACGAACTCACTGTGTACTACATGAAAGCAGTCGTTACAGTCTTCGTGGCACGAAAAATCACAAGACAAAACAAACAAAGTCTGATTAACATTTACTCTTCGGTCTTAGATCCCTTATTGTATTGGTCAGACCATGACTGAGCCAGTAAAATAACATTTTCTGCAGTGTCTGCACACACATAACATTTTAAATGTCAGTACAGTAGCACAGAGACACACACACACACACAAAAAAATAAATACTGTAAACCAATTCCATCCTTTCACTCGCTAGCAACACGCACGCACGCAAACACAAACACAAACTCAGAACAGAGAGAGCAACTTGAACCGACAAGTGTCATTGCCAAGAGGTCATGGGAGGGAGAGGCACTGGCCCAATGACAACGAGACGAGCCACTGACATCATCCGCCGGGCCGCTTGCCGCCATCAACAACGTCGGCACTGAGCACTACCATCTGACCGGGCTTCCCCAACACTACCCCAAAGACCCAGCCAAAACTAGCTACTAGCTGCTGCTGCTGTTGCTGCTGCTGCTATAGCTCCTGCTTTCAATTTCACTGGAGTGGGCCAAGTAATGGCTTCAGCGTTTTGTGGTCTGCCGACACATATGGTCCGTGTAGTCATCTCATCCTGTCCCCCACCCCGTCGAAGCCGTTATAGGGAGGTGGGAGAGCAGAGAGAGGGGGGGGACAGGCAGACAGAGAGACACACACACACACACACACACACACAGGCCTGGGGTTGTGGCCACAGTTCTGCTGGTATGCTCGACTGTATGTGGTCGACAACATGGTGGGGTATATGCTTCTTGTTACGACTGCTCTGGGAATCGGTCGTTCTCTTCTGGGCCACCACTATGGCAACCGCCGCATTACTGCAGGGTGTGGGATTAAACGACGACGGGCACGTTGTTTCATTTAGACCTGATGACGATTCTACAAATGTCTTCTAAATCATGACAGTGTTCTATGTCAGTGGTGCTCAAACTATTTCATGTGAAGGACCCCCAGAATGATTTGTATTTGGCCCGCCGAACCCCCCATCTGAAAATATGTTGTTCCAGTGACAGATTTGTGTTAAAAAACGTTAGCTCTGAAAGAATATATATTCAAAGATTTACACCACATTTTCACGATTTTTCTAAAATAGCAGACCTACCAAGCTCGTATGAGCTATTGCTATTTTGCAACCCTCTCTACACTTCACACCCACAGTCCTGCACTCACATGGTGGTGAGATGTAACGACATACACAGGATTCAATACTATACGTCCGTCTGTAGACATGCTAACGCCCCGCTTGCCTCTGATTGGCCTACCAACACTGCCTGTCACTGCCAAGACTTTACTCCGAGGTGGATAGTCTGGTGGTGGGAAATAAATATTATTCTGTGTTGGCATTGGGAAAAAATGGCAGGTTACAACTCAAACGTAGCTGAGTCGGCTCTAGCGAACTTTGGAATGTTCGGCATGGCAACCCGCGTGGTGTCTCCCGTGGCTCAAGTTCCGCCCCCTCCGTCGGCAAAAAAATATAGTCTGCGGCTCACATCAGACAACGATATACCACGTTATGGTATATGTAGTATCTCGTTGACTGGAGTCCCCCAAGGCTCTGTGCTAGGGACTTGCTAGTATTTTCCTCTACACAACCAAATCTAAAAAGAAAATCCCTATAATAGCCGCTCTACAAGCTCGGGGGCTCACATGGAGCTTGTAGAACAAGAACTGCTATTTTAGCTGAATGTCCACCCCCAGGAATAGGGTTCATGTGGTTATAAACACAGAGCACAGTGCACCGAGCACAATGTAGACGGCAAAGCAGGCCCGGAAATGCTATAAGTAAACGAAGGCTATTTTCTGTTATCTTCCATACATTTAAGGGAAAGTACGTAGGCCCTTCTGGCTATTATCTTTGTCACTCACGTCAGAGTGAACCTTAGCAGTTGCAGCGAGGCAGGCCCTTCTCTGTCGCTGCCTCTATATCTGCTGCCTGACCCAGATTAAAGGTTATTTGCTCAAGCCACAGAAGGCGGCTCCTTCGGCTCGCCCCCTTGTTGGGTTTCCTTATCTGGACGTTTGTCTGGACAAATCTCGGGACACAAAGCGCCCATTTTGTGCTCCTCTCTGGAGATCCTGTTACAAGCGTTCCAGACACGACGCAGCTCTGCCAACAGTGCCTCTGGGAGAGCGCCGGCGTTCGGCGGGGCGCGGAGAGCGCTCGCGATTAAGGCCGGGGGCCTCTCTCTCTCTCTCTCTCGGCTTCTGAGCACATGATACGTATGCACTCTCCTTGCTGCTCCAAAGCGCGGCTTTTTGTGTGTGTGTGTGTGTGTGTGTGTGCCGCGCTGGGGAAAAACGATCAGAGAGGGTCAGATGATGTCATGCCGGGAGAATTTCTGTTATATCAAACCCCCCCCCCCCCCCCCCAGACACACCCTCCACAACCCCCTCTCCCCCACCTTTTTTCAACCAATGACAACATACTAGTACAAGGTACGCACGCGCACCCACCCGCCCGCACACACGCGTACACGCACGTATGCACACACGCACACACTCATTCCCGTGAGGAATACATGAAGCACTTGATACGACGCAGTTTCAGGATTTCCTATTGCATGTGTTTTGATTGCTCCAGTAATTGCATTATTCTCAGTGACCTTTTGTCTGTGAGAATATACAGTACCTACTAGTCATTTATGTCAATGTCCTGGATAGTTCCAAGATGAAACCCAACAACCTTCATACTGTAGAAGAGAAAAATGAAACCCCAAACCGTCATATACTGTATAAGAGAAAGACAGAATGTAGAAAAATAAAAGAAGGCCTGTCAAATATAATATAATATAAAAGACCTGGAGGAGCTGTCTGTGCAAGTTGAATAACATGAAGCTATTTATAGGCAATTTACGCACACACACACACACACACACACACACACAATATTTGTTGTTGAGGCACAAATGGAACGGACCTAGTATAGAGTCCTATATAGGGGACCCCGGTTATTAACTAAGTATATAGTGTTTAAGTGGTTAAGATGTTAAATGTTCACTTATCCGTATATCATTGTTCATAAACTGCACATAGGCTATATTACCTAGACCAGTGGGTCCCAAACATTTTCATGTCAAGGACCCCCAAATTGACACTAATTAGCCCCACGAACACCCATTTGAAGAGACATGCCAGGGAGTCAGGGACCTCCATAAGAGAAGACTTTTACGGCTCTAGCAGAGATTCTCAGCCTGTTTAATTACAAGGACCCCCAGTTTGACCTGCATATCAGTCTACCGACAACCTATTTAATGGCTATCTTTCTATCTCTCGGACACCAATTAATATTGTAAAATCAATGTTAATTTAACTCTGAGAGTGTATACAAATGGAACCAAATGGACTCGTTAGGGTCCATTTGGTTCCATTTGTACACTCTCAGAGTTCCAGACCCATAAGGGTCCATTTGGTCCTAAACTATCATTTAGCTGGGGACCCCCTGGAACTCCCTCAAGGACCCCTTGTGCAACTGCAGTGTTGTTCGTTGACCTTTTTTCACTGAGGAAAACGAAATGGAAACTAAATGAAAACAAAGCTATGATGACTGTCTAAAACTAAGACTAAATATATTGACAATTTCGTCAACAAATAAAAACTAGACTAAAATGTTAGGAAGAGACTAGTGGACAAGAGATCCTTTTACACTTGGTTGCATGCTGAAAATAGCAGCTTGACTAAAATCTCATGATATTTAGTTGACTAAAACTAGACTAACACCTAACCAGGTGACTATAAAAGTGCCTAAAACTAAATGAAAACTATTCAAGAGACTAAAACTAAAATCTAAATTTGCTGTCAAAATCAACACTGACAAACGGCTGAAGGCCTGTTCATTCAAGTGTGTAAACATAACCATTCATATATTCATTGTATTGGTAATAGATATACAGTAAGATGTACAGTACACTGTAGTAAACTATACAAATGTTACCTGTCTGAATTCATTTCAGAGACACGGCGCAGGTGTCTGGTGTGAGAAGCTAATTGCAATCATTTGATTTTGCTTCGTATTTACATTATGTTAACTTGACTGTACTTACTGTACTGTTACACCTGCTCTGGCTGTGTTGTACTCTTACTGAGGTTTCTGCATGCGACACCTGAATGACCTCCCAGAGATTAATACCCTGATCCTATCTTATCTTAGAGGGGGAGTGTGTACAGTGAGAAAGATAGACGGCAAAAGAGAAAGAAAGAGAGGGCAAAAGAGAAAGAAAGAGAGGGCAAAAGAGAAAGAAAGAAAGAAATAAAGAAAGATTTACTGAAAAGTATCAATACTGCAATGCAGAAATACTCTCTCAAAAGTCATAATAATAATCATAATAAGTAACTAAAGTTTTCAAATAATTGCAGTTGAGTAAAAGTATAGGCCTACAATATTTGTCTCTGAGATTGCATTGGAGTAGAAGTAAAAGTACTGGAAACTGGAAATACTCTAGTAAAGAACAATATGTTACTTTACGCCACTGAAATAGAAAGAAAGACAGAGAGAGAGAGAGACAGAGAGAGAGAGAGAGAGAGAGAGAGAGAGGGTGCAGTGCAGTGCTGCTCATTGACCTCATTCCTGACAACAGGACTGGGAACAGTCCTTCCCTGGAACTGTTTCGCAAGACCGCTGCTGTTTATACAGGTGGTTGGTGAGTCGAGTGACATACGCACAAAGAGCGCGGGTTTTGCAACACCTCATTATGAATGCTAAACACATGCAGCAGTACGTCGAGTCGCACGCACGCACACACACACTCGCACAATCCATAATCTCTGTCCCAGTATGTGGTTAAGTTGTATTATAATACTAGAGGCATGAATGTTTCTGAGAACACGTCATAGTTTTTGTTCGTTAAATCAGCAGCCAACTCATCTGCTCAGACACAACGGTCCTAAAAGCTGTCGGAACGCCATACTCTCTCCTCTTGGTCTCGGCCAATGGCCGATCGCCTCCTGAAAATTAAGGCGGCTGGTTGGCTCGTGTGTGTCTGGCTGCAGGGTACGCTTCCAACAACAACATCAACTTGGCCAGAGTTCAGCCTCGGGGGGGGGGGGTGGGGGGGGGGGGGAGGGGGGGGATGGCTACGCTATCCCCAAAGGTGGCCGTCCGCTCCATTGTTTATGCAATCGGCACACACACAACACACACAACACTGCCAGGTGAAGAGGGGAGGAGGCGGCGGAGGCTGGCTGGACACACACACACAACACACACACAACACTGGACACACACACACAACACACACAACACTGGACACACACACAACACACACAACACTGCCAGGTGAAGAGGGGAGGAGGAGGCGGAGGCTGGCTGGACAGAGCTGGCCCACGATGGGAGCATTGTGCTCTAAAGATATTGTTGCGTAACAACGGTCAAACAACAGTCGCAGATCAAAAATAGAACATCACAACGTGTTGCTTACACATGTCCTGGCTCGGCAAAAAAATAAGAAGGCAAGTGACATTACAATGGAGCTTCATAAGTTCATACTTCATATCGTCTGATATACAACCATGATGTGATTATGACAGATACGTACACAAATATTGTTCCGATGGGACAGTAAACACATGGAGTGTCTGATTTATATAGTGCTTCTTCTGAGAGAGGGACGCAAGTGTCACAATGACAACAAAATTGTCATTTTCTTTTGTAACAAACATTTTCATCAAAACCGCTCAGCCTTTTAAAGCAGCCTTTACTCCGAATGAATAGATTTTATGTTGGCACTTCCTGGAACGGTGGAAGCCTGAACACAAACTCATGCATAAGTTAATGTAGCAACAAGCTTATTCCCCCCCCCACCCCCCACCCGCACCCCGTAACCAGCGGGGTGAACCAAATCCATTACATTTTTGGATAGTTACAGAGGAAAGATGAGAAAGAGAAGAGAAAAAAAGGGTTCTGCTGCAGAACATCTGTTTGGTAAACATACCAAAGTAATTGTTCCAAATGCCTTATTTTAACACAGATTAAATGTAATTAGAGGCGGTTTATCTAAACCACAACAAGTCGCTGTGCCAAAAAAACTGAAAACTCTCTGTCATTGTTTTGAGCAAGTTCTCTCTCTCCTCGAGGAAAGGAACACAGCCTTGGGGTGGGGGGGGACGCATGACTTCCTTTATGTACAGTCAGGAAGCGACTTTTATACACAAACAAACCATATACGTTCATGTACTTCTGGGGATCTGGCAGCATAGGAAGACCAAAAAAACAAACACAAAAAAAACTAATTTGATTCGTTGTCTATAAGGCAAAGGGTCTTCTGAGGTGAATATGAGGAATTTAGGTCAGTGCAGTGGAGACATTTAACCAGCTCAAGCCGCTGCCGCTAATCCAGGCCTGGGTGGAAATAGCAAGGGAGGCCCAGCGAGAGGAGGGAATGGGTGCGTCATGGAGTCCAGCCTCCCACTACCCTATATCCACCCTCTTCCCCTCTCCCCTCTAGCCCCGACGGCCGAGCAAACAAGAGATATAGAACTTCCCTAATGATCCCGGCGGGTCATGTTTGCGTCAACTGTCTCGGCTTCGCCTCGGCCTCAGAGTGGGTCGGTCCCACTTTGAATGGGGAACTGAAATATAGCTGTTGATGTACTTTAAAAGTTTAAGTTTAGGTGATGGTGTTTGGGTTGGGTTTTTTTAGGAGTGCAGTTTGTTTGTATTTCTGCTACTAGATTTAAAAAAATAAAAATGTTAAAAGCTGATAAAACAACGTAATATGTGCGAATATAATTCTTGAACAATCAGGACAGGACTATTCATTGTAAAACAGACCGAGCTGAATCTCTCATTCTGAGGCAAATCACTGTAGTCCTGATTTGTCCTTTCCGCTTTAACTCTAAAACACCCATGCTGTCTGATTCAAAAGACTACACACACACACACACACACACACACACACACACACACACATTGTAAACAGTCTTTATTGAGACGTGAGTGCTTGTATAAACACAGACATGGCCCTATTGAGGGGTCCCAGGCTGGGTGCATGGAACAATAAGAGGGGTAAAGTTGCTGGACGTTCCCTCACAGACGGTGTGTATAAAATCCAATTATGGGAGCCATGGCATTAACATTCCTGCAGTCTGGCAGGTGACGGGGCTCAGCCCCCCCCTGTCTTTTCACACACACACACACACACACACACACACACACACACACACACACACACACACACACACACACACACACACACACACACACACACACACACACACACACACACACACACACACACACACACACACACACACACAGCCAGCATGAGACAGAGTCAGACCCCGTCCCCGTCTTCTTCCCCAATCCCCCCCCCCAATTCTCTGATCCCCCCGAAATATAAAGACATATAGACGGAAGAAGGGTTAAGGGGTGGGAGGTAGGGGGAGGGAGGGTGTGGGGGGGCCGGTGGGGGGCCGTGGGGGGGGTCTGGTTTAGCAGGGACACTGGTCTTTTCTTCGGGGAGATCAGCGTCAGAGAGACTGAGGCCCTGCTGCTGCCAGCGGCTCCGCTCTCCGTATCAGTCAATGGGGTTATTCTTCTCCCCCTCTGTCTCAGGGTGAGAAGATGTTGATCGCCGATAACTTTGGCTTTGATTAGCCATAATAGGAGAAACCACTTCTTTTTGTGTGTGTGTGTGTGTGTGTGTGTGTGTGTGTGTGTTTTGTTTGTCGAGCAAAAACGAAAACAGTGCACGCTTTGTGGAAAGAACAAGACGTTAAAAATGAAAGAAAAAAGAGGGTTATTATAGCGGCTGAATAAAAAAACGATGTCGCAGCCAAGTTGAGTTCTGTTGATAAAGCTCTGCCATTGTTGTTTAGTAGTTATTTAAACCGTGCACGCTTTAAATATTAACGGTTTCTCCTGGATTGATTCAAAAGAAAGGAAATCTCTATGCACACACACAGACAGACCGACACACACACACATACACACACACCAAACAAACGTGTGACACTAGGGCAGTGAACTAAGATCAGAAAGGTCTTACAAATTGGCAGTTTTGATTATAATAAAATATTATGGTCAGTACAGTTATATAAATGATATACACACACACACGAACGCACGCACGCACGCACACACGCAAGAGATCATGTGAACAATTTCTTTTTTTTGATGTCCCAGAGTTTAACTGTCTTTGGACAGGTGGAAAACTATAGCTGTCACTATTACAGAGTGACCCATTATTACAGCTTCTAATTTTGAATATTATATCAGACATTATACATAACTTATGTAGCCCGCAGGACGCGTCCGAAAAATTTGTGTTTGAATTAAAATTATACACTGCACTGAGTCAATTTTTTGTAATTTTCCAGTTGACCGATTATTATTCAAGTCTCAGTGATTTATTTGGACAGCCCTAATGTGGCACCAACACTTACTTACCCGAGTCACCTACACTAACACTGTATGCACATATGTTCATGTTTTGTACTGTACATGCTCACAGCACGCACACACACACACACACACACGCACACACACACGCACGCACACACACACACACATACAGTATGCATTGCATACAGTCCTTATCGCCATGTGATGTGGCATTTATATGTGACACCAAAGACGTCTGACACCCGTGTCCTGCCCTGAACCCTAGTCCAAGGCGCCTATATATAAACATATATCTCGGGCCTGCACCAACTGCTCTTTCCATGGTGTCACCCACCATGCACACATGGGAGATTTATGACCGCGGCTTCAGCAGCCCCCGAGACTGTGAGGGGTGAGGGAGTGCATGTGTGTGTGTGTCTGTGTTGTAAGGTGTGTGTGTGTGTGTGTGTGTGTGTGTGTGTGTGTGGGGGGGGGGGGGGTTGAAGTTATACTTTTTGCATACTGTCAGCAAACATCGTACGTCTGCAGTGATTGAAGAGAGTCTTCAACAGAGTCCGCTGGGAACAGTATGTCCGTTGGAAAAATAGTTGATCCTTCCCTATGCGATCTGCAAACATGAGCTCTCTAAAGCTACGATTTTTTTCTTTTTAGCACTAAGTTGTCTGGTACAGTACATTAGGGCTATGGAAAAGTATTTTAAGAGCATAACAATATACTCTTTAAGTATATTTTGGTCAAAATGGTCTCTAATACATAATGTATGATACTGAGAGTGTGTAATCTGATCCAAGTACAGAATGTACAAACATAATGTACTTACCAAAAAAAAAAAGCTGTGCTTTCAAGGGAGATTTCCGGACTCTTGAATAATGAATAAGTTGCGCTATTGCACGCATATTTAAGTTTGAACATGCTGGAGCATTTTAGAGATTATTATTATTAGTATTTTTTTAACAAGAATCTTTTAAGGGGTTTTAAGACTTCAAAAGAAAACATTGCCAAACTAGTCGAAAAACTGCCATTTCGAATTTAAAGCAAGGAAACTAAAGTTTCTTTTCATTTGTTTTGAAAGGCAATACCTAAAATATATTAAAGAAAATATAAAAATGTAATCAAATTCAGCATGAATTCAGTTGTGAACATGTTCAAGAAGCGCACTTTTTTTTTTTAGCCTGCAAAGCTCCTCTCACCGCATTCGGTTTCAGCTGCCCTCCTGCCCTCTTCATAATAGCAAAAACTGAGAACTTTGCTCCAACTGGCCCACAACTCCACCCGAACCCCCCAGCCCAACAACACCAACCCACCACCTCCACCAGAACCCCCCAGCCCAACAACACCAACCCACCACCTCCACCCGAACCCCCAGCCCAACAAAACCAAACCCACCACCTCCACCCGAACCCCCCAGCCCAACAACACCAACACACACCACCTACTTCCAGAACCCCCCAGCCCAACAAAACCAACACACCACCTACTTCCAGAACCCCCCAGCCCAACAAAACCAACACACCACCTACTTCCAGAACCCCCCAGCCCAACAAAACCAACCCACCACCTCCACCCGAACCCCCCAGCCCAACAACACCAACCCACCACCTCCACCCGAACCCCCCAGCCCAACAACACCAATACACCACCTCCACCGAACCCCCCAGCCCCAACAACTCCAACACACCACCAACACTTTCCCTCTCCGTCTCTCACTCTCTCTCTCGCTCCCTACAGTGGGATCTGGCTCTAAGTGTCTTGTGGCTTTTATCCGCAGGGCTACATGCCACAGCCAGAAGGCCTGTGCGCGGTTAATTATTCTTGGATCGCTGAGGGAAAAGAAAATGCGTCCTCTCTCTCTCTCTCTCTCTTTCTTTCTTTCTTTTCTTCCTTCCTTCTCTCCCTCCCCCCCCCCCCCCCCCCCCCCCCCCTTCTCTCTTTTGATTTTTCTCATCGCTCGGCAGCGGTTTCTCATTCATAATAGTTGGCACCGGCCGTGCGCGGCCTGCCAGACATCACACCCCTAACCATTTTCATTTTCCTCCTTCCCGTTTGGTTTCATTCATGTCATAGCTTTGGCAGAGGCCCGCGTCGTCTTCCTGACGCTCGTTACACCCCTTCGACGGCCCTCCTTTGAGTCTGAAGCTACCGTTTTTTTGTGGCCTTGTTTACGTCAGAGATGCGGGGGGAGAATGTCGAAACAAAGATGTGCCCTGTTTTGTATCCGAGTGAAGCTGTCTTTTATAAATCAATCCTGATTTAATGCAGAATTAAGGAATAAGAAGAAAAAAATTAACTAAAACCACAGCCCTGTAAAACACGAATTCCTCTGAAACTCTATGCCAAGAGACTTGACTTGGATTGTGTTTGTGCGGTGTGTGTGTGTGTGGTGTGTGTGTGTGTGTGTGTGTGTGTGTGTGTGTGTGTGTGTGTGTGTGTGTGTGTGGTCAGAGAAAAAGATAGCCATTATAGCTGGGGATGCTAACATTCCCGTCTCTCAAAGCTGTATTTTCCTGTAACAATGCTCCCTATAGACCTCCGTGAAAATGATGCATACGTCCACAGAATAGCGCCTAGGGACAGGGCAAGGAGTGAGATGGAGAAATATTGTGCTTACACCGAGGAAGTGAAGTTCCTTTACGTTAAAGAGTATTCAGCTGTCTCAGCCCCAAAGAAACAGCAGTTTATCATCATACAACTACTGGAAAAATGCCTCCCGACAGCCAACCTTCACACACACTCTATGCGCGGCTGCGCGCACACACACACACACACACACACACACACACACACACACACTAGGACACATTATAGGACACACATCTACACACGCTTGCACTAAACTGCTCTCACCCACCCCGTCAACAACCACTTTGCTAAATCTATCAAGTGCAGCTGTGGGCATGTTTTTATGCATGCATATGTACACTGTGTACATGTGAGTCTGCATGTGTGTGTGTGTGTGTGTGTGTGTGCGTGCGTGCGTGTTTGCTGAGCACCATATATTGCCCGAAGATTATATATATATATATATATATATATATATATACATACTGTATGTACTCCACATATGTAATGTGTTCTCTCTCATTGGCCTGAAACCCAATCCCAGGATGAAAGTATGAAACGGAAAGACCGACAAAACCTAGCAGCTCTTTGGGTTAGCTAGGATTCCCAACATGGAAAAACAAACAAGATGGCTACCACCATGTCTCCCAAGCAGAGTCGCACTGCTCTGCAGCAGCAAACGCCTGCACTGCCATCAGGCTGGCTTGGCTAGCCGGAGCGTGGAGGAGAAGAGGCTCCCGGGGGCTGTTGACTGTGCGAGCCGGGACCGTAAGAGGGTGGCTGCGACGTGGATTAGGGCCCCACAGTGGTCCATTGTTAATTGGGCGCCATGTGTGAAAGCTACAGAGAGATTAGTTTGTACAGCTGCTGCCATTTGTCATAACTGCCCTTAACAAGACACACATGGCAACCCCAAGTTACAGCCAGAGGTTTTACAGAAAAAGGTGGAGAAAGAGAGGGAAGGGAGGGGTAGAGAGAGATCGGGATAGAGAGAAAGGGAGAGAGAGAGAGAGAGAGAGAGAGAGAGAGGGGGGGGGGGGGGTTGGGATAGAGAAAGTCTGCAGAGACGTGGTCTGATAGGTTGAGAAACAGACCTGGCCATAAGCAGATGAAGATGTTTCTCGGAAACACCAACGCAGACGTTGCCGCGTTCCCATAAGAAGCGATGGAGTGTCGTCACCGTGTTTGAGGTTTAGCCATCTGTAAGTCAACTGAGGTCGCTTTCAGAACAAGGAACAATGAAGGGGAAAAAAATACATAAATTAAGCCTAATTTAAGCCTGCGCAAAATGAACCAGTATCGGTTTACAGACAGTTCAGCAGGAATCTATGAAGAAAAAACAAAGACATCAACGGGGGAAGTTCAACTCGACTGATCCCTGTATTCCGCACAGGCCAGGCCCACAGAACGTATGAGCGCGGGTGATTTGCATGGCCTAGCGGTGGCATCAAGAAAAGTACCAAGGGAGGGGTAGAGATGTGGAGTTATTTTTTGGTGAGGATCCGCAAAGTAATTGCGGGTTGTAGGCTTGTGCATATGCTGCAGACCTAATTACAATCTCCACATGGTAAATCCGGAACAGGCTTTTTAAACCAGCCTCACTTTCAACTGGTCTATGCTTTCAATTTTTGCCTGACAGATGCTGGGTGCACTGTGTTTATTGAGGAGGTGTGGTTGATTTACTCTAAATGCAGGCTTTTGCGCTGGAGTGCAGGTGAGCAATAATTGTGTGTTTGTGTGCACAGTCCATGGGTTTGTGGCTGTGTGTGTGTGGTTGCGTGTGCGTGTGCGTATGTGTGTGTGTCTGGTTCCCCAAACTCAGCAGGGCACAAACACCAGCTGAAGCCTCACGCCAGAGGAGAAATGCGGGCAATGCGAAAATAATTCAAGCTATCTGGAGTGAATTCAAGCTATCTGGAATTAGACAGATCATATAGACTTGCAGAACGTACCCGTACCATGGTAACAAGCTTAGTTTCATCCCTGGTCAAAAACAAACAAACAATGCATTTCATTACGCATCCTGTTAATACTACAGCAGGCTTTAATCAAACAGAGGTGGTGCAAGCTGCACCACCTCTTTTCCCAATGCAAGGAGTGGTGTAGTAGCAAGGCCCATTTCACCACGGCAATTCTTTCTGGGCCAACTGGTGGTCTTTGTTTAAGAGGGTACGTGGAAATATGTTGTAGTCAAAAGCAATGGTGTGTGATTTTTTGATGGTTTGGTCTGGTTTCTGTGGCTCGGCTAACTGTCTACAGGACATAAACTGTATCCACAATAAAAGCAAGTAAGAGCAAGACGTTGCGCTCATCTTGCCAGCAGACAGATGCAACGGACTGTATTTTCTTTCTGTGTCTTTGATTAATTTAGCTACTCCCTGAAATTCTCTGCCGAAACGTTGAAGGATTTTGGTGCTTTTCTCTTCTCTATTCTCCTCGTCTTCACGCTCTGTCTCTGTCCCTCTTCTGTAATGCCTCCACACACAATGAGGCAGTGTGAAGACAGGATATGATTATCACAAGGGGGAAAGTGGCTGTGCAGAAACTCTTTGACATCTGTCGTTTCGCTGATTTGAGGATTGGTTTTCATGTTGTCGCAACCAACGGGATGTCCACATTTCCTCTCCTTTCACCCCCCATTTATGTCTCACTTTTATTGGCCACCCAAACTTGGCACAGGTTTGCGGACTCGCTCGTAATTTCGATAATGGAAATTTCTTTTTTTCCTTTTTTTACTCTTCTCCCCTTCCTTCCTACCATTTTTCTCACGGCCTGTCGATTTTCTTTCATTAGACAGAACCATCATGCAACATGTGCATGGAGAACATACACGTACTGTATCATAAGATCATCCAATTTCCACTTAGATATCAATAATGTCATGGGGGTACAGTGGGGTACACTGTCCAACGGCAAACCTGGGAAGACCGGAGCCTCCATTTGGGAGTCCAGCCCTTTTTTATATATTTTTTATGACTCAACGGGGTGTTCTCTGAGCCCCAGACACTACAGTATATCCCCTCTCTGACCTGCTGCACTAGACATTAGATAGAAGTCCTCCGGGGATTCTCCTCATCCAACACCCACCCACCCGCTCTTCATCAGGCCCTAAGCAACGCCCCCCCCCCCCAAGAAAAAGTACATTTTGCATGGTGTTGCAGTGGGCGCGGGGGCCTTTCTTTCTCCGCGCCGTCTCGCTCAGGTCCTGTCGAGCCATCACAGTGACGGGGCCGTATACTGTACGGGGCCAGACAAAAGGCGGAGACAGCCATCACTCTACGCCGCTGATCAGCCCTGTCTGGACTGAAAAGGGGTTTGATGGGGCAGAGCGGGGGGGGGTGCTCCGGCAAAGTTATAGCGTCTCCTGGGCAACCACCCCGATTGTCTGTTCCTGCCCCCAGTACCCCCCCCCCTGCCCCACCCCACCCCGCTACCGTCTAGCCCCTTCCCGTCAGGTCTTTTTTTCTCTTTCTCTCTTCTTCTTCTTCTTCTTCCCCTCAGTGGCTGTTCACAAGGCTCGCTCCTTGATGAAGGGGTCTGGCTTTTGCATACCTCGGATGTGAAAGTCACAGACTGGCCTTTTGAGAGGCTGCCTTTCTTTCTTTCTCTCTCTCTCTCTCTCTCTCTCTCTCTCTCTCTCTCTCTCTCTCTCTCTCTCTGTCTCTCTCTCTCTCGACAGGACTATCTTTCAGTCCGTTTGTCTGGAAACACTCCACGGACCAAAACTATTTCCATTTCTGACGTTCGGGAGTGCTCCGCTCTGCTTCTGCCCCTGTCCCACATCAATCCCCCTCTTTCCCACACAGATCCAGCTGTCCTGACTGACACAAGTAGGTATAGGCAGGCAGTGAGACCGTCAGGCCGGTATACTGGAGGATGGGGTGGCCATTGGACGGAGAAGGCTCGGGCACTAGCAGGGAGGGTCTTTGTGAGTGCAGGACAGTGCAGTACAGTGTAGGGCCTGGGACAGGGGGTGAATGTACCCATTTGTCTTCATTTGGGAGGGCCTGGCGGACAGGGTGGGGGTGGGGGAGCCAGCTGAGAGTAGTGGGAGGTGCCGCTTCTCCAGTCAAGTGGCCTCGAGGGGTTTTGAAATGCATTCGGTGGTCCTCCCCGAAAGCCTGGGAAAGTGTGGTGAATCTGAGAACTTAACCATGAACTAACAACGTACTACAGCATGCTATGGCCCTTAACCGCATGCAACGCATATTGGGTGATAGTGTTGGAACTAACGTCCACATGGGATTGTCTGCATATTGTTTGCATTATTTCCTTAATGGCACAATAAATTCAACGATTTATGACTTTCTTATTACATATAGGCCAAATATGTCTAGATATTCTGAAATCAGACCTCCGAATATAACAACTTAGAAATATGAATCAGCAGGAAACGATTTGAGTACATGTCTTCTCTTATACATTTTGACAATTTGAAAGTAAGAATATGTTCAGTATCTAAATATTGCAATATGGCATATTTCAGAATTTCATACTGCTCTAAGAATATTGTCAAAATAAGACCAAAATATAAGTAATAAATAATTGGGTTAAATCAACACAGAGCATTTTACTGTGTACCACTAACACAAACCAGCAGGGCTGGCCCCATATATATATATATATATATATATATATATATATATATATATATATATATATATATATATATATATTCAGATGCTCGTTTGGCAGGTTGCTATTCAACCATAATTTCAATATTTGGGGCGATCCATGCATGTTTTCTATTTTAAATCTTGCACAGCCACATCGTGTGTGTGCACACAGAGAGCTTATGTGGAGCGTATCGGTATCGGTTCCTCCATCAGTCTGCTCCCATGTTGATCTGCTGTTTGGCTGCTTGTGGGATGGTTCAGCCAGTGTTGTGTTTGTGTGGGAGTGACTGTGTGTGTGTCTGGGATTCATGTCCCCCTTTGGCTAAAATGGACATAGAGCAAATCTTTAAATAATACTAAAAACCGCCATGAACAAAAACTGCTTCACAAGAACAATGTTGGTGTAACTGATACTCGCTGGAGAGAAAAAAGAAGAAGAATAAAAACAACAGCCTAGTTGGCCCTAGTACATTAAGTTTCACAATCTCTTAATGACTTTCACTTTCATTTCATCGTAGAGATGTCAGCTGGAGAGTATAGGTGATAATCATAAGCATTTAAAATATTTTCTTTTTTTGGGGGGTGGGTGGTCATTATTGTTGAAAAGCAGTTTATAGCTGAATTAGTGAATTATTCAAGATTTCCATTTGCCTGTGAGGCAACACAAGGCATTGGCCATGCAGTTTACAGTGGGCTCGTCTCTAAAACGGACATCAACTTATTGTCCACCTGATTCACAAGAACAATGACGGTGTAATAAAGAGATTCCTGTACAAAACGTTAATAAAATACATACCGGGGCATTTCTTTACATACTATGTGAACTATGTGCAACTTAAACAAGCTGGCATTTCCTGATTCGGCACAGATAAAACAGGGTAGCCTCTTCTTCGGACGATGTGATTGGCTGCCAAGGGGGCTGACCTCTGTGGAGAAAGAAATCTCGCTGCAGAGAGCTTCGATTTTATTTATTGGTGATCACTAATATTTTGATATTTGCTCTAAAAATGAAAAGAATATCTGAAGCTTGATAAAGGGTATTCGGGACAGCCCTATACACACCAGTTACTGGCCCCACATCTGCAGCAGCAAAATACCTTTTCAGGCACAAACTCCGTTCCCAACAATAATGTATCTCAAACGGTCCATTTACACTCGCTTTTGATCCATTCCCGTTCCGCAAACAGTGACACAAGTCAAATTAAACACACCGCAGAGCAAAAAAAGAAGAGTTGTAAAATTTTGCGGAGAAGCAAAGGCCTTCACAATTCTCTGCGGCCTCTGCTCCGGATCGCCTCGTTTCCATGGAGATTTATGTACACAGGGAACACAAAAGAAGGCTAAGGAGGTAACAGGGTCTGTTTAAGCCTTGAGGTATTTGCTCGAGCAAAACCCCGCTGCTAATAACACCAGCTCCATACTGAGACGGGCAACCTGCTAATAACACCAGCTCCATACTGAGACGGGCAACCTGCTAATAACACCAGCTCCATACTGAGACGGGCAACCTGCTAATAACACCAGCTCCATACTGGGACGGGCAACCTGCTAATAACACCAGCTCCATACTGAGACGGGCAACCTGCTAATAACACCAGCTCCATACTGAGACGGGCAACCTGCTAATAACACCAGCTCCATACTGAGACGGGCAACCTGCTAATAACACCAGCTCCATACTGAGACGGGCAACCTGCTAATAACACCAGCTCCATACTGAGCCTGCTAATAACACCAGCTCCATACTGGGACGGGCAACCTGCTAATAACACCAGCTCCATACTGAGACGGGCAACCTGCTAATAACACCAGCTCCATACTGAGACGGGCAACCTGCTAATAACACCAGCTCCATACTGAGACGGGTAACCTGCTAATAACACCAGCTCCATACTGAGACGGGCAACCTGCTAATAACACCAGCTCCATACTGAGACGGGCAACCTGCTAATAACACCAGCTCCATACTGGGACGGGCAACCTGCTAATAACACCAGCTCCATACTGGGACGGGCAACCTGCTAATAACACCAGCTCCATACTGAGACGGGCAACCTGCGCTGCACTCACTGTACCCAGGTTGGCGTTTGGATGCGAGAATGAAAGAAAGAAACGCATAAAAAGTCAGACACGGGGGGGGGGGGGGCGGGGGGGTCATATATCATAAACAAGGAAACAAAAAAAGAAAGCTCTAAGACGGAGTTGTAGAGAGCGGCAAGAAAAGAAAACAAGCTAAAAGAAAAGGGAACACTACTAAAGATTATATGTAGACACACACAACCACACAACAACCGATGCTGCTCCAGCCCTGGTATAGCTCCCGGGTAAGGAGAAGAGGGATTGGGAAGACATTTAGTGAGAAGTGGAAATCAATAAGGCAAGCGGTGGAGCTGGGAGGGAGTTCTAAGTGGATTAGATGGAGAGAATGTGTTCGATAGGTTATGGCTCTGAGAGAGAGGTAGCCAGACACCGCAGGCTCTATTGCATACTAATAAGGTAGCCAGCAGAAGAGCCAAGCATGGGGTTGAGCGGTTCACTCTGCACAGAGGTTTTCACAGAATGTCCCAAGAGGGACATTCTATGTACTGTGTGTGTGTGTGTGTGTGTGTGTGTGTGTGTGTGTGTGTGTGTGTGTGTGTGTGTGTGTGTGTGTATGCGTGTGCGACGTGCGTGTCTGTGTGTGTGTGTGTGTGTGTGTGTGTGTGTGTGTGTGTGCGCTCTCACGCACACGCGTGCACGTGTGTATGTGTGTGTACATATATAAATATAAATACAGACACAGTATACAGTTTTTTTCTTTTTTTTTACAGCCTCTATATTTTGTTTAGAAGAGTTATTTTTGCCTACTTCACAACTGCTTCCCTCACCAGCCTGAGAATAATGTACCATTGTGGGGAGTGCCATTTCTCAAATCTATTTATTTATCCAATTTATCCAATGTCATCTAACAATGAAAATTGAATGAAATTGAATTAGGGAGAGAGAGAGAGAGAGAGAGAGAGAGAGAGAGAGAGAGAGAGTGTCAGCACAAACAGTGCTGTCCTCAACATTGCTTACAACAAGTTTAGTTTCAACCTTCTGGCCTGAACCCAGCCACCCTTTATCTGGCCAAGTGTCTGAGCGTCCAGGACAACTAACTGTCAGGACAGGAGTCTAGGGCTTGAGACAGAGTGAGAGAAAGAGGGACAGACAGACAGACAAGACAAGACAAGACAAGAAAGACCAGACAGACAGACAGACAGACAGACAGACAGACAGACAGACAGACAGACAGACAGACAGACAGACAGACAGACAGGGAAGGAAATAACTTAAGAGAGAGAGAGAAAGAGAGAGAGAGAGAGAGAGAGAGTGAGAGAGAGAGAGAGAGAGAGAGAGACATGGAGAGGGAGATAGAGCAGAGATAGAGCCCGAGCGAGAGAACAACCGAGGGAGGGGAAAAGAAAGAGGGAACGAAAGTAAGGCAGAAGAGACGAGGGAGTGAGCTTGCAGTCGCTCGCTCGACCGGGCAGTGTGCCGTGGGGGTGATCCCTGATGGCAGAGGCGGATAGGGGGGGGATGGACAGACGGAGGGAGGGAGGGATATATTAGTCACCGACCACCACTGTGACCCAGGAGGTCAGGCCACGGCAAACCAGCAGTGCCTCCAGCGCAGCCGGGCGTTTAAAACAAGACGCAGGCGACCGACAAGCAAGCAGTACCATGCAGCCCCAACTCACTGGCTGGGAAAACAGTAGCCCACGCTAACTCAGCCTGGGGGTCTGAAGGAGGAGGAGGAGGGGGGACTAGGGGGGAGTTGTGGCTGGTGGGGGTCAGTGATACTCACTACTCCCCTTCACTTAGGTCACTGAACCACGAGGACCACCGACCAGAGCACATGAGAGAGAGAGTGTGTGTGTGGTGGTGGTGGTGGTGGGAGGGGGGGATACGACAAACAGTTGCCAAGAGATCCAGGGTGATCCCACGACGGTTTGACCCCGATTGAGGGGGGGTCAACGAGGGGAGCTTACAAAAGTAGCTACCCGGCCTCCACCACGTCCATGCACCTCCGCCACCCATGACCCCCCCCCCCCCACCCCCACCCCACGCGCCGCCTAGCCGCTGGGCTGCAAATGGCCATGTTTTCACTGATCTGTTTTGCTCAATTAAACTTCAGAGGACACCCTGCCACATCTCTTTGCAAGAGGTCATGACCCCGGGGTGCAGGGGCTAAGTCTCGCCTCTCGTAAAACAAGGTCTCTGTTAACGCGACGGGCCCGGCACATATTGCGAGGTAATCCATCCGGATCCCCGCAAAGCTATCTGGACGGTGAGGTGGGGGTGGGGGTGGGGAGAGAAAGGGAGCGTGTTGGGAGAAAGGGGGTTAAAAAAATGCAAGGTAATGATGTTTTATGGCCGTGTTAACTTTCAGCACCGGAGTAATGGGTAAGCTACTTGACCCTGACCCCTCCAGTCTCCCACCGGAGCACCTAACCAATCCTTTTCTGTCACTGGTTATAAGGCAACCCATAGATAACGTTCAAAGAAGCTCATTTGTAAAAAGGGAATTTGTTTTGTGGGTAATGACAAGTCCAACTGACAACCCAGATTTAACGTGCCTAAGCTGTCTCCTGTAAAGTTCATTCAGAGTTATGGCAACTCCGGGCCAAATAGATACCGATAATTTGCTTCTCAGAAAATAATCCCCCCCCCCCAAAAGAAAACTCCCCAAGATTGCTTGATCATTTAAAAAAAAATATCTATCTCACATATCTTTGCAAAGTATTTATATTTAGCCGACTTATATGTAATGACCACAAAATGTCGATCTAAATTTGTACGGAGGAATGTTCGATGTGCTTTACTGAAGCTTAGCTTAAATACACAATGAATACTTTCCTACATTCGGGGAAGAAATGGTGATGAGTAATAAGTGGAAACCAAATGAGGATGAGGAGGAATTCTAAACGTGTCTGGACATGAACGTCTATTCATCATGACTATTCCCCCAAGAAGTAAAACCAGGCGTGCGGTATATCCATGCAGGTGGCGAATTTGGACGATTAAATGATTGGAAGAAATTAAAATATCTATTTGATCCAATGAGGGGCAACTTACAATAACGGTATCTTGGGTGGCTCTGTTATAAACCAGAGTTAGTGCCACTGTGTGTACCCATGAAAAGCCAAGGCCCTCTATTGAAGACAAGCTGCCAGTTGGCACAAAGGATGCCACAGCCACCACTCCCTGCCCCCAGCGGGCATTCATCTGGGCATGCACATGGGCGCTATAGCTCTGCTCTGCCTGGCTAAATGCTATGCCCAACAACAAGGGGAGGGCTGGGAGCCGTCTCTAAATTCACCCAGTACAAAATCGCTGCCAACTCGGCGACCTTTCTCATGCAATGACCCAGGGAGGATCATTAACAAATACATATTTGGCTTATTAAAAAAAATACAAAATAGGGGGGAAACCATGGCATCGACATATTTAACGTTATTCTGTTTCATTACACTGCACACGTAAGCAGTTGCCAATGATCTAATCCACGGATATAAACGGTTTAGAACCTTTTCGTTTTCCGTAGCGATCGAGCACCTAGGCTAGATTGAGTTTCAGGGACAGCCGTTTCGTGGGTTCTTTGTGTTTCGATTGTTTGTTTGTTTGTTTCATGCAGTTGCAGCAGAACAAAGGTGGCGGGTTTCCATTCTGCCACTGTCAAAAAAACTTTCCAACGTGCCCACTGCATTGCGGATGCCAACCAACGAATCAAAGGCACGCTGCAAGCAGACAAAGAGGGTTTGATGCCAACCTCCGAACCTCTAACAACCATTACTGGCGATTTCCCTGCCTCCCCTGGCACGGAGCAAAACAAAATGGCACCGCGCTGCACGCTACCACAATATGGCTGCATTGTCTAGAGATGGGCACTGCTTGGTAACTGGGAGAAGAGGTTTAAGACGCTTTTACTCAAAATACCAAAAAAAAGAACAGCGCCCTTCCGTCATCGCGATGTCGTTAAAAGACTTCCGTTACAGCATTTGTTAGAGTTCAAAAGAACAAAAAATTGTGAGGGCAATTGTCAAGGAACGCGTGATATGCGAGGTGTGATTGGAAAATTACCATTCAAATATTCTCGTCAATTAGGAAATCTATCAATATTTATTTCAAACAAAGGTAATTTTTCCCCTTCAAAGTATGCTGCATAGTAACATCCATTTTGCAAAATGAAATCCGAAAGTGTAAAAAAGAAACCTTACGAGTCCATTTGGTTCCATTGTACACTTTCGGACTGCAACAATGAGCATTTAGAGCAAGTAGAAAAATATATGTTTTTCATTTTTTATCTTTAAAACATCAGCGGACCCAGTGGTTCCCTCTCACCCTCGTTCCGTTAAGTCCAGCACAAGTGCTACTTATTCAATCATGTCTCTTATATTTAAAAATAACAAACGAGCACCAGAGAGGCATTCTGTGATTCTGTGATACTGAACAGTTAAAAAACACAGCAGATGCCAACCGAGGAGGCAGCGGCATCCTACAAAAGACACAAAGGAGGTCTGATGCCAACCCTGGTGCCAATGGCAACCATTATTGTCTCTCTGCTGTGCCTTCTGCTTTCCCTGGCACTTATCAAACACAAAATGGCGCTTGGAGTTTGATGATAATGAGCTAGCTATACTGACATTTCAAGGAGGGCTCGAACAAAAACGCAGTGTAGAAAATAATGGTCGCCTGATGTTCATTGGATATTCTAAGATCGCAGATGATTATATCATTTAAAATGTTGTTATTTTGAAAGCATATCGCTTAATAACCGAGAAGTTCAACAGTATTCAGCAGCGTGTAATGTGGAAGCCATTGACATTACATATGGTAGATACAGCATCTAATTTTGTATCTCAGCCTTTATGCACAGGAGTCTATACTGGTGAAATCTACTCAATCTGGCTACACTTTATCTTCATTTAAGTCTAATTAAGAGATGGGTATTTTTAAAAATGTGTAAAATGGAGAACTAAGTGAGTGAACAATAAGGCTAAGTCATTGAGCAGGAGACACAGCTCATTACATCGTGAATTGAAAAAGCAGCTATGAAGTTATGCAACAGTCTGAAGAAAGAAAATCACTAGTACTACTGACGTCCAAACGCTTCAACAGTCTACAAACATTATGGAGTATTAAATGGACTGCATATAAACAGCATTTTTACAGAACGTGTGCAAAAATTGCAACTTTTACTTTCACACTTGAAATGGAATTATGAAGTGTCAAGTTTCTATACATGCTGAGGTATATAGGTGAAAAAAATGTCCAAACATCTATTTGTGAATTTTACCATTTGAATTCAGAACTTAATTGCACAGGTTATTCATTATCACAATTTTGCTGTATAGTAGTACAGGCTGATCTTTTGTTTTTACACAAAAATAGCCAATAGAAAATAATATTTTGAAAATGTATTGTATGGTATTCTATTGAAAATCAATATTCATATTTCACATTACTGACATTAACACATTTCATGAATTAAGAAAATAATAATTATTTTCCACATTTCCGAAATGACAACTATAGCTCCTGAAATTTATGTGGAATTTATTTGATTGGAGAATGACATTTCCAATTCAGTTAAATTGAAAAATACCTAAGTTGATTTGCTAACAGTCAGTGATGTGTAGATTTAACATGAATTAAATGTGGTCTTGGAGTCTTCTTTACTTTATCTTCAGTATACTATTCCACAAGTTTACGGTCAAGATAAGAACACAACAAAAAGGACAGGTGTGTGTGTGTGTATGTATGTGTGTGTGTGTGTGTGTGTGTGTGTGTGTGTGTGTGTGTGTGTGTGTGTGTGTGTGTGTGTGTGTGTGTGTGTGTTTGAGAGAGAGAGTGAGAGAGAAAGAGAGAACACACTAATCCTCAAAATGCATATTAGCAGCACTATTGCTAATCTACATCAGTGCACATCCTAAATGCACATGCACATTCACACACTCATTGTATCTGTGACAAACATAGCTGTGGTCTCAGCTACTATCCAACAAGCCTGCCACAAAGTCAATACATGTGACCCTTGACCCTGCCAAGCACACATTTGTGCCACTGCCAACATGTACACACACGCACGCACATGCGTGCGAGAGCGCACACACAAACACACACACACACACACACACACACACACACACACACACACACACACACACAATTTACACCGTGGAAGAGCGTGAACCTACCTTGGTCCTGGACATAGTATGCTAGAAACAAGTCCAGTTCCTTGACCGACACTGTTATGTGGTGTGGCTGGACGCAAAGTGCTGGGTTGGTGCAATGCAGAGACTTGACGAGGCGCTCGCCGTCTGTACTTTCCAGGGGGATGCCTTTGAAGAGGATGACCATCACCAGGTCCAGGCGCCAAACTTTGTCGGCCTGCCGCAAGCAGTCGATCCTGCGGATCTTGCCCTTCTGGTCCGGGTTGGAGAGCACGCAGCACGGGTGTTTCTTGCCCGTCACGCTGAGGACAAAGTCCTCCCGGTACTCCTGGCGAATGTCCTTCCGGAGCTTGGCCAGCAGCCTGGACGCCCACTTCTGCTTCACCTCGGGCTTCTCGCTCAGCAGCTCGTCCTTGACCGCGCGCTCCTCGTCCTTGGACATCCGCTTCTCGTGCTTCTTGAAGTACTTGCGTTTCCTGGCCTGAAGGTTGAACCACGTGTAGGCGATGGCGCGGACATGAGGGAGGAGAGCCTCGATGAAGGGATGAAATTCATCCTGGAGCGGTTCGCCGGGTCCAAGAGGAGGGAAGAGAGGGAAGGAAGACAGAAAGAGAGAAAGTTAAACACAAACTATTTGCCTATGAATTCAGTAAAAAAGTTAAGACTACAACAAAAGCAAACGGTTTCAGTCGTATGGCCATGTCATGTGATAACATAATAACGGCAGTTTCAACATTTATACACGTAAAAAACGGCTCGGCACAGACTCTGTGTTCTTTTACCATCCTAAATGTAGCTTGCATGTGTTACTGCTTGCAGGTATACCACAAGCAAATTCCACTGTTTATATCAACTGCCAGCGCCACAATAGGACAAGGCACAGCAGCTCAAGTCTCCCCTCTCTCCGCTCTCCGAGCATGCACTGAGTGGGAGTCCCATGCTGCTGCTGACGGAGGGATCATGCGCCCCCCGTGCACTTGGATTTCTCTTTCTCTTATCAAGCTATAGCCACATACCAATGTGAACTTGTCCCATGTTCAGTAAGCAAGGAGAGTATAAGGAGACAGGGCTGGAGTAGATTCAAATGTACAAATGCACAAATAAAAGTAATATTCTCTGTGAGCACACACGCTCTACTAGCCTCCTACATCAACTTTGTGTTCCATGATTGGTGGAACTACAGACAAAGAACTAAAAGCTTCATAATTATATATTAATAACAAATATAGGAACTATAAGCTAGTATTTATATGTTTGAGGCGGGACTATATGTTTGCGATCCTTCCAAATCCCACACTGTGTTGAACGCACGCCATGACACTTGACCGCGTTCATTCCAAAATCTGGCTTCGACGACGAAAGTAGAATTCTGGCCTTGTCTGCAAATTATTTGTTGCTTCTACCCATAACATTTTTGCTATTGAGCAAATAATATTTACGTGAAATACTTATATTTAATTTTGGTATTCATCTACAGTGCAGGGCATCATAGTATATAGTGCAATATATAGTACATGATTGTTTTATCCTTGCAACTAAAAGTATTTCTGCGAGCTGAGAAATAGGAGGAAAATAAACCGGAGTGTATTAATACTATAGGGTTATTTTGCGGTATCACTAGGATAACTGAAAAAAATAAAAATAAATAAAAGGGAAGATAACTTTTCAGTGTACATTCCCTATATACGTTTCGGAGTGTGCTGTGAAAGATGAGGATTCATTTGGAACAGAATTATCAGAAATTATAGTAGCAGCGTGTGAGAAGTGGAAACATGATCATGTCATTGTTTTAGGTCATTAAAATGTCAAACCGAATAACCATAAGACGCTTCATTTGAACAGGGCCTTTGAAGAGTTCAACCACATATTGTTCTTTGTGTAGGCAGGCAAGGCTATGGGAAACCACAGACATCCACTCCCTATCTATGCTTGCCGCTGGTGCTCCAACCGAGAAGCCACATTTCTGGGCCTCCCTTTCATGGCAATAAAACTTTAAACTCGTGTTTTGGTGTAGTTGTCAAATAATAATGAAATTAAAATTACAGACTTCAGTGGCGTTTTGTGATATAGCCCATAGAATACTTTACAAACTTTTAGACTATACATTGTGTCATCTTGAGCATAAAAAAGTGTAAAATAAATATATAAATCTAAACTAATTTTTGAATTTATTGAATCTCCCTAAAGTTGACACTGAGAAAAGTGAGCAATACTGAGAATCCATATATGGTTGCAGCTTCTTCTTTCTTTTTTTTAATACACTTAATGGTTTCCGGTCAAAAATCTATCAAACAATATTGAGTTAATATTTTAAATCAGACTAAAACCAAGCTCTCTAAGATAAATGACTTGGCGAGGCCCTGCATGTGCAGTGCACTTCAGCTGGGGCCATAAAAGCACAATCCTCTTAAGTACAAACTAAACCACATCTCAGTCAATCACTTACTTATGCCAAGTAAAATATAAACAGTAAAACTGAGTCAGCCAAACAGTCAGCTACTCTGTCCAAGTCCTTAGTCAACCTTATCATTAGTAGGCCTATCTTCAATCAAGTGCCGAAATGTCCTCACAACTTGATTTTCCTCGTTTTCCTGCATGGTATACAAATAAAATTATGCACAGGCTAAAATATTAAACAGAGTTAGACGAGGCCATATTGTGTATATTAAAAGGTTATTTGAGGGCACGAACAACCTAATTAATTAAACTTGGCAGAAATTGTGCATAATACAGGTATGAATTATACCGGATTATCATATAGGTGACAATTACTGTCGCTTATTTGCGCACAACTTTACGCAGTTGGGGAGCACAGCATATTTTGATCGTTCGGGTTTGACACTGGGTTTTCGCTGGACTCTGATCTTTTCCCGTATCTAAAATCAACATAACACGGTAACATTGTCCTCACCTAACCACACCGTTTGGATCAATAGCATACATTTGTTCTGTTTGAACAACCTATATCCGCCAGCAAAGCGGCAATTCCCTTACCGCCGAGGTTGTTAGAACATGATTTAGGCTATATGGCTAATTATATATCTATTCACGAGGACAGGGAATTGAACGATCTTTCTTAACGCAAAAAGAAACGTGCACAGCACCGAATTGATTATAGCCTATTGCGCTCTGGTAATTTGCAGTAATCTGTCAAAGAGCAAGCATCAAACAACGGCAGGTCAGTTTAAACAAAAAATAATTAAAAACAAAAAACAAAGAAAGACACAAATACCTGAGTAAGACAAATTGGAGAATACATGACGAGCCAGTCGCACACAAAACCAATGTTATTTCGAGTGATTCCTGTGAAGTGCGGATCACTTTATTATCGCGCCATTCCTCCTATAGCTGGGGCCGACGACACTGCTAGTGTGCACCGTGCGAGACTCGATCTGCTTGGTGGAGGCAGTTCAGATCCGCGTCCAAAAGATTATCCAAGAAGAACAACATCCATGGAAGAAGTGTGGTGTGCGCGAGGGATCCGAAAAGATTGTCGTTGTCTGAGTTCAAATGTAAAGTAGCCTATGATTAAAAAAGAAAAAGGAACGGGAAAAATGAAAAGTTCAACATGCACGCGTAACGGCACTTCTAGTTCTAAATGCCTCCCGACTCCGAACAGACTCGTAGACTCGCCTACCGCCGGTAACTATACTGCCCTGCTGCCGGGGCTGGGTGGATGGATGGATGGATGGGGTGTTTTGCGCTCTCTCTCCAGTTTTAGTGATATCTGCCTCATAAACGCATTGTGACGCGCCACCACCAGTATGCACAGCGATCGATGTGTGCAACGCACGCTAGCTCCCGCTTTTCAAACTTGATATGAAATGGACCTGCATACACCTTCAGTTCAGCCCTGCACGATCCCAGCAGCAAATCACACACAACTTTTTTTTCTCTCTTTCACCCACGTAATTACATAGTCACACTCCTCCTCCTCCTCCTCCTCCTCTACTGCTGCAAACACATTCCATATTATCCACCATCCCACCGACCGAAGTCATGCACCAACTATTCTTTTTTTGCACAAAATTAACTCTGATGGTGTACAAAATGAGACCGAATGGACCCGTAACACGGAGTTAGCTACAAAATGCATGCATTATATTATATCACTGAAGATATATATATATATATATATGCTATATATATATATATATTTTTTTTTTAAATATATATATATATATATATATATATATAGGCTATATATATATATATATATATATATTTTTTTTTACAATTTATTTCTGAGAGGATTCTTTTATGGGCTCAGGAGGAGAACTTTGGACCGGTGGCTCCGGAGTATATAACTTTATTTCTTCCACACAAGCCGCGTGCGTGCGCCCTTATAATCGCACTTTATGCTTCAAGAGCAAAAGCACTATTAACTTCTCTCAAATTAAATCGTCTTGCAGATTTACAGCAGCAGCGACACAATCGTTAACTGATCCCTGAAACAGCAATTCCACTCTCATCTCTTCGACATTTATAGCCGTGTAAAGGGGCTAATATTGGGCCCTGTAATGATAATCCACCAAATATAAAGGTTATCTCTGCAAAAATGTGCCTTGTTTGTGTGTGTGTGTGTGTGTGTGTGGGGGGGGGGGGGGGGGGGGTAGCTTTTTGTTTGCCTGAGTGAAAGTTATGTATAGGAGGGGGGGGTCTAAATCCACGATACATTACCAAAAAAAAAAATCTGCTTGACTGAAAAAGTTTCAGGCTTACCTGAATGGCTATTTGTGTGTAGGCTGACGGGGTAACGGTAATACAAATCTGTTTTGTGTGTGTATCTTTAGGTCTATTGTAGGTTAATGAGATGTTATTTCAACATTGTCACGGTGTAGTGCGTGCGTGCCTGCGCGCGCGTGTGTCATGTGTGTGTGTGTGTGTGTGTGTGTGGTGTGTCCACATTCCAAATGAAGTTCATTCGCCAATAAAGGGGCGGGGAGGGTTAACGTGGGTTACTGTAGATCGGTGCCAAGTTGACACGTCTTTTGGCGCTACAGTCAGTGTTGTTACATTGGGTTCCAATTCCAGCCATGAGCCATGGTTATGTATGTAATGTAACCCACTTATTATTCCATCAGATTATTGGTTACATTTCTCTTGGCACCACGCGTTATTTTACTACCATAGCAAAAACGACTAGCCTCTCCAAATGTCATCATCATATCATTATTTATTTATATCATCCTATCCCAACATCTCATAAACATGTCCACGTACCATCGCACTGTACTGCATGGATTGACTTGGTGTCCTGGAGCCTTGGTGAGACACAAGCCGGTAGAATCACATTTCTCACGTCACGCTGTTCAACTTTGTGCTTTAGGAGGCTGTTTCTCTTGCAAAAAAAAAAAAAAAAAAAAAAAGTCAATACCGGAAGACAATTCTTGGCAGAAGGCGGTCAAATCAAGTTAAGAGCACCTCGTTTTTTTCCCCCCCTCTCTCTCTCTCTCTCCCTCCCTCTCTCTCTCTCTCTCTTATCTCCCTTCTCCCCTTCGCGTCTTTACTTTTGGATCGGGTTTTTAGGGTTGTGCGGCTGAGATTTGAACGCGATCCAGAAGAGGTTGAGTTTTGGAAACTGGGAAGCAGGTCTCCGCCTTCACTTTCACTGACTGACTGCCGCCCCTCCGACGGGCTCTCGCCACTCCGCCAGCCTCTGAACGCTGCTCTGCTATTGGCTACCACTACTGCCCCGGGGACAACCATCCCATAGCCCGAAGTGTGCACTGTGTGATAGGTTATAATATGTATGCAAGTGGTAGAAGAATTGATCATTTTCATAAAGGTAGCAATGCAAGGTAGAAATACAGGTAGCCTACTATTAACTGTTACAAATAAAAGGTTAAAAGTACCCCAATGGAAACAAGCCAATATAGGCTTTCTTGAATTTTAGCATTCTTTAGAATTCTTTAGAATTCTTGTATTAAAAAGTAAAGTATTCATTCAATCAATCAATCAATCAATCAATCAATCAATCTTAAACTATTTTGACTAAGTGAGTAAAAGTGCAAGTTCATCCATCCATCCATTTTCAACCACGTATCCGTAGTCAGGTCGTGTGGGCAACAGCTCCATGTTTACGAGTAAAGGTGCAAGTATTCTCATCAAAACATACTTAAGAGTTGTAGGCTACTACCAAACTTAATAGAATCAGAACTTCATTGTCATGACTCATGACACAAGTTTACAGGTGTAAAGAAATGGATGAAACTATTTTTTGCGTAAGATCCATGTTTCCTTTTTTTGTAATATGCCTATGCACATGATGTTTGACATAAAATGCTTGGAAACAGCAGCAGGTACAGTATATTGGCGCATTGTACATGAGATGAGTATTTTTGCATTGTCAGTTCAACCACATGTAGCCTATTCATTATGCAGAATGGCCCATTTCGCAACCATATTATTGAATTGTAATGAATTAATAATGCATTCAGAGTTGTGTTTGTGTTCATCACTTTAATGTTGCAGCTGGTAAATGTGGGGCTGATTTGAATTACTTTGTGCTGCAGCTGCGGTAGCTTACCTAACAATAATACATAATAATCTATCGTTAATGTATGTTTTGTAACAATATTCAAGATATGCAAAGTAGCCTATACAAAATAAAGATGTCAAGTAACTAGTGAGTGGAGTAGAAGTAGCCTATAAAGTATACACAATTTATAGGCTACTCAAGTAAAGTAAAAGTACTCCCAAGTTAACTAATTAACTCAACTACTGTACTTAAGTAGGCCTACAGTAGTTAGTTAGTTAGTTAGAGTATATAGTTTAATTACATCACTGCTACTTAAATCAAACAAGGTAATTCAATTGTTACCTCTTCAAAGATTCCACAGAGAAGCACTGTGAATATGGAAAATTGGACAAGGTGACAACATGTTTGATGTAAATCTGTCAACGTAATTCATATTATTACATTAAATTCCATTCCACTGTTGCATTTGTTGTGGAGTGTAGCCCACCATGTTTGCTGTCAACAGTCAGCGAGCAGTGAAAACTAATCAACCAATCATAGCACAGCCGCCTCTTCGGGCCATAGGATCTCTTCAGGCCATGGGAAAACTGTGTGCCCTCAGCCCCTCACTTCCGCCCGCCTGACTCACTGTATACTGTTTGTGTGACTGATGTTGTACTTGCATGACCAGTGAGGTCAGCAAGCATGCATGTCAATAGAACACAGGTCAGCGTGCATGTCAGTGGAACGCAGGTCAGCGCGCATTTCAGTAGAAGACAGGTCAGAATGCACAGTTTACTTGGTCACATTGGGTTACAACCAGTGGCGTATCTACAATAAGGCGAGGACAATAAGCGCCAAAAATGCATACACTGAGAAAAAAGAGAGTACAAACACCAGACCTGAGAACTAGTAGTGGACAGTGGATTGGCCGTTGCGTGCAGAGAGCGACCCTAAATCACCCATTGCAAGTCAATAGAACACAGCATGCATGCATGGCCCCGGTCAGCGCGCATGTCAATTGAACTTAGGTCAGCGCAGCGAGCAACAGGCATATGATCATATATAGGTAAACATGCATGACCATAGAACAGTGTGCAAAACCATATACGTCAGTGTGCATGACCACCTATCTACATGGCCAGGTCAGTTACATGACCAACCATAGGTCAATTACATGGCCAATTTGGCCATAGATAGGTCAACTACATGGTCAGCTACATGACCATAGGTCAACACTACATGACCATAGGTCAACACTACATGACCATAGGTCAACACCACATGACCATAGGTCAGCTACATGACCATAGGTCAGCTACATGGCCTATACTATGTATATGTATGTAATTTGTAAGTTGATTAGCGGTATATTTTATGTTTACGTCATCATTGAGAGCTAGTTATACATATACCATGTAATTTCTAAGTTGATTAGTGGTATACTGTGGTTACTTTGCGCCGTACGCACGTCCCAGCCAACCCGCCACTTTTGATGCGTATGCACCGTCCCAGCAAATTGTGCCTGATACGGCAGTGGTGCCAGATTACATACATGTATACACAGGAGCATTACCTTTAATCCTCCCAACACTAAAACATATCGTCAATCGTCATTACGTCACCATCGAAAACCAATTACACTCTGGCATTGGGTCCTTTAATCCACATATTTCTTACGTCATCATTGAGAGCTAGTTATACATATACACACCATGTAATCTGGTCCCAGCAAATCAGGCACAATTTGCTGGGATAAGCATCAAAAGTGGTGGGTTGGCTGGGACGGTGCATACGAGTCCCGGGCGAAACTATTACTTGCGCGCTCTGCTTGCGCAAGTAATAATAATAATTACTTGTTGTTATTATTATTATCATCAGTAGGCCTATAATTGGCTATTCCCAGGCTTGCCATTGTATCAAGTTGTATACCTACCAATATAGCCTATACCTATTAAATGATATGCTACCTTACAACAAGACTTTGTTCTAATATAGGCTATACTAGCCCCTACCTTGAATACACATGGCAACTTATCATTTATGATTCATTCCACAAACAATTCCACACAAATTATGTAATACCATTGGCTAGTCATAATGTGATGATCAATGACGAATGATCGTTTCGGAGATAACGCCAATCTAATACTTAATGTGTATCTAATCAAATTAAGGCGACTTGAACCATACAAAGGGTTTTGACTATTATTATAATATAATGTCACGCTAATAACAGATGAAATGATAAGTATGAATCATTGTCATCCATTCAAATTGGCCTCTCAACCCTCAACACATACTGCACGCAACACGCACGCGCGCGGGGGTCGCGCACGTGCTTGCGTGCGCGACCCACACACACACACACACACACACCATTTTTCCATGCAACTATAAAATAACAAATAAATAAAGTTTTTGTCTTTCAAATGGACAGGCGGGCTATTGATAGGTCCATTTGCTGCTCCAATAATCCCTCACGACGCGCTCTCTCTCCCTCGTTAATTTCCACAAGTTCACAACTGTGACATTTCAAGGTCTATAATATTAATTAGGGCCATTTTACACAATGGTGGGACGTGATTCTGATAAAACATTTGATGGCAGTAGCACATATTTCTTTTTACGAGAACCATTACTTGAGATTAAATTGCTTCATATTTAGTATAGTATCGACTATCGGGGCCTTTATTGTATTTTGTTTCCAATTTCCTTTCTTTTTTCTAGGCTGTGTAGGTTATGTTTCTTTCTTTCAGCGGATTAAATTTATTAAAACATTTTGTAAACTGAATTATTAAGACCTACCGGTATATAAATACAGTAAGAACCTTTCTCACCTTTGTGTCTGCTGCCTCCATGTGGTGAGAAAGCAAATCACTAGTCTGCAACTTTCTTCAGTTTCTTGAATTAGAGTCCGAGTCCGACCGTGTTGTGTAACTTCTGTTGACCAGTAGTTTTAACTTTGCATCAAACAAACAAACAATCTTGACGGAAGAATTACTTTTCTAGACATGTATGCTATAGAAAATCGATAAAAATAGATCTAAAAGGGTCTTGCAGCTGTCGCAGAGTCGCAGGGCGATGATGATGATGCCACTGCCAGTGCCAGGCCAGCAGTACAGAGAGCACTCGATTGAACACTGATTAGAAATCAGTCTCAGCTGCCACGGTACGGGCACAGGCAGGCACTTATTGGGCACTTATAATAAGTGCCTGCCTGTGACCGTGTTGAAAATTTGCACCTTCTTTCCTTAAATAAGCGTAAAGAAAATTAACTAGCCTACTGGCCAGCAAGCGGCCCGGGCAAGGAGGACTATAGTTAGTATAGTTAGTTAGTTGCCTCACTTGAGAAGTGACTGTACTCAGTCACAACAACCATGTTGTGAGTGACTTTGTAAGCAACTTTTAGCACACGTTAAGTGCATTATTTGCCATTTAAGCAAAAATAGTTACCCATTTGTATGTAAAATTGGAGTAGGCTACAGTGCAGAATAGCCTATATAACCTACTGGCTGCTGTTTTGTGGGATCGTGAGGATTGAGGAATTACGTTTTTAACATGCTACTCTAATCCATGCTCTAATCTCTTTATTTCACTAGATGGCGACATGCTCGTTCTGTTGATGTGCTGACTGAACTGAAGACCAAGCTTGAAACCAGAAAACCATACCAAAGACATTCAAAATGGTAACAGCTAGGAAAGGTGGGCATCACAACATTCTGGGCAAAGCAAAGCAAAGTTACCATGTTTACCCAGGGTAACTACTAAGCTCAAGAACTTGTTTACAGCCAGGCCCTGCTCATAGAACATTTCATGGTAGGGGTTCAATGCCTTGCTCAAGGGCACTAGCGTGCATATTACTAGAATGCAACTACATTCAGATGACCCCACCCCTATCCAAAACATTTTCTGACAAATTAGTTTGAGGTTAAGGTTGGGCATAGTTCTGCAAGGTTAAGGTATGGGAGTAATGGGACCCATGCCACGAAGCATATCCCTGGGAGTGCAACCTACTTGCACATCATGGCTGGGGGATGGATGTACTTGTACATCAAGCCGCCTTGTACTACATGGAAACAGGAGATAGGCTCCTGCCTTATGGTCACCATGGCTCAATAAGGCTTACTTACGTACAAGGTTGCAGAGATAAAAAATACAATATTTATATATCTATTGAAATAAATTAGTAGACCTAAAAACTAATGGTTAAGAGCCTAGAGTGTAATAAAGTGGGTTTAATGAAGCTTCTTTTGCCCATTTCCAGAGTGCCAGAGTATCCAGGAGAGTAGGAGACGCGCTCTGTGTAAAATGAAATACACCTAGGTCCTGGGTAAAGGGGTCCTTGGTTGGCGGAGTGGTAAAGTCCCTGCCTAGTGCCTACCACCACAGAGGTTGTGGGTTTAAATCCACTGTGGTGCAACCGGCTTTGTCGGAGGGGGTTCCAGGTGGTCCCCAGCTAAATAATGGAGAGTTGTTAACCAAATGGACCCTTGCAGGTCCATTCATTTTACACTCTCAGGAGTTAAATTATTGTTAAACATCTACATTACTTAATTTACAAGAAGTCTTTAGAGGATGTAAAATAATTGTTATTTTGATGGTCTCCTATGGCACCAACATCAATCAGAACAGCGTGGAATTGTGGACAAAATCTTATCCAAAGGCAACAAGTAAAGTCTTGGGTCTGAGAGGCTAAGGGCTCTATTTTCCTTTCCCTTATCCCTAAACTTCTTTGCCTTCTTTTTTTCTTTTTTTTTACTATTTTGCAAAACATTTTTGAATAGTTAAAATGGCCAATCTACAAGCTCACAATGTGTCAATGTAGATTGGCTAGTTAAACTATTCAAAAATGTTTTTCAAAATAGTAAAAGAAGTTTAGGGATAAGGGGTTTAGTGGTGAATAAAATGGAGCCCCTTAATGTCCTCAAATGGTGGTCCGTGACTGAAATGCCTAATACATAATGGATCTTGATATGAAAAGGGTTGAAAACCACTGCTCGAACACGAATTGGCACGTGTTCGGGGGAGGGAAGCCGAGCGGGGAGCGTGATGATTATCATTGCACGTACTGCTACGGGCTGGGGGCACCTATCAGCGGGGAGTGTTGGGCGAGAGGAGTAGGATGAAGGCTCTACTTCTACCTCCTGTTGGGGCTCCTCTCTTATAATAGTTCCATTGGTTGATTTTAAGTTTATTTTAGTAGCTTCTCATTCAAAAACGAAACCTACAGTTTTTTGACCCCCAGGGGTTAACTGGGGACAGGGAGGAACTGCTTATATGGTCAGCACACTCTATAGTAGAGAGGATTATCACAACAAAACAAAAAAAATAAGTGATATTTGAATTAAGTGAAATCACTGAATATACCTTTAAGTTCACTCAGTTGCCGTAGCTTCTAAGTCAAGTTCACTTATGGGTCGCCTGGCTGTGACAGTGCCCTTATAGTCTACTCAAACTCAAAGTAGTTCCCTTGCCCTGCCAGCCAGCCAGCCAGCCACCCAGCCAGCCTGCCTTGTTCTGGTCTCCTGCACTTGAGTTCACCTGTCTGACCCCAACAGGCTGTACATTACATTGAGATCACAAGGGAGGTTCTTGCTGCTGTAGTTGCTGGCTCATAGAGGGACAGATGCTCGTTGTCCTCGCAAGTAGTGACAAATTGCTCTAGAAAGAATAATTTATGTGACTACTGAAATGTAGTGGTCTTCCCCGTAAAGATAGGTTAACTCAGTAATCTGGAGCATCCAGTTAGTTTAATAATACCATCAGTACCATTCACAGGCCCTCATTAATTCAAGGCTATACTTCTGCTGTTGAATAGTAATTACTGGCTAATGGGATTTTAGTCATATTTACTGTGGATAGACACTTGCAATCAGAAATGCCAAAATAAACAAATGTACAAAATATAATGTAATTATAAACAAAAAAGGATACACAAATACAAAAAGAATAGTACCGGGATTTCAGAGACAGTGTAATAGAAAGATGTCTGTAGTCAAGTCAAGTAAATAAATATTCAGAAATAAATGTCAGCCTGTGTTGCCTCTGCAGCCTGGGAAAGGCGCGGGCTGGACAAGGGCTCTTTGTGTGGCACTATCAAATTAACACTGTAGAGAGTGCACAGAGAGGTGCATTCTAGGAAAGCCTTTACAGTGAAAACAGGTGAAATATACTCCCTTTTGTTATTCATTGTACATAGAAAATAACATATATTTCAGTCTGCACCGGTCACCCCTCCTTTTTAATACAGTTGCCTCATGTAATCCTTTGGGCTTTAAAGAAAGTCCACATACTTTATATATGTGAAAAGTGAAGTGGTTTCTATAAGAAAATGTTGATTGATTTATATCAAAAAGCTTTCCCCACCATATCCCTAACCAAACATTACCTGTGACACAGGTATTTAAGCATACAGGGAGACAAAATCCCATCTTTATTTGATGTGATAGTCGCCGGTGCTCCCTAACCATAATTTACTGATGCAAAATTATAGCTAAGGCATGTTCTGCTTTCCCGTAAGCCAGAGGAAAACAAGGTTGACATGATGAAATCTTATTTACAGACACTAAACTCACCTGTATTCTTTATCTGATAAGAATGTAAACGACACAGTCTGATATATAATCCCTATACATTGTAATTACCGTACATTGTCATTTTGATTCAAGATGTTATTCCCAATCCTCACTGAGGGATACAAAAACCAAGTAATTAAAAAGCCTCAAGCCTCAAAAGCAGGATAGGGAGCAACAAGAGAAAACAAACGTAAAAAAAGATCTCCACTTACCATCCACCACGTTCTAGCTGACATGTCATAACAAAGCTGCCATTTAATGGAGCTGTCTGTCAGTTTAGCAGCCATAACTCTGTCCCCGTCCTCTCATCGGACACGGCCCGGTGTAAGCTAAGACACCTAATCAAGAAGACATCAGAGAAGACATGCTGTGCCACATGTAGGCCAATCCTCGGCAGATGGCATTATGGGAAAGAAAGGCAACAAGTTGACCAGCAAGTGGAACCTGACTGTGGGTAATTACAAAAGTCGTGACCCTGCTCCCCTTCTATCCACCCCCACCCCCTCGTACAGTAGCCCCCCCCCCTGCTTTTATTCCTTTCTTTCTCCCTCCTCTCTCTGTCTCTCCCTCTCCCCTCTCTCTCTCTCTCTCTCTCTCTCTCTCTCTCTCTCTCTCTCTCTCTCTCTCTCTCTCTCTCTCTCTCTGTGTAGTTTAGATTAGTAACCTGATTAAAAAAAGGTAGCCTACATGAGTTACCACAAAAAACATACTTTTGAAGTGAGTAGACCATTTGCTGGCATGGCAACTTTTAGATTTTGTTTTGAATTGTATTCTCTAGAATAAATGTATTCTATATTATGCATAATATATGCATAATATACACACGTGCACGCACGCACACACACACACACACACACACACACAAATTAGGCTCGGCTAATTTCAAAGAAGTGGTTTAGAACAGGAGCATCATTCAATTGTGTGGCCTCTGATTTAGCAAGTGGGAGGCAGACGCAAGCTGCTTTGTCGTGAGTCACTGCTGACCTTATAGAACTACAGTACTTGTCTTTTTCTCAACCTCATCAACCCTGGGTTTGTCTGAAGAGAAGCTGCCTCTGTTGTTCAAAGAAAGCTGCACTGGAGGCTTGATGTCGCTTTGTTGTATTCAAAGGAATATTACAAATGTCTTCAACAGGTGGAGAATTGGAGATGTATTTCTATAAAGGCCCCAATATGAAGACTATTTATTTTCCCAAATTGGTTCATTTATTTATTTTCTCATATCTGTTATATATTATAGGACCCCAATGGAAACAAGACTGCAAGTTGTATTGTTTTCCATTTCTGTCTAAAAGAAATATTCAGTGAATCAATCAATAGTTCCTGTGACATACATCTTTACATTTCTATTGAAACATTTCTATTATTTAACCACATGAACCCTAGCATGTCTATTCTGGGGGCGAACATTTGTCTAAAATAACCGATATACAATTAAGCTCAATTAATCACATTGCAACGCGTTGAGAGCTTGAGATATTTGGTGTAGAGGGGGGGAAGCAGCAAACCAAGTAGAGACTTTCAATTTAAAAGAGGCTTGAGTAGTGTTTGACTCTCTTCATTTGGATATTAAGATGATGGACAAATCCATGTAAATGTTAATGCCAGTTGAAAAGAGCTTTTCTCCCCTGTCACATTCCAAACCGCCTCACTGAGGCCAGCTGGATTTCCCCCACGTGGATGGTGGGTGGAATTAATAACAGTAAAATATGAATGGCAATGCTTCCAGGCCATAGGAGCCCAGAGGCATTTAGCACTACACAGTAATCTCACACTGTGAGCGTTTATTTACCTCGGAGAGTGTACAAATGTAACCATTTGGTTACATCTGTACACTAACGGTGTTATTACATACTGTCTTGTATGTAAATGTTTGTATACACTATGTTGTTTGTTGAATGTTGAAGCTTTTTGTAATGCTGCTGCTACCCTGGAAAAAGAGATCTTCTATTAATTGGATTTTCCCAACATAAATCCAAGCTACTGAAATAGTATTATTCCTGGAAATTTAGAATGCTATATATTGGAACATTTGGAAGCCATTGTTCTTTCGTTAATAAAAATAGGAATACATTATAATACAATTATATGAAGATGGGTAAAGTCAGCCTTTAAGTGATGTTGACGTGAAGAAGGCATAACATGATTGTGAATAAAAATTGGGATCTTGACAATAATTTACAGACACATTCATGTATTTGTTTAAAATATTACAATATCACTTAATCAGATTAACAGATGAATCTGTCTTATTCAAACTAGTCCTTGATGCTCTTTATTCTCTTCTTAGTTTTGGGGAAAATAACATTAAATACAGAAACATTATGCAACATCAGTGATGTAAAATGAGCGGTCTTGTTCTTGCAGAAAGGAAAATCCTCAGTCTCACATATGAGGGTATGCATGTTATTGATTTTGAGTGCAAAAATCAATACATTTCATAGTGTTGATTGGATTAAATATTTCAAGCCCAACTTTTAATTGGATTGCCACTTTATACAGTAAGAGCTCATATGAAAATCAATGGGTCAATCAATACTTCCATGTTCACAAACGTAGTTTGGCTATTTATGCTTGAACTTGGCGTGGCAGTGAGCAGCAGAAACCAGTGGAAGCAGATGTCTGTGTGTGTGTGTGTGTGTGTGTGTGTGTGTGTGTGTGTGTGTGTGTGTGTGTGTGCGCGCGTGTGTGTGTCTCAGATCTCTGGGGCATACGAAGGATGATGATGATGGGTTTGGCTGTTTGCGTAAAACATTTTCACTGAATACTAACAAATTCAATTACTGTATGTCTCGAGAAATAGCATTAGACTAATGACTAATGATTGGCATGTAACGATATATCGTACAGCGATTCAAATCGATTCAAACCGGTGGTAAGTTAAATCGTGATTAATTCGCAGTTTGAATCGTGATGCATCTTTGTACGAGTTTTCAGCCATTTGCTACTGCATTGAAAAGACCATCAGAGAAGAAAACTAGACAAAGTGCCCCTCAGGTCTCCCCCAGGTTGTGGCCTCCTGGTGGTGCTATAATAAGCCAATGTGAAAAGGGTGCCATTTCTTCTTATGCCTTGGATGGCAATTGGATGATTTGAGCCCACCTGTTGGTGGCGCTATAACAGGCCAATGTGAAAAGGGTGGGATATAATCATCAATCTGTGAAAGATTTCAGTAAATTGCACGCTGCGTTCATGATTTGAGGCTTTTTGTTCAAAACGGGCCAATCCTGCAAATTCTGAAAGCCAATGATAGCCAATCAGGATGGAATATGAAATATCGGACAGATCTGTCTTGAGCACATGACTATAGAGATAGTGTGTAACGATTTGCGTGATCTTTGGACACAATATGGAGGAGTAATGTAAAATAATGTGTTTTTACAAAAGTCGGCCTCCTGGTGGTGCTATAACAGGTCGTTCTGGAAAATGTGGGACAGAGGTTCATGTTGTCATCCAGGGAGTGTGTGTGCAAAATGTGGCATCAACCAGGTTAACGGTGCCGGAGATTAGCTGGTAACGGTGACATGAACGGACACACACACACACACACACACACACACACACACACACACACACACACACACACACACACACACACACACACACACACACACACACACACACACACACACACACACACACACACACACACACACACACACACACACACACACACACACACACACACACACACACACACACACACTCTCTCTCTCTCTCACACATGGACGGACACACGGACGGAGTGCAAAACATACTCTCTCCCCATGCCAAGTTTTTTTCAGGTCATTTGTCTGAAAATAATTTTGTCTTCGTATCGTATCGTAATCGTATTGTTAACCTGTAATATCGTGATTCGAATCATATTGTGAGTTGAGTGAATGTTTACATGCCTACTAATGATTGTATATGAAATTATAAGGCCAAAGAGTTCTCATTCCAAAGCTGTGAAGTTGAACCAACCACCCACGTCCTACTTAATATAACCCATTTCGGGCGGGAACCCCTTTTGGTGTTTTAAGCATTCTGTTATACTTTAAGCTTGTACAGTAGGTCTGCTATTTTTGAAAAATTGTGAAAATGTATATATTCTTTCAGAGCGAACGTTTTTAACTCAAATCTTTGCTTCTGGGGGGTTCCCTGGAACAACACATTTTCAGATGGGGGTCAGCGACCAATTAATTTTTGGGGTCCTTGACGTGAAATAGTTTGAGAACCACTGATATAGAAACAGGATTTAGAAGACATTTGTAGAATCGTCCTCAGGTCTAAATGGGTTTTAAGTCTACACTCCAACAAACGTGTATGTGACTGAATGTTGTAGGCTACCTCTTGCATGTAGGTCAGAGCTACAACATGAATGACAAAAATGATGGCGTGCCGTGAACAGATTTTGCAGATGGAACCGATCATGCAGGACACTGAATATTCAGCTTAACGTTTGTGATATAAACTCAGCGTATATGATGGGACCATATGGAAAGAAACGCCAAAATCATTGTCTAGGCTTAGCAAAATGGGTGCAACACGACAAGCCCCTATAACTCTAATCTTACTCGTAAACATCATAGACAGGGCTTGCATCTGAGACATAACTGTTCCAGGCATAGTTTATGTTTATCAAGCCTATGGCCAACTATTTCTTTTGTTCAGCCAGATGTCAAGTACAGTAAAAAATAGCAGGTGGTCATTTAATTATCTCAGTTGACCAAGCACAACCAGAGATTAGGAACACATTTAATATGTACAGAGAAGATTGCCATTATCTCGACAGCAGTGGATCTTAAACTTGTTCATCCCATGGTCCATTTGCTGAAATATTAAACTTCCGGCATTATACAAACTACTGTTAGTATCTACTTCAAGATTCGAGGAGAATGTGGATGGATGTTAATTGATTGATATTAAACAGGTTAATTTTTAACATGCACCACCACTATCCTAATTGGTAGATTAACAGGTGGCTACTTGTCAAAGAGGACAAAGGCATTCCGTCTTACCTCTGTGTCTAACTAGGAACATATTGTGAAACATGTGTCTAATTTGTCTGTGCTCATTTACATTTGCAGTGTTAGAAGATACAGCCGCAGATATGAGGTTATGATATCATCACTGGACAAGAAAGCTAAAATCAAATTAACTTTTGATAATATGTGTGGTCAATACTTGGAAACTAAGGAGGGAGCACTGAGGTCAGTCCAACTTGTGTGTTGAATGGGCACGTGTTTGTTTGTATAGCATGTGCCCAGCAGCCCAGGGCCGGATTTACCACTGGTGGCTAAACATTTGCTCTAGCCCAGGGGCCTCAACTCCTATAAATCCGGCACGGCATGTGCCGATTGCCGAACATGTAACTATTTAGGCAGAGGCAACATAGATTAAGTTCACGGATCATGCACACATTACACATTTACCTTTTTGGACGATGAGCATTTGATATGAGGCCACTGACCACTGCACTGAGATACAAATATGACATACTAGAATTTCGTGCGCGCTACGCGCGCACTCATCCCAGAGCGACTTTGCCACGCACTATGGGAAGAAATAAATGGCGGGAGTTGACTCCACATGTAGTAACGAATGGGTTATTGGAAATGTACCATTGTTTTGTCCTGAATATTTCCACAGCCTAAGTACTAAAGGATTGTGACTGTGGGACAGACATACAGTCTGACATACAATAGGCTACACGTGTGCACAGTGAATAAACAATGACCTATATGCCCAGAGTTCTTAAATTAACATAGTTGGATTTTAACAGAAAGACAATGCCATAAATCAGTCAAAGTAAGTGACAGACTCAACAGTAGCACACAGCATGCAAGGCAGCGATGCATGCATGCAAACATGTTTGTCCAGCTGAGATTTAGTGTCTCCATCTCTCTGTGGAAGAGGTTGCACATGACCTGTACGGCCACACTGAGGCGCTCCAACACAAACACAGACACAAAACAACACCACGCTGTTTGTCCAGTTGACCCAAATCAACACCAATACCTAGCCTGTTTGTCCAAAACACAGTATCTGCTGGCCACGTGTCTACTTCGCCACAACCTAATGTTAGTAACAAATGTAGGGGAGAGCCGCCAAGGTTGTAACGCTTCACGGTTGTAACATGGACGTTATATCTTGATTGGTCAACGCCACCATGACGCCATCGCGTCAGTATGTGTACAGCAACGTACTCTACGTGGCCAGGAGTTTGAAGTTTGAAGTGTTTACCTTCAAAATGCGTCTAATTTTACACCTGGAGTATATGTGTGGTACAATTTTTGTCTTTGGTGTTGGTGAATAAAAATCCACATGGATGTGTTCATGCTTATGTTCTTCATTAGTTTGCATCGTGTTTAGACGGAATTCACGTTCATTCTGGTCTGTAAGCAACTGCAAAGAAAACTTGCAAAAGCGGGTCATTTGTAACATGTGTTACAAATGGTCCGCTTCCATTCAATGCCATTATATGTAATATTTACATATTTGACATATTGGCCAATATTATATGTTCTGAAATGGTATTGTATCGTGTAGTGTATTCTGAAAATAGTTTAGGGTTGTATAACGTTGTACAACTCAATCAATCAAACGTTTGTTTAATCAATGTATTGCCCCATTGAAAAAAAAGAAATGGCCAAACTGGTACTGGTACACCCGATACTATTTAATATTTCCCTTATGTTTGATACATTTTCTTATCACATCCATGGTATAAAAACAATGCTAAGGAGTTGCTTCAATGAAATGTAATTGCTTTAAGCTGAGAACGATATGTTTAATGGTGTTTTTTAGCGTTGTTACATTTATCATGCATGCCGTTACAATTGATCCGATATGCGCAGCAAATGTAACACTGAAACAGCGTCCACGTTCGGTTGAATAACTCCCGACCTGTTTTATCAAAAAAATAACTTGAAGTGGTTTATGGTAGCTGACATGTGTAGGTCCGTTGCCTGAAAATATTACATGTGTAGCTAAACGGATCTCTGAGTAAAAGAATGAAACGTGCAAAATGTTACATCCTTGGCGGCTCTCCCCTATTAGTTTACTCACAGCACAGCACCGTCACTCCTGTCAGTTATTTCGTCCTAATAACTTGAAGTGGTTTATGGTAGCTGACATGTGTAGGTCCGTTGCCTGGAAATATTACATGTGTAGCTAAAGGGATCTCTGAGTAAAAAAATGGAACGTGCAAAATATGTTCTAAAATTGTATTGTATTGTGTAGTGTATTCTAAAATTAGTTTAGGGTTGTATAACGTTGTACAACTCAATCAATCAAACGTTTGTTTAATCAATGTATTGCCCCATTGAAAAAAAAGAAATGGCCAAACTGGTACACCCGATCCTATTTAATATTTCCCTTATGTTTGATACATTATCTTATCACATCCATGGTATGAAAACAATGCTAAGGAGTTGCTTCAATGAAATGTAATAGCTTTAAGGTGAAAACGATATGTTTAATGGTGTTTTTTAGCGTTGTTACATTTATCATGCATGCCGTTACAATTATTCCGATATGCGCAGCAAATGTAACACTGAAACAGCGTCCACGTTCGGTTTAATAACTCCCGAGCTGTTGTGTGTATTGCGTGGTGAAAAGGCCGTGTGTTTGTGTTGTAAACAACTCATGTTATGTCTGCGCACACTGTATGTTGCTATGGCTGCTGACGTTAGCATGTGTGCTATCAGGCAAAAGCTGAGATAGATATGCAACTACTACTGGGGAAAATGCCATACAAAACACAACACCTAATTTCGGAATGTTATTGTGACCTATTGAGCACAATCAGACCATCATGATTTGCTTGCTGGACCTATAATTAATTTATTAGCATTAAATGTCCACTCGCCCATCCAAAAGAAAAGCAAGATGGCTGCGACAGATTGTGAGCGCGACGGACTACGGAGGCCAGGAGGAGCAGAGCTGGTGACGTAAGAGGCAGGCAGTGTTGCCAGGTTTGCGAATTGTAAGCGAGTTGCAGTGTATGCAAGTAGCGTGGTTAAATTCCTTGTTTCTCGGCGTGTTGTGGCACCCGTTTATCTGCTGGCTCGATCGTGATTTTCATAAAAGTAATATTTGCAGAGTAAATAAGAAACTTGAACGGCTAAAAAATAGGCTATGTCAGTTCGGGGAGGGTGGCGAATTTATTTTGCATATAGAGATGTGTGGTAAAAGTGTGGTTCGGTCGGAGATAGAGCATGAAGAATGAGTATGGGTACACCTTTTCACTTGTATATAAGATGATCTTTTCTCTTCATCAGTTTAGGGGGCAGAACCCCCTGATTGTTGATATTGTATTCGCACATGTCCAGACATGTGCACACAGCCAACCAGTGCCAGAGCACATTCATAGGATAATTATTTCATTCCCTTTTATGCCTACATAATTTCTCTCATTTACTGTATATCTCTGGCTGGATCACGGTAGCTTTGCACCCTGCTCTCATTCAATACAAAGGCTAGGATAGGCTGTTTTGTTTCCCTCCCCCTGAAGTCTGGGTTTGGAAACAAACAGGGGGAATGGAATGGAATGCTCACATCAGAGGGGTGGTGGGTGTAGGCAAACCTGAGATTATGGCATCACACATCAAAGAGATGGGATTTTCTGTCACTACTCTGGGCAAGGAACTGATAAAAACTAACTTTAAGTACAGAATACACTTCACACTTCACATTTACTCAGAATCTTATTTATTGGAATATTAATAACTATATGATGACCTCTATCATCACAAATATTACAATTTTCAAAAGTGGATAATAGACAATGTATTATACGTAAGCTGGACAGAAAGAAGTGGACATCTATTTGTTTGTTACCATTATATAAACTCCATTAAATAAAATTCTCAAAACGTCATTGTTCCAGCGTTTGAGACAAGACGATGATTTGACATTTTAGGCGCATCCCTAAAACATACATCCATGAGAACGTAAACATGATAAAAGGAAAGGTGGCGAAACATGGCCATATGCTGTGGTGGTACAAGTATAAGAAACAGTACAGAACTGAACACAAAGCCCTGGGGAACACCAGATAATGTGGTTGGCAGTGAGCAGTCTATCGCCCTGAACGTAGCAAATATCTTATCTGTGATCTGCTGCCTCCTCCTCATTCAAATAAAAAACATTGAATGGAACTCTGAGTCTGAACCCCAACTGCTCAGGTCAACACGTTGCTATGTTAAGATTATACTGAGTGAAGCTGCACATACTAGCAAATGTAACATGTAACAGAAGTACTATAATACGCTATAGTAGCGAATGCTCAAGTGTTTTTGGCAATAGAGCATGTGTGAAAAGTGTAAAAAAAAACCTATGTCAGTTTAAATGGTGACAGTAACTTTCTCACCTCTCACTCCACTATTACAATTGCTGTACTGTTTCAATAAGTGGTTATTGCTTGAACAAATACAGGATCAAAAATAACTTAAGACATCAAAAAACCTTTGTATGCCAATTATGTACATCTACATATCCCTGAAATAAATACAAAAATAATCCCTGAAACAAAACCAAAAATAATGTTACAAAGCAATAGCAGCCGTTGAATTAATTCAATTTCAAATCACAATTCAATATCAATGAGTCATGATGACAATGATTTCTAGAGAAAGAAAAAATCAATCAAAATACAAGACAATTTGATTAAAACAAAGCTTTCCCGTTCAATACAATATGATACAATTGACTAACAGCATAAACTTTTATTCACATGGACCAGTGTGCTAAATAAATTAGTGCATATATTAAAGCATGGCCTCCAGAATGTTGATACGACCACGGTAAAAACATGAATTAGTTGTATTCTCATTTCTTCCATTAGCTAGGACTTTGGTTTGTACGAAGACCAACGCAAGGTGTGTGTGTGTGTGAGCTAAGTGGGAACTGGCAAAAGAATAACAGCTTCTTGACAGGCACTTAAAAACTACTTGGAAAACTTAATATTTCACATGGCATGTTAACGTTCATTTACAACTAAGTAGCATAGAACATATCTGGTAGAGATGCACGTCAACTCATCTTAACCTTACATGAAGTCCCTTTTTCCAGTATCAGTTATACAATGGAAACCATTCTCTAGTGCAGCCAGCTGTACACCGGACCACCACACAAAGACTCCTTTGATTCTTCACACACAATAACGTTACATGAGTATAGGACCATCCTTCATATATAAGACCTAAGTCGTATAAGTCACAAGTCATATATACGACCGTACGATATGAAAAACACAAAGCATTTGTGCCACTGACTGACTGCATTCGCAAATGCTAAAGCTTGATAGAAGAGACACAAGGGACTCTATTTCTGGGGCAGGTGCATTGGTGTGAAGCACACGGGACGGGCAAATTGACCATTTATAGAGGGGCGCAGTCGCATATTTTCCCTGGCCTGCGTGTTTGGTATTTTGGATTTTGGCACGGACCGGTCATTTACAAAATCAACAGCAAATTGCAATTTTGGGGTCGACAAGCCCCCGCCTGCCTCTTTGCTCCGTGGTTAGCAGACAGTGTCCTCCGAGGTGGAAAGTCTGGTGACACTGTCACTGACGCCAGGTTTCTATGAGTCTGTGGCGGGAAATATTGCTCTGCGTTGGCTCTTAATTAAAGAAAATAAGGCTATATGGGGCAACACAAAGAAACAAGCAAAGCAAACTAAAACTAACAGTAAATCAATAACAAACATTATTACACGGCTTGGTTGAATTCTTGATTCTGAACGGTCAATCGCAGATTTCAGCATTGTGTTATTTCTTGATAACAGACCGCTCCGCTCTATAACAGACCGCCGCCTAATCAAACCCTGGGAGCATTTGCTGTGCCCCGCTTGATTTACTGCCGTTTCCAACATGTCATTTACAGCTAAACATTGCTCTCAAAAATGTTTTTGGAAAACATTTGAGCGAGAAATAGACGAAGCAGTACCCGAAAATAGATTCCATTTGATCAACTCACTTCCTTGTTTTCCGGCTGCAGCTGGGCAGATGAAAGTAATGGAATACTTTCATTACCGCAAGCAAGGAAATATCTTGTTTTGTTGTGTTTTGGGATCAATTTATCATCATTTATCAAGTAGCCATGTAATAAGCTGGATAATATCTGCCTAGGCCCTAGGTGGTAATTGTCGTGAGATAATTCACCTTCAGGGTGATTTACCACCTCTGCTTCGCATAGTTAAACCCCCTGTCGGTGAATTACCTCCCGACAATGACCCCCTAGGCAGATATTATCCCTTACCCAACTAATCCTACCAAACATGAAAAATAATGGTTACATTATGATTGTGCCTGACCAACCAAACCTGAAAAAGAATGCGGTTACATTATGATTGTGCCTGACCAAATTACATTTACAAAAAGCAAGCTCCCATACTAAATATCTACAACTCGGGATGCTCCAAACCTTTAGAGTCACAGAGTTTTGACACGGCAGCAGCGCCCCCGGGACAGCGTGTGCACACAGTACAGACAGGCAGGGGGGGCGGGTCTTTATACGCAAGCCTATCAGGGTTTTGAACCTTGACAGCCCGTACATCCAAACAGAAAAGTCCCATCTGATTGCATCGAACGACGTTAAACCCACTCTACTCGATTTGCCACCGACTTTATGCAAACGCATAACCCTCTATAGGGCCCAAGGTAATAGGTTGACTTAACCCATTTTGGGCGGGAACCCCTTTTGGTGTTAGCATTATGTTATGCTTTAGCTATTGAAAAATAGCAGATCTACAATCTCATAGCGCACCACCGAGTGGCGCGCTACGAGCTTGTAGGTCTGCTATTTTTGAAAAATCGAAGAACGACTGACATAGAAACATAGCTTTTTCAGAAAACTGTCAGCATGCAGAAGACATTTTTAGAATCTGATCTCAGGTCAAAATGGGTCAAGTTAACCTGAAGGACCATGAAGAGACACTTGGAATACATCTCAATGTGGAATTCAAAAGACATCTTGGCATGTGGAAAACATAATATGCACTAAAACAACCCATGTCCGCGTGTAGGGTCCAACAGTTGTTCTATTACGTGGCAGAAATGTCTGTGGTGTATACAGTCTAAGGTAGATTCTGTTAGTCTGCTGACTGTCACAGCATGGAAGAAAAAAAAGCACTATAAAAAAGTATTTTAAATGTGCCCAGATACATATTAATAATAATCCAGCGAATCCCAGCAATGTTCAAGTTAACAACTCGCGTTTCCTTTGTGCATGCGTCGACAAAACAATCTTGTAATATAATAAATATACTAATTCATTAAAACAACAGAACCGTATAAAAACAATGATTATCAATATGTGGATGCTCCATCCTTCGCTTCATATTGTGTGTCCTTATAGTGGTTTCACTTCCTTCACAGACAGGTGAAATATTTGATCTATTCCACTGGGAGATCACTATAACCAGATACGTAAAAAACTAAACACACACACACACACACACACACACGCGCGCGACAACTTTCAATATAGACGTAAAATAATAATAATAATAACAATAAAACGAAAATAAGAACAAGGCACAACTCAACAAACAGCCGTTCTTATGGCCACACTGGAGTTATTGTAGTTTTGTCTGTCGTGTTATTTCAAAGTTGGTAGCGGAGGCTCTTTATTAAAAGTAACCTGAGATGGTTCCCTTCTGCCAGTGGCTTTGAGGTGACAATATCCGTCCTTGCGATGCAATTGCCTTATTTTAAATGCTTACTAACTGCAGCAGTCACAGTGAGTAATATGTATGATTGAGGTCAACAAAACATTGCCTTGTCGCTAGTTGAACACTGTACTTGACTCTGCTTTACTGCCTGTGGGCACAATGGAGTAGTAAAAGTAAAAGTAAAAAAAAAGCTTTATATATCCACTGGTAAACACAACGACTGCTGCCCAGTTGCCATGGCACGGAAGAGGAAGGTGACAGAGACAAGCAGATGGAAGCCTACAGTGTGTTTTCAGTGGCTCTCCTTTGCCGAACGGGGGCAATTCTTACCATCTGGACCCGGTAGGAGTTAACAGTTTCCATTGCATCGTCTAAACTTGAGTGCGATAGTGGTGGATATGGAGGGGTCGTCTGCTTCTGAGAGGGATGAGCCAGAGGACCTTCCAGTGCGTGCCAAACACCTCAGCTAGTGCCCACTGCCAGGATCTTGCTGATCCAAATCTGTGAGGGGGGGCACCACGAATATCTGCATGACTTTGTTTGTTTTCAATCATAGCTGATTCACAAACAGGATCAGAATAGACAATGTTGTCACATCACAGGTTTACATTGTAAAGAAGCAGGTGCAAGCTCCATCATTTCAGTTTTCAGAAAGTTAGGAGGATTTAAGGGCATGTACGGATGTAGGTGAGATTAGACATAAGGTGCAAAACAACTTTGTAGGAGGATATTTAAAGAGACTCACGTTTCACTTGAGAACTGCGCCATTTTCTCAATAGTGGTGGTGTCCTGTTTGTGGAGAAACAAGCGAATGAATATATGTTCAAACAAATAGTAGCAGGTGCTATCTCTCTAAGCTGAGTCTGAAGAGGTGTGTGACTGAGCTGGGTGAGGAAGGGTCTGATCTTTTCAATGTAATACAGTGTAAACGAAACCTACAGAGTCGAGTGACCACTGCAATGTGTGCCTTGAATGTACTGAACCACTGAAAAGATTTCTCTGCCACAAGACCTTTTGAGACTGTAAGGTAGTCATGTCACTTAATGTAACAAACTGGCGGTATCCGGAATTCTCGCCTTAAAACACGCCCGCCCTCGTTCTTTTTCCCGCCGACCGCGCGGTTACGGCCCGGGTAACCCATTCAGGTGGTACATTAAATGTGATACACGTCCTATTGAATAAACAAAAGATATGTTGACAAAGTTCTCAATGGGCTTCTATGGCTGGCCTGCAGTACACTGTAATAACGGACCAGAAGTGGGTCTCTGTCTCGTCCATGTCTCATTTTGGGTTGGCGGGGGATTTGTAGACGCCGTCTGTCTCCATCATGGGTCTCTCGCGACTCGTGTGAGTGGAGTTGCGCGTCAACGACGCCAGCATGTATTAATCTTTTCATTTGTATTCCATTCAGCACCTGCGTGGATGTAACTGGATGTGTGGCACTGTCTAGGTCTAGGACACGCTCGTGGTGTCTGGTTCATAACTTACATGCGTCATTATAATTCTCGTCTGTCATGCTGCCGTCGTGCTCCAGAATGTGTGGAGGCAGTTACAGTACTTACAGACAGGATGCCGGTCATCTGAGTGTAGAAGAGGCTGCTCATGCCTCCGAACATGACCATGCCCATGAGCGCCGAGACTCGGATCAGTGCCAGTTCATGGTGTGTCGTGAATTTATCCTGGAAGAGGTAAATAAAGGCTAAACAAAATGTCATTAAATAAATTGACTACATAACCCGCTAAACCCGCATTATAATCGCTGTTCTTCCCCTGCCTAATACGCTAAACTCTATTTGTTTTATGTGTTGAATTCGCCGTTTTTTTTAATAATTTAAAATAAATAGCGTATTTGTCACGGACCTGGTGACGAGGCTGACGCGTTATGATGATGTAACCGGTAATCGAGCCATGCACTGGGCTGCAAGGGCTTCTGGGAAAATGAGTTCAATGCAAGTGAACGGTAGTTTTCACTGGGCTCCATGAGCCCTTACTGCTTGTTATTCTTCAAGCCATGGGACTATTTTCAGGGGGATTTTCATGGATCAAAGGCGCAAATACTTCGGCGTTATGCTCCAATGGTAATTAAACAATCCCGGCAGCCTCGGTATACGTATGTCATATTTTAAAGACCCGAAAGTTTTGCACCATTATACTGTACATACAACACTTTTTTGATTTACAGTTTAGGGGGCCTAGATAAAGATCCTTGAAATACTTGATATCCTTAGCTTGCCATCCCAAAGTACAGGTAGTTCCAGTAGCAGAACATTGAGCACTTTCTTTCCCCCCAGGGTAGTAGTTGAGCACAAGTGCTCATTTTCAGCAACACTCTGCACACAGAAACACACAGACAGACATACACTGTCAGTGTCTCTCTGTCTGCACACAGAAACACACAGACAGACATACACTGTCAGTGTCTCTCTGTCTGCACACAGAAACACACGGACAGACATACACTGTCAGTGTCTCTCTGTCTGCACACAGAAACACACAGACAGACATACACTGTCAGTGTCTCTCTGTCTGCACACAGAAACACACAGACAGACATACACTGTCAGTGTCTCTCTGCACATCGTCATCAAAGCAGCTAGGCTTTTACATCTGACAGTGCTGTGCCTTGCTTCTTCTGATCTAAAGCGTCTTTACCTTGTCTAGTCCCATCAATGGCTGGAAGTAATAATACTGGCAAAAGTCCAGGGCCAGGGTGAACAAACTGAGGACCTGAGTGTAAAAACAAAGCTGTAGGAACAACCAGTGGTTGTCCTCTCCCACGCAGTTATTTATCCTGAAAGGGAATAAAGAGACAGATATTAGGAAATAAACATGCTTAGAGTTCAAAGCAATGCCTGAAAGTGGAAATTTGTTTTTGTAGGATTATTTTTTTCCAATAATTTCTTCTGTATACAGCTTAGAGGAGTTTCAGGGAGCCTTACCAAGGGCAGTGGTGGTCCATTCTGCGTACACAATGGCCACAACGACTGCAGTGGTGAGACCTTTTAGGTCTCATTAAATTGCACTTGTTGCACAATTCCCAGTGGTCTCGCTCTGTGAAATAAAGAGGACAGCATTAAAGCCCACCAAGGTGGTGCACAACATATTTACAACTAATTCAAATGAAATGGGCCGTGCCTAAGGACTGTAGTTTCACTTGACATCAGCATTACCTCCTTGCACTGATAATTGCAACCACTTAATCCCTTTCTTTATTCATTGTATATTAATAGTGAAGAAAAAGTGTTGCATTGCAACACTTGAAACCTTGCAAACCTTGAAACCTTGAAACATTGCAACACTTGAAACCTTGCAAAATGTGCATCACAAGCTTGTGAAATGCACAGGAAATGCACAGGAAATGCACAGGAAATGCACAGGAAAAAAGGAGGGGTTCAAGTAGACCCCTGAGGACTCCGGTCAATGATGTGTACAGTATATACTATATAGGGTTTAAGTGGTTAACAAGCGTTCAAGTATCTAGCAAAATGAGTTTAACCCATTTTGACCTTTGAGCGATTCTACAAATGCCTTCTAAATCCTGACAGTTTTCTGAAAAACCCATGTTTCTATGTCAGTCGTCTTTCTTGACATTTTCATGTCAAGAAAGATATATGTAATTGGCTGCCAACCCCCATCTCAAAACTATTTTCCCCAATCCAATAATTCTATTTTCATAGAACACCTGTGCCATATCACAATAGTACAATATCCTAAATCACATACAATATCCAGGCTAATATCATATGGATATGGATCCATTCCGATGATTGGCCCCCAATTTCCAATCGGATCGGGGCAACCCTACTATGTGGGTATTAGATCGAGCACTGGTATTGAAATGAAAACATTAAGGAGAATGCTTCTGAGAACAATTTCCACTGGTATTTCTTACCAGAGAGAGGGATTTGTGGGTCCGTGGGAAGACGCCCTGGGTCTGCTGTGGAAGCTCTGAACAGGGCTGCGACGCAGAGGCCTGACGCAATGTAATAGCCTGAAGTGACACGTGAAATGATGTCAGAGATTAGTGCAGAAACATGCATGAATGGAGAGATTCACAGCTGGTTTTCACCCTGGGGAGTAACATTTTTGGCTTGATTGGCCTAATGTGTTGTCCTATGTTTAACCCTGTTTAAGTGTGAAATGTACATGCAAGTGCAAATAATTTCATCCAATCAGGAGAGAAAACTCATACAGGATATAGACTAAACAAGTGAAATTAGAAATGATGAAACAAAGACATGAGCAGGCACATTTTGAATTGGATTTGGAACGCTACAAAATGTCATCCGATAAATGGGTTCTCTCTCCTGATTGGATGAAATAGTTGGACCACCTGGTACTGACGGACTGGGTTGGCCAGGGTTGGAGGCACTGCTGCGGAGAATTTAAATCTGGGTTTCTGTGACGTGTTTTACCTCTACGACAATCTAAAAGCCAAAGGCCAGTCCAGACGCTAGCCAGTTTTTCCTCCCGAAGATTTCACCACACACACACACGCACACACACACACGCACACACACACACACACACACACACACACACACACACACACACACACACACACACACACACACACACACACACACACAGTCACACACGCACACAAAAAGATACTCAAATGGAAAGGCAATATTATTTTACTTACATTGACCCTATAAACAAGACTATAGCTGTTTCACTCATGATAGACTCTTTCATAACAGACATGCGTCAGATCGCGTCAGATAATCCCTACATAGGCCATACAACAACTTCCGTGAACCGAATTCACTGTAGTATAGCCTTTTCACGAAATAGATTTGTGTCGTGAAAGTTTATAATAGAGAAATTCAAAGTTTCAACACCAAAGTAGTAGTAGTTGTTGTGAATTAGCAAACTGGACACCGTTTAAGAAAGACGCCAAAAGTGGAATCACCCAAATCTTACCATAAAGAAGTCAAAGGGGTCAAAAAGAGAGTTGGGGGTGGGGGACACTCACAGACAACTATGGCCCAGGGGATGTGTCCTTCTTTGTAGTGCGGAAGCAGCACTAACGTAGGAACGAAGAGGCTGTTGTACAACCAGATGCCAAACACCACACTGATGCACAGCCAACCCATGGGGTCAACCACAAAGTGCAGTCGAAGCTTCATGGCTACTGTGAAGTAGAGGACCTAGAGAGACCCAAAACCTACACAACACAGTGGATAAAAAAATAAGAAAAAACTTTTAAGCATGCTGCTTGACGACCAGTAAATATCAAGTCCATGGTTCTGCTCGGTGTCCTGTGTGCGAGATGTGTAATGTGTATGTTTGTCTCAGCAAGTCTGCGTTTGGCTCATCTCTCCCAAATACAGTATGTTAGTTAGGGATAATAACATAGTACCTCAATAATAACTAAAATGCAACTGGTAAGGACATTTAACTCATTCATCAATAACAATATTAAAAGGTTAATACAAGACCGGTATAGTATAGTCACCTTTAGCTGCAATTTGCAACTCTTTTTTAAAATAATGGGATTAATCTAGAGTTGCAAATTTGCAATACTCGTCGAAGTGACTGAATGGCCCTGCGTACCAGCTGTTTGGAATTTGCACATAATGCAGGAGGCAGCAGCGCGACCCGTTAAAAAAAACGAGTGCAAACTCCAACAATTAGAGAAAGAATCACCTGCACAGAATTTATTGACAGCTCAAAACATGTCTACGTGTCTATGGTGGATTTTTATGAAACAAATGCTTTGCAGATTGAAAGAGCTTTCCCTACAGCTGCAATGTTGGTGAGTTTAACGTTGTTTAATACAAGCAGATCGCAAAAGCAATTTGGATGAATGGGGAGTCAATGGAGGGTATTGCAACTCTAGATTCATCCCATTATAAAAAGTCTAGAAATTGCAGCTAAGTCACCTTAGGCTGTGTGATTGCAATTTGCATACCTGATACCATAATATCTAGGTAGGTGTGTGGTAGGTGGGGAAGTCAGAAGAAGTCATGCAACCATGGTTGCATGACTTCTTCTGACTTCCCCCCAATTGTGCAATCTATTTAAGTTGGTCTTGCAAGACCAACTTAAATAGATTGCACAATTCTGTTCTGCCAAGGTGTATGACACATACACACACCTTCTAACTTGGTATGTCAAGTATTTGTCTATTATCTGCATATCTGTGAAGCACCACCCTAACCCACCCTGCCCAGGCAACTTCACTGTAATATTTCACCTTGGTCCTTTACTAATATCTGCTCCTGCAGTTCATAGTTTTTTGATGAATTGAACAAGGTGGACCCTCTTGTAAACAAGTGTAATGCTTAATTGGGTCGTCCACTCACAGTTAACAGTCTTTGTATTGAGTTTGTGCTTGAAATGTACTGTAATTCTGCAAACTGTTAATACATATTTCAATCAATCAAAGTCATACATACAGTACTGTGACTGTCCATCACGTAGTCAAAACAAAAACAGATGCGAAGACAGGGGGGGGGGGCTGTGAAAATCACTGTGGATCACTGTGAAATAATGTAATACAAATTAGCTATTATAGCTTGGATTCTAGCGGAAAAGTAGGGTTACTTCATGTCTTCATCACTGATGAACGGTAAGATCCACTGCTTTACTGCTTATATGGGTTAGCAAGCTACTGTTGTTGACGTTGTTACCTATCTATCTCTGTAAGGCTAATCTAACTAACAAAGGTTCAATATTTAAAAAAAACATGTGTAGGCCTAATTGTAATCCCGCGCGGATTTCATGAATCGATGAATTATGAAACCATAAAAAATACATACTTGTTATTGAAAGCCAACTGCACACGGACACGGGTGTGATGAACACTTCCTCATCTGGTGTATGGATGGGTGGATAAGAAAGGTGGGTGGTGGAGGTGGAGGAGGAGGAGGACTGACTCGCTCCACCGGTTGCTGTGCAAGAGCGCAGTGCAGTACACTGCACAACATGCCATAGCCTGGCGGGATGCTGCTGTTTTTTTATTAAGAATGTCCTCCAGTCCAAACCCCATAATAAAAGAAAGTTGCATTATTATTATTATTATTATTATTATTATTATTATTATTATTATTGTTATTATTATTATTATTATTATTATTATTATTATTATTATTATATTATTATTTTTTCTAAGAAAATATTATCTCGTCCAAACAAAACCTGCTACTTTTGACATACCGGTAGTCAAGGGTATTAGTGTATTACATACATTTTATAGACAATATTGTTTTCTCAAAATGTTTGATGTGTATGCTATTCATCAATGGAATGGAATTATTATTATTAATTTAATCGAATTTAGTCACACCCAACTAGCCTTCCCTCCAGGCTATGGGATGTAGACTCTGGAGTCTCCTCTCTGACACTTGCTGTCAGAGAGAGTGCTGACCATAGGGTGCTGACACCTACTGGTGAAATCAAGGCAACACAGTACACGAGGAGCTCTTCAAAAATAATGCATCGTTATCTGCATGTCACTGTGATTAAAACTGTTAAATAACTTAATTGGGGTTAAATCAATTAACATTTAATCACCTTTAAATGAGAGGAAACGAGGATACTTTAAATGTATAATATCATTATTGTGTATAGCTGCTACGTCATTCAACTTCCGCTAACATTAGCTACCCGGTTTTATTTAGGTTGAGAGAGAGGAGAGTCACGCCACACAACTCCGACAACAACAACGCTGCTGTTGGTGGTAATAACGTAATAATAGTGATAATAATGGCGTCGCCTAACTCGTTCAAGCTGCGCTGTTCTGTCCCGGGACATGAGATGGACGTCAGGGGGGTCACGGCAGCGCTCTTTCCAGAAGGAGCTTTTGTTTCTGTCTCCAGAGACCGGACCGGAAGGCTCTGGGTACCCAACTCAAGGTAGCTTAAAAGTAGCATTAGCCGGCTAGGCTAACTGACACAGTGACACTGCTAACAGACAGTAGCAAGAAGCTAAATGATCACATTTGTGTTGTTTGTTGTGTCATTTTTTTGTGTGAATGCTGTAGCTAAGAGGGCGTGTGTACAAAAACGATCACTGATAACCATTTAGAGATGTATTAAAGCATCGTACAGCAGCTGGTAGTTGTTGGTTAGGTTGCTAGCTAGGCTGTTTACACAAAATAAGCTTTGTCATTCATTCATTTTACTAACGGTTAACCTGCCAAACGCCGCCCCCATGCATACAGTAGTCGTTCAATAACTCTGAGAGTGTATAAAAGTCACCAAAACAAGGTTTTGTACACACTTATAAGTGGCTAAACCAGGCAAACACATGTATAATAGCATGGTTTAATGTAGCCCTGAAACATGACTGTCATAGAGCGTCATGTGAACCATGGCTAGGTTTAATGTAGTATAGTTTTACTACATACAATGACATCCATAGGAACATGTGCTGTGGGATATAAATAGATCAATTTGCAATTTAGGCATTTGGCAATCCAGACATTAAGCAATAACAAAAAGCATGGCAATACATCAAAGTAGTTACCATGAATCATATGTAAGCTAAGAATGTAACAGTGGAATATCTATATAATGAAACTATACATGTATACTTTATAGTGCTATGTCTACATAAAATGCTATATAAGTTACATAAATTGGCCTTTGCATACACCTGTAAGGTCGTCTGGGGTCAGAAATACAGTCCTGGTTTACAGTGCTATGTGAAATTCGTTACACTAAAGGGTGACGTTACCGATGGGACTAGGATTAATACTGATCAATGGATTTGTCATGATTCCTTTCATCCCTACAGCCCAGAAACAGGCTTCACAGAGATGCACTGCATGGGCGGCCATTCGAATTACGTGTCCTGTGTATGTTTCATCGCACCGAGTGAGACGTATCCCAGAGGGCTTATTGCCACAGGTGGACACGACCACAATATTTGTGTTTTCTCACTGGACAGACCGCAACCGCTGTTCACGCTCAAGGGCCACAAAAACACAGGTAAAGTGTGGTTTTCGACACCGAACTGCACCGGGCCACCTTAATATTCCGTACTTTTTCTTTTTCACTCAACATGTTGAACTTCCCCTCTCTCACACCTTACGATGTACGTATTCTGCATTATTTGTCATCAGCATTGACAGGATTTAATGTGAACAATCACTGTCCTATCCACAGTTTGCACGCTATCCTCTGGGAAGTTTGGGACACTACTAAGTGGCTCTTGGGACACAACGGCTAAAGTCTGGCTCAATGAGAAGTGTATGATGACGTTGCAGGTATAGCCACCACTGCAATTGTTCACATTTCAGTGACCTGTCTCCTTGACAAGAGTGTGATGCTAATGATAGGATTTTAACCTCGCCAGGGCCATGAGGCAGCAGTATGGGCAGTGGTCATTCTACCTGAACAAGGCCTTATGCTGACTGGATCGGCAGATAAGACCATCAAGCTTTGGAAAGCCGGCCGCTGTGAGAAGACCTATACAGGTGAGGGGCGGTATTATTGGTTATGGTTGAATCAACAACTACTCAGCTTTTTGTTTATTTTCATGCTGTTTGAAGGACATGAGATTGATTTATATTCAAGTTCGAGTATGCTTCTATATCAGACTGATACAAGTAGAAATACACAGACGACACAATACAACATAATTTCAATAGTTTGCTTATTTAATTATTCTACTTCTGCAAATAATCACACTAAATTATGAGTTATATGTAATGATATGCAATTGGATGAAGCAATCTAATCAAGGAATGAAAAGCGATCAGATAAGAGTTTATCTGTGAATGAATGGATGAGGTCGGTGCAATAAACCATTGATGCTACCAGTTAGAGTTGTTCCGATACCAAAACATCTAATTGACACTAGGCTGAACGAATGCAACGGGAGCAAGTCTGACCCAATAATGCAGCAAATCGCCAGAAACAGCCGATCTACAAGGATAAATGACAAACTGACAAGTGTAGGCATGACAATGAAATTAAATTGGAGAAAAAGGGGGTAAAATAAGTGGTTACTCAACAAAAATAAAAAGTAGTCGTATCTGTACTCTGTATCGGTGAGTACTAAATATTAAGTACTTGTACTCGGTCTGAACAAAATGGTACCAGGACAACTCTACTACCAGTATCGGTATCGGCCCCGATACCCTTCACATGTACTCGTACTCTGTATCGGTAAAGGCCCGATACTCTGACCCGGTACCAAAACATTAAATTGATTGCTGTGGGGCGACCAAAACGGCACTTTCTTTTGAAAGTACTGTTGTAAATATTTAGAATCAATGTGTAGCCTAAGCCTATTGATGATTGTATATGACAACATAAAATGCATCAAATTTTAAGTGAGTAGGCTATATGGTCAATATTGACAGCTTATATGTGATGAAATAACAAGCGAAATGTAATCTTATCAGAGCTGGTTAATTATTTAATGTTTGACGCTTGAGCAGCAAAGCCATGACTACAGAAAAACTCTTTGTTCCTTCTTTTTAGGCCATGAAGGGTATGTAAGGGGCCTAGCAGTGATCAGCGACGAAGAGTTCTTCTCTTGCGGCAGTGATGCCAGTATAAGGAGGTGGCTCATAACGGGAGAATGCGTACAGGTCTATTACGGCCATACCAACTTCATCTACAGTATGGCTATCTTCCCCAACGGCCACGGTGAGTTCCTGAGAAGAGGAGAGTTAAGGATGTTGAATCCACAACTTTTAACGCGCAACAGGGAAATGGAAACAATTCCAAAAATAATACTACACTTGTTTCCAGGCCATGTGAATACAGTCATTAACATTTAGGCCTCTATCAGACAGGATGCATTTTGAACTTATAACAAACCGTAACAAAATCAAGGCCTGTGTATGCAATAGAATAGACCATATTCACATAGTGGCCATGTTGGCATTTTGCATTGAAAAAGCAGAGTGATGTATTATTATAAAAAACCTATTTCATCCACCTCATCTTTAAAACTTTGATTGTACACTCATGATGGGATGTTGAGTGAACCAAAACAAGCGCATCCTCTAAAACATTATAACTAAGGTGGGTGGGGCTTTTGCGAAAAGGCCAACTGATGAGACATAAGACGCTGCAGGAGTTACTGTTGTCTGTCTTCGTTTTATTAACATCCACTACTGGGGGAAAAACAGAGTAGCTATAGATCTTCTACTTAACCTAATCGTCCACTATCACAACTAAAGACTTAAAAATGGGCCAGTTAACGTATCTGGTAGTATGCACAGTGTTTTACCCAATAAAACTGAGTTTTTCTTGTCTAGGATGCAAGGTGAGCAAGCTCGTCTCAAGAAAGACTTGCTTCTTGCAGTATACGTTTATGGGCTTGCATTGTATAAACCTGATCACTCAAGCTGCCTGTGTTTCCTCACCCATTATAAAGACATGCAATGTAGTTAAATGCATAAATTGTCTATTTTATTCAATAAGCCCAGGAAGTTCAAGGCCATCTTCAGTGCTATAGCGAAGTCGGATCACAAATCTCTGCACACAATCTCATGGCTGGCAGATCTCCATTTTAAAAACGGATTTCCGTCAAAAGTGAATTATTTGTTATGTGACTTTTTTATACCACAATGTAATGGTTGTGATCTGGTTAATGGGGAACTGTCTCTTTCAGGACAGTTCTAATAGCAATGTAGGCTCCCAAGAAACGGCTGTGACTGAGCTTGAGATAAGATGCAACTAATTCACTATAACCTCTGTAAATTGAGCTCTTAATTTAGATCAGAGGGCTCAAGCATGCTAAGAGTGTGGACCCAGTATGCTTCTATGCATAGTAGGTTTTTCACCTTAAGGGAATTGGAACTTTTTCCAATAACCCAGAATTTCAAAGATGCTGGGGAGCCATGGTTGGCCTGAATGTAGTGAATAGTGTTCTATCTTATATTCAGATTTTCAGTGGTTGTTTGAAGTTGACAACATAGGCCAGACAACCTGGGGCATTTTGAAGGGAGAAATGTCTGTCATTTGTACAGCATTAGTTGTCATGCTAATCACAACACTATTTACATGCTTTGGGTATGTAATTTATGTGCATTGTGCAAAGTAATTTATAAATATAGAATTGTGAGAAATAAGCTTGGAAAGAAATGTATTCTGGGGACCACCCAATGTCCACCATGGTATCGCCCTTGGTCCAGGGTGCATATCTGTAGAGCGCAAAAATACAAGGTACCTTGGCCTGCAACCCTGCAATACAGAAACTGCTCAAATACATCCTGTCTGGTTCGGGCCTAAGCTTTTGACACCATAATGGACTGCTGCTCTGACTTTCTTGACTGACTAACTGTAGACTGCCTCACTTTGCCCATCACAGACTTTGTGAGCACAGGAGAGGACAGAACAGTGAGGATATGGAGAAATGGGGAATGCTCCCAGACCATTCGCCTTCCAGCTCAGTCGGTGTGGTGTTGCTGTATCCTGCCCAATGGTGACATAGCCGTTGGTGCCAGGTAATGGATCCCCAGTCAGTGTGTGGTATACATTAAATATTTTGGTCACGGCACCCCACAGCCATGATTTGATTGGCTGAGGAAGAAAGAAAAGCCAAAAAGTGATTGGCCGGAGTGTGATTTAATTTAATTTAATTTAATTTTACATCTATAATTAGGGATCACCGTATGTTTTATACATATTTTACACCCATGAAAGCACACAATAAATTATATGCTGTTACTGTCACATTTTGGTTGGATGAGAGAGAAAGATTGACCTTAAGTTTCACTATTAACACTATTTACTACTTATCTATTGGGCAGGATAGATTTCTTCCCACTGTTCCTCTTCTTCCTAACCAACGGTTCTTCTGTTTGATGCTGTAGGCTGAATAAAGACAAATGGAGAATAGCTGTCCTGCTCCTAACCTTGGTGCTCCTCCTCTCTCCACAGTGACGGCATCATCCGTGTGTTTACAGAGGTTGAGGACCGCGTGGCCAGTCCACAGGACCTACAAGCCTTCGAGGATGAGCTCGCCAAAACCACCATAGACCCAAAGACGGGTGACTTAGGAGACATCAAAGTGGAAGATCTGCCTGGCAGGGAACACCTTGATGAGCCAGGTAATGGAAGAACATTACCGGTAATCCATGTGCTTTAATATTGCTCCCCAATTCAAGATTTTGCTATCATGATGATAGCCGGATGAAGGCCGCATAGGCCGAAAAGTTGCTATGTTTCCCTATTAAAGCTTTTTCATTGCATTTGAAGACGGTGTGCGGGTGGGTGGTCTTTTTTCTGCTATTATCTAGCAAAAATAATCAGGATTATGACATGGCAAATATTCATAGAATGCCAAATGTGCATATTTGTTCAAAATTTATTTCCTCATAAAATAACATTCATTAGGAATGTCTCCCTGTATCTGTGAGTCTGTGACCGGCCTATTTACTCTATTTAAAAATATATATACTGGCATCGCTATGGCATGCTCACTGTAACATTTCTCTCAGGAAATCGTGATGGCCAGACACGTCTGATTAAAGACGGAGAGAAGGTGGAGGCATACCAGTGGAGCGCCAGTGACAGTCGCTGGGTGAAGATCGGAGACGTGGTCGGAGGCTCCAACCAGCAGACGTCAAAGAGTGTGATGTATGAGGGGAAGGTATGGCCGTCGTCTAATTTCTAATAAATATTTAGTTTCTACTAACAATGCTTGCAATCAATAGCAATGCTTTCTTTAACATTACAGTTACAAGTCACCCAGATGGTGCGGTGTTGTAGGGCAGAGTCTAATTCTGTTATTTAATCTTGGCATTATTCCAAGATCTGTACGAATGTTTAACCTGGCTGGCTTTCCGATCCTTGAACCCTGATCTCTCTGTAGGAGTACGACTTTGTCTTCACCATTGAAGTGAACGAGGGAGGGCCCTCCATGAAGCTCCCTTACAATGTGGCAGAGGATCCCTGGCTGACGGCACATAACTTCCTGCAGAAGAACGACCTCAGTCCATCATTCCTGGACCAAGTGGCCAACTTCATCATAGAGAACACTAAAGGACATGTGCTGGAACCTGCACAGCCTGGCATCGTTGACCCATTCACTGGTAAAGCCGTCTAACACCGGGGCTCCACCTGGCGCGTCCGCATCGCGTCAGCGTCACAGAATGTTCCCTTTTTAATCAATGAAGGGTGGCTCCACTGCCCGCCTTGCGTCGCATCTCCGTCACCATTAAACGCGCCCGGTGGAGCCCTGGCGTAACAAAGTGACAGTGGCTACTCTGAGACATGAAGCAGTATCGACTTTATTGTTACGTCACAGGTTTACAGGTGTAAAACAGTGGGTGAAATTAGTTTTTGTGCACTTTTGTGCAAGCTCTAGTCGTTTGTCTATTTTATAGCTTAAAATTGGACGGAGGCCACACTATTCTCAGACTCTGTTGCTTTTTCTTTGAGACGAACAGTCACATTACGTCGATGGGGAGAAACCATAGAGCACGCACAGAAGATAAATCAGGCATATGCAATGTTTACACTCTTCCAGAAATGAGGACCTCGGGCTCAAACACAACACTATCAAATAATTAAATTCAACATTTTATCATAAAATTAGTTAACATAAATGCCATATTTGATTTACCATCATATCTGTTGTGCATAGTATACCCACCCCAGTTTTGTTCTCTTTAATTGACAGGCTCCGGTCGCTATATCCCTGGCGCATCGGACAACAGGCAGAGTGGGATAAATGATCCCTTCACAGGTAGCCGTGTTCAACTAGAGATTTCTAATGATGTATTCTGCATTCATCTCTGATACTAATTAACCCATTTTGGGGCGGGATCCCTTTTGGTGTTTTAAGCATTTTGTTATACTTTAGCTGTTGAAAAATAGCCGATCTACATGCTCATAGCACGGCCGCGCTACAAGCTTGTAGGTCTGCTATTTTTGAAAAGCATAAATGTTTGAATATATTCTTTCAGAGCGAACATTTTTAACTCAAATCCTTGCTTCTGGGGGGTCCCTGGAACTACATATTTTCAGATGGGGGTCGGCGGCCAATTATATATATTTTTGGGGGTCCTTGACATGAAAATGTTTCAGAACGAATGACATAGAAACATAGGGGTTTTCAGAAAACTGTCAAGATTTAGAAGGCATTTGTAGAATCGTCCTCAGGTCTAAATGTTAAAACGAAACAAACGGTGCTAAAATTGCTTTTGTTTTTCCCAGGCTCTGGTCGGTACATCCCAGGGTCAGGCACAGTAGCAGGTATTACTGGAGGCGTGGCGGATCCATTTACAGGTGAGCTTTTAGTTGTGCCAGTGGTGGAAAGTAACTAAGTACATTTACTTGAGTATTGTTTCCGATTTTCTATACTTTTACCTCTACTCCACTACATCTCAGAGGCAATTATTGTACTTTTTACTCTACTACAATTATTTGAAAACTTTAATTACTTTGTAGATTTTGATTATTATTACGAAACCACTTTGAACATAATTTTTTAATGTGGCTAGCGATTCAGGGGCTGGAGCCAGGCTAACTTCAAACTATATACTTTGGGAAAAATGTCAAACTTTCCTTTTGCTTTAAGTAGCATGTGATAGGGGGTTTTCATGATTCTGAATCCCTTCCAAGCATTAGTTTTGCACAGAATACAAACCTTGGGCTAAAACCAGCCATAGCCACTTGCCCAAAATGTGCTGACCTCATCACATTTCGGCTGACCTCATCACATTTGTCATGACCGTTTTTAGCCGTTTTTTGTGCAAAACTAATGCTTGGAATGGATTCAGAATCATGAAAACCCCCAAGTCTGACATGTTACTTAAAGCATAAGGAAAGTTTAACAATTTTGACTGCCATAGGATGTTAATGAAAAATAAATTGCCCAATACTAACAGCCGGTCAGCAAGTGGATTCATGAATGTATGTGTATATAGACAATATTTTAGGCCAATAAAAAAATACTATATACCAAATTTCCCACTTTAAACAAAAGAAGCATGTCGGCTGCCGGACTAATACATTTTATTTGAAAAAGATTAATGTACAAGGCTTTTTGTACCCCATTCCAGGTGGAGGTGCCTACCTCCCACCCGGTTCAAGACGGACCGCAACAAACATCTACTTCCCTAAGACGGATGGGTTGACCTTTGAACAAGCCAACCCTACACAGATCATTGGTGTGCATTTTCTTGTTCTTTGATCACATGATATTTATCTGCTTCTGTAATCGGTTGGCTTACCGTGGGCAAGGACAAATACCCTTTTGATAATCTCTTTTGTGCTGCGCTGTGTGCGAACTGTAAAGAGGTAATTTCTCCAGAACTCTGCTCACCCCATTCAGAAAGTCTTAACCCATTCTGGGTGGGAACCCCTTTTGGTGTTTTAAGCATTGTGTTATACTTTGGCTATTGAAAAATAGCAGAACTACAAGCTCATAGTGCGGCACCGAGTGCCACTCTACGAGCTTGTAGGTCTGCTATTTTTTTTTAATCGGGAGAATGTGGTGCAAATCTTTGAATATATATTCTTTCAAGAGCGAACGTTTCCAACTCAAATCTTTGCTTCTATGGTGGTCCCCGGAACAACATATTTTTGGCGGCCAATTACAGGACTTTTGGGAAATATTTAGCACCACTGATACAGAAACACAAGGTTTTTCAGAAAACTGTCAGAAGATTTAGAAGACATTTTTTAAATGTTGATGTCAGGCCTAAATGTACCCTTCCCCACCCAGCCAAGCTGAAGGAGCTGAACAACGGAGCCCCGCAGGAGCACAAGCTGTCCGAGGAGCTGCTGGGTGGCCTGGAGATGCTCCTTGCATGCGTGTGTGGGCAGAACTCTGAGCAGCTCCCTACCCTCCAGCAAATCAACCTGCTGTGGAAGGCTGCTCACTGGCCTGAAGGTACGTCTGTTAGCCCAATAAGACACACCAAAGGCTGCTCACTGGCCTGAAGGTACGTCTGTTAGCCCAATAAGACACACCAAAGGCTGCTCACTGGCCTGAAGGTACGTCTGTTAGCCCAATAAGACACGCCACTGCAGCCAGCGCTACATGTAATATAGTGACGTTCCAAAAGAATTGTATGGCAGTACAGTGCTTTGAGAAAGGGGGGGAGGGGGAAATGAAAATGAGCGACATTTATTAGATTGGTTTAAACAGGATTATGCCCCAGGGAATTTGGGAGATTGAAATGCAAAAAATAACTTTGAGAAAATGACAGTTCCTTGGAGATATTTCAAAGGCTCAACATGTATATAAAAGTACAGAGGCAAAGATCACTGGAGTTTCTATTTGTGATGCTGGGACACTTATTTATGGCACCTCCAAACTGCATGCACTGTGCAGCACATAAAATCCAGTGGTTTTTGTTTTATTTTAATCTTGCATTACAAGACGCAAGAACAGAAAACACACAATTATACCCCTACAAATCTATATTAAAGCATGAGTTATATTCAGTCGACTACAAACGAAACTGGGATCAACCACAGACAAACTAAGGATCACAAAGACATTAGATGACATTTCACATTTTGGAGTTTCACTCATCATTCTTTTGCCCTTTCCTCCTCCTGGACTTTTAGACATTGTGTTTCCGGTCCTGGATATTCTGAGGCTGGCGGTGCGGCACCCACAGATCAATGAGAGCCTGTGTGGTGAGGCAGAGGGCATCCAGCTGTGCAACCACCTGCTGAGCTTGATGAGACCACAGGGCCGGCCCGCCAACCAGATGCTGGCACTACGGACTCTGTGCAACTGCTTCAGTGGCAGGCATGGCCGGGCGCTCCTCATGTCGCAGCGTGAGTCCGTGCTGGCGCGTGCCGCTGACCTCGCCGCTGTCTGCAACAAGAACATCCACATTGCCTTGGCCACTCTGCTACTCAACTACGCAGGCTGCCTGCACAGCCAGCCTGACCTGGAGGCTAAGGCCCAGTGCTTATCTGTCGCCAGCACTGCCCTAGAGTCGGTGCAGGATAAGGAGGCTGTGTTCAGATTACTGGTGGCCCTCGGAACCACTCTGGCCTCGGACCAGACGGCCCAAGACCTGGCCCGCTCCCTGGGCGTCAACTCCCAGATTTCCAAGTACACCTCGGTCTCAGACCCACCTAAGGTGGGCGAGTGCTGTCAGCTGGTGTTAAAAGAACTGCAGTGATGTGAATGACTTGTAGAAACAACACTTATTTGTTCCTGTTATTATTACTCCTGTTTTGATGAATCGTGTGGTGGGGATTTGACTGATTGCATGTTCTGCAATAAAAATTATGTACAAATTAAATATTTCCTAATGCATAGTCTGTTTTTATTCATGCTGCAGTTAAGCACAAATTCTCCTTAAATTAAGCACAAATGTTAATAGTGAAGATGACACTCAATAGGATCTGTGATACAATGTTTGGAGGCACTGTTAATATAATGCATGCCCAAGATAAATTAATTAGATGAGTCAAGCCCATCACACACCGTCTGCGACCGCCGCGTGTCAAAACAGCCGCCTCCATTATTTTCAATGAACCTATCGCACACCGGCGGCGTCTGACGCGTCAACTGGCGCTCCGATAGAAGCAGTTCTATTTTGCGTCGGACGGAGCCGGTGTGTGTTGGGCTTCATTTTATGCTGACTGTGCCAATGGTATTTTATTTCTCATGAAATGCAAATTTCTATAACATCTGTCAGTGTTTAAATTCAAATTAATTCTCAAGCAATTGTAATTAAATCTATCCTCAAAACATTAAGATCAATTCCAAGTGCACTGGTAAATGCACACCAATGAGAAAATAATTAAGTGTTAATATAAAGAGCTGAGTGTGTAGTTATGTACTGTATATGAAATACCATGACTGCTTTTCTATATTCCTATATATGTGTAAGTCTGATATCTGCAGTTAATCTTAATGGCTGAATACAACTATTTTAATTCATGCAAAGTGACGAGATACTTCATTCTACCAAAATAACTTTATTTGACATCTTAAAAGAACCCATTTTCACTCAAATCATTTGGTAACTGTTAGTCTCAAATGTTACAAAAATTGTCTTGGATAGTCTTAGAAACATCAACATGTAAAACAGACTGCACTGATCTAAAGTGCTTGGAAATCTCATATTAAACAAATTATTCTGTAGTCCTGACTATTAATAGACCAAATCTCACAGGATTTAAATCCGTGGTTCTCAATCATGTCTTACACTTTCTCTCATTGGGCTAACTTCACTATAATAGTGAATATAACCATTGAATAGAGGAAAGAAGTGCTGCCGTGGTCCTTGCAGTTGTGAACTGAAAACAGGTGCTCGTTGGCGAGGGTTCAAACGTGAAAATAAAGAGGTCCAAGGCACTCTGCTCCAGTCAAGTGAAAAAAGCCACTTCCAATCTGTCATGCCTATTTTGGGTGCGTCATAGGCAGAATCCTTTTTTGAGGGGCGCTAAAATGTCTAAATATACACCCGATGTAGTGTCAATATTTACCATTGACAATGGAAGGACAAATTAGGCCAAATATGACGTAAATTTGTACGATGACAAGAGCGTCCCTCACTCACTTCACACGGGTGTGATTTATTTATTTATTATTGCAACAGCTTGTGTGACTATTTTAAAGAGCTAGTGTGGATTCTGTCTGAACACAATGCCATCGACAATGGATGGAACATTTACGTCTGTAAATCAGCTGAGCAAATCGGCATATGTATGTCAGTGGGTGATGTATGATGATTAGAGCGCCCCTCACTTCACACAGGAGGGATTTTTATTCATTAGGTATAAAATAGGGATTAAATGGTTACGTAAACTGTTACTCATTTTGCTGGCCTCCACTTTGATAAGTAAAGTTGTAAACAGGCTGGAATGCCAAGATGATTAAAAATGTTGCATTATATTGATTTAAATGCAACCTTTAATTCAGGCACAATGACATTGGCGAGTGATAAAACAACACAATCAATTGTATTTACTCATTTAAAATGGGTTATCACCTTACCGAAAAATCAACATGAATCAAAACCAGAAAATTTCTAATGAAAACATTTGGACTTCAGAGTTCTGAAAATACTGAGCTCATCTCTACTGTGGTTCTACAGTACTGAGTAAATCAATCAAAGACAATCAATCACCCATAGGTTGGGCTTTGCCAAGGCTTGTCCATAGTCCATGTCAGCTTGGCTTTGGCTGCCTAAGGACAAGTCATCTTGACCATTTTGCTCAACAAATATCATCAAGTGACACAGGCATGCACAATGCTTAGCCTAGGCTGACATTACAATTTGGCTTTTGGCGTTTCCTCGAGCAGCTTCCTCATGTCCACCAGTGTATTCTCCAGGACCTTGGCCATATGCGCTGCGTTCGTCTCTTCACAGCTGTTGAAAGCAGACACTGCGATGTTGATGTGTTTAGCCATGGGATTGTAGCACACACCGTAACCATCAGGCACCCCAGGTCCAAAACACATCACGCAGTCCGTCTTAGCTGGCACCTGGCTTGTGGAGAGATTGAAGTGCTGCGCCGCAGCATAAGCCGTGTCCATGAAGATCTCAGGGATGGAGGCCGAGTCCTCAATGGCTTGCAGCTTAAGGCCCAGGAGGTGTCTGTCTATAGCTTGGCCACGAATCGCCCTGTCGGTGTATGCCCTATGCGCCTTCACGGCTTGCTCCAATAAAGCCACCTTTTCTGTGTTATGCTTGGCGGGGTCATCGAAGGCCTTGACAAAGTTGGCAGAGTCGATCGAGGCAGAGCGGATCGTGTCCGTGCGGCCCCGTTTAAACATTCGCAATGAGGCACTTTCGTATGTGGAACAGCACCGCTGGTGCATCCTGTAGTAAGCCAACTGCAATGCAATCTGTATGAATGCATCAGGGCTCATCTTCTGGGCCTTTGGGACGTTTTTCCCAAACTGGTCAAACACCAACACTCTGACCTCCAGGTCATGAACCATTGTGTTCATGTGCTCCTTGGCCTTCTCGATGTCCCTCTTGATCTCAGGGGTGACATTGAAGCGTAGTTTCTTGGGCATGGGCAGGGGCGCCATGGGTGACCGCGCCATCCCAGACGTGTTCATGTATTCCACGATGTGGTCGATCAAAGCCACGATGGGCGGGCCCTCGGCGGGGGCGTGCTCATACATCAGACCGCACGTCCCGTCTTCTCCGATGATGAACTGCAGGGTTTTGTCGAACCAGCGGTTGCCACTGTTCCAGCGGCTGCCTCCGCCGTGCAGCATCTGGAGCGCGGCGCGGCTGCGAAACATCTCGTCTGACACGCGGGGCAAGGGCGCGTCCAGGCACACAGTGAATATGCTCTTCTGGATGGCCAGCACTGACTCTTTGTTGGTCTCGTCCCTGGTGAGGTTCACGTAAGCCTTGCCCCAGTCGTTGCGATGCTGGGAGGTGAGGATGCCCACCGGCTCCTTGTTTGTCTGCAGTGATGAATTCCAGATCTTTTCTAGCTGGACATACAGCTGATCCACTGTCAGCGCCGTGCGGTCGCTGTTGTACACGTCCAGCACGAAAAACTGGAAGTTATGCACCACAGTGATGTGTGTGGGCGGCCTGGGGTCCCTGGCATGGTTGACCACAGAGTCTCTCTTCAGGCCAGGGATGCGACAGGACGACAGTATCTGGTAGTACTGGTGCATACACAGAGGACTTCCCCCAAGGTATTCCACTGGCAAAGTCTCAGAGTCAATCATAGTCTTGAAATCCAACACCCCAGCGATAAGTTTGGCCGCAAACCTCATCTGTCCCTGCCTGTCACTGAACTGCATCCGCGGGAGGACCACCCCGGGACTCGAGTGCACCACCACGGGCATCCGAAAGTCCAGATAGGCCGCCTGCAGCCACCAGTCCGACAGCCAGTTGTCGGTCCTCCGTGCCCTGCTCTCCAGGCCCTTCTGTAACCTTTCACCGACTCCGCCGGGGCTCTGGAACTCCGTCAGCAGGCCCTTTGTGCACTCCAGCTCCGCGCTTTCCAGAATGGGCTCCAGGGCGGCGAGGTAGCGGTCACAGGTCTGCTGCAAGGGCGGCACCGGGAGACAGGGAAGGCCGTTCTGGTGCGTCAGGTAGCGACCGGGGGCGGCGGCGGCCACTGTGCTCCGCACGGGCCGAAGGACCAGCCTGCTGCAACGGTTCGCCGTGCCCACCACCATGTTTCTGCCGAGAACCAGCAGCATTCTGACAAGTTTTACGTGACGCCCCTCAGACAGTCAGAAGCGGAACTGAACCCTGGACTTGTGTTTGTGTTATGTCCCCAAGACGGAAATAGCAAGACACGCCAACTCCGGTTTACTTCCTGTATTACGTCTGCCCCCCCCCCCCCCCCCTTTAATACTCTATGGACGTATGGGGCACACGCCCACTTATGAGACCATTAGAGAATTTGTGTACCATTTCGATTTCGCCTCTAGTGGCTGTGGCTCCGCCGCTCCGACTATCTTCATAAGTAATACAATATTTGGTTATTGTCAATACAATATTTTATATACATATACAATTGTATAACAGTTATACAACAATTGTATAATTGGTTAATACAAAATAGTTGACCAAATGTAAGTGCCGTAGCGTAGCCTACAATGAATCACTTTAGCAACATAAATATAATGAATAGTAAAGCATAAATATATAAAATAAACTATAAGTGTTGGTCAAATGGCAATATAAAATTGTGTATCTTAATATGGTATTGTGGAAGACTAAAAAAAGTTCTCCACCAGTTATCAAAAAAAACAGAGAAGAAGCATAAAAATAACTTCCGGGTCACCGTGTTTGCAAAATAATTTGGCGGTCTGGTCTTAATACTCTATGGGTCTGGTCTGCTGGTCGGTCTGCGTCGCAATATTTCCTATGGAGTTTCAAAACTTACATAACGGTATATTCTAATATCCTTTATATACCATTTACCAATGATTGTCGTTTTAGTTGAGTCAAGGAGCGATCGCGTATCTATACTAACGGTCAGCAGGCAGTAAGAGTAACTATAACATTACATTAGTCAATGTTGTTGTGGTCAGACGGCGGTCGCAATTAATTAATTCACTGATAATCCTATATAACGACATAAAGGTGAAACATGTCGTTGTCGAAGGGAGTTAAGGGTGTTAAGATTAAGAAGACGAACGGCACACATCTGTGGTGGAGTCTTCTGAGTCAGGGCTTTCGGCCAGACGCAGCGGCATCACATCTGAAAAGAACCAACGTGAAACATATCCAACTCGGAATGTGAGTTTATTCATTGTTTATTATCCTACTATTCTAAACCCCTACTACTACTACTAGGCTCCAGACTTCCCAAAACAAACTTGTCAGGCAGCCTGCTACTTAATTGGCCTCACTCCCCGAACCCACCTCACCCCTGCCCACTTTGACAGGCTGGAATGGCTTAGGGTTGACGACAGAGTACAGCAATGGGTCTGGTCCACAAGATTCGATACACCACCAAGATACCCATGTACCTTTCTAAATACTTCCTTAGTGTCAACGAAGTCCACACCAACAACAAACCATGTGCAACCCAGATTTTGCACAAACAAGGGACTACATTAATTTCCCTCCTATGCCACCAAAATGTGCAATTCGAAACTGGCCCCTGTAAAATCTGAATCCCCCACCCACCCATTTTCCTTTTCCTCACTGTATTTTTTTCTTCCCCTTTTTTACCTCCTTTATGATGATTTCCTGTTTTTGGCTATATCGAATTTGTAAGTCTCTAAATGTTCTGATTAATTGAAAATGGAGGACTATTGTAAACAAGTGTAATGCTTTATGTATGGTGTCCACAGTTAACAGTTTTTGTATTGAGTTGTGCTTGAAATGTACTGTAATTCTGCATACTGACTGTTAATAAATACTTCAATCAATCAATCAAACTACTACTAAGACTAATAATACTACAACGATAACTTGTCTTGAATAAGCTGTCTGTTGTTGGTGATGATACATTTATGTTTTATTCAGAGATATGTTTGACAAACCAAACAAGGATGCTTTCTACATAGTCAGCCACTTCTTGCTGGAGAAACTCAACCCCACACGTTTTCTTGATTCCTACAGGTACGTTGACAACTCTTGTTGAGATGAGTGTCTAGTGTAGTAGTGAAATGTCCGATTTGCTTGTATTTAACGACTTAAACTCGCCAACATTGCAGCTGTAAGGCAAGCTTGAATTATCCTCTTTCTATCTGCAAAGTGTTTGTTTCATAAAAAGTTCAGTGTCTCAGTGTTGGAGTTTAGAACCACTAGTTTTCATGAATGCGTCGTGCTGCTGCTTCCTGCATTATGTGCAAATTGGAAACGGGTAGTATGGCCGTTCAGTGACTTCTGACGAGTTTAACATCGTTTAATACAAGCAGACCGGACATTTTTACCGTATTTGGATCAATGGGCTCTCAATGGAGGGTATTGCATCCCATTATAAAAAATAAATCTTTTGTTGCAAAATTTCGCTTACCCGGCTTGATCCCAGTCTGTCTTATGGGCCTAAGTTTAAAGGAAATGCCTGCTTTTGTTTTAGACATTGCTGGCCTGTGTTGGATCACCAAGCAGATGCAGTATTTCGGAAAATCACCTGTGCATGGCTGCGGGAGATAATGGTAAGAGGTTTTTAAATCCACCCATTCATTGGGCTCCAGCCCTGCCTATTTATTGGTCATACAACAAACAGATTATTCACACAGGTAACCGGAAGGCTCGCCCCCATTTGTTTTACAGAACGCTCCAAGCTGTACTTGTATACCTTTTAGCTCAAATGTATGAATGTACCTATCCCTAACCCTATCCTGTTGGCATTTCTGTCTAATAAAGTATTCAATCAATCTGTGTTTTCAGGATGAAAACTACAGTGGGGGACCCAAAGTGGTGGCATCTCTTTTTCTATCACCAGGAGGCCCGAAGTTTGCCAACTTGATGCTTCACTTGGCCAACTATGTTATGCTGCAGGAAATTAAGACATTTACCACAGGTATATTTTATTTTCAATAAACATGCTTCTTAAATGATTACCCTAGATGGGAAGCATTCCCTTAACTCTATTTTTACAAGGTGAATGGATGTCTTTCTGAACTTTGTATGTGTCATTGTTAGATGGAAGCTGGGTTCCTGAGACTGCAGCAATGACTGCATCCTCACTGCACATGTCCAGCAACAGATGCAAGCTAACCAGGGCCAGGTTCTTGAAACACTGCGTTGAGCAGGACCATCTACTACAAGAGTACCAGAGACGAGCCCAGTACGTGTGCATCTTGATGCAATGATTTAGGCATCATTAATCACTAATTAAAGGCCAATCTACACCAATGCAACCAAACCGCTTGGAGACCGCTGCAGCAGTCTGGACTGACAATTTGCAGACTGGTGCCATTTGGGGATATTGGTTTGCAAGGAGTTTCAGGATTGCATTAATAGTTAGGAAATGCAGAGCACACATTCTACATGCGTCAATATCTACTGTATCAAATTACAGTAGACTGGGAGCGGGGGTTGTGTCATGTCAGATTATTGTCACTTACCTGGCCCTTTCGTTTGTTTATTGGCCTGAATATCAATCGCCAAACCAATGAGTGATCATTTTTTTCTATAAATTATTGGTTGGCACAACGGCGCCAGCAGAGGCATGCATGCAAATGCAATCACTAAGTTAAATACGCATGTGAATGAAAACACACTTGTGTTGTGTTCCTGTACCTTCTTGGACATCAACATTAATATAGGCTTATTCCTTGTTCATCTGTTATCTAAGACACATTTTAATTTGTCTTTCTTGCAGGATCATTGTGAAATCGAGTAGAGACAACAGAGCCGAGCTTGCCAAATATGAACACCTCAAGTAAGTAACCTCTCAGCCCCAAATCTTTTGAGAACTAGAACATTTTGGCTAATTCGTGTCTCTTCTATTTGTTCAGACGTCACAATGTTGATGCTGCGCAGGATGGACTGTCTTTGGAATTGGAACTGAAAACTCAAAAGGTAGCTTCAGAATGAACCTTTTCAAGATATCAAAAATCACACCTGTGTGAAGTGAGGGGCGCTCTTATCATCGTACATCATCAATCATACATTTCATTCCGCCCAATCAGAATTTGCGTCCTCACCTTCGTCATCAATTTTGTTACGCAATGTTTGTGTTTACACAAACTCAAAGTTGTCCATTTATTGTCAATGACATTGAGGGTGGCTTTTAGTCCAAGAGTCTTCATCAGAGCATTTTAAGAGGTCAGTTTCTTACAAAATACAATCGTCTCTTTTTTTTATGATTCAAAGTTGTATTGCTTTCTCAGTTTAGGCACAAAGGAATGACTGAGCATGTACATAAAATAATCGTACAAACAATTAAGACAACAAATGAAACAAAACTAGACAAGAAAAGAATAAATACATTTCACTACCAAACCTTTACAGAAAAGATAATTCAGTACAGTACAGTACAGTACAGTACAATGCAATGCAATGCAAGACAATACAAAAAAGAGCAACAGACACCTTGCATTGTTAAAGATAATGTAATTTTAAGCTTGATTTTCACTGACTAAAATGGTCTTTAATACATATCAGTTTAACTCTATCGGTTTTGAAAATGCAGTACATTCAACTTCAAAAGCAAAGCCAGGTTTTGTTGAGGCTTTGTTTTAGTAATGGCGCACTGGTTCAATGTTCAAAATATAAATATAAAGTGAAAGAGACCTCTTTACGCACCGTCTGCTTGTATTCAGGTGCGTGCCCTATGGTTGGCATTCGATGGACTGTTGGCAGCAGTCAAAGAAGAATGGCGGGTGGCAGATTGTGTTACGAGAGGAGATGTTGACCAATACTGCTTGGATGGAAGAGACTTCACCCTCAAACTCTCCCGGGTTTTGTTGGACAGGATCGAGCAGCTCCCGCAACATGTGAGAAAGTGACTCTGTGAACGACGGTTCAATTTAATGTTTGCAAGCACGTTGAGTTTGTTGCAGTTGATGTCTGTTTTTTACGTCACCACTCACCACTTAATCCTGATTTATACCTCGCCATGCAAAAGTGTGGTGTTGCAAACACTACTGGCTCATTTTGCGTTGTGATCATCACGAGCCTGTAGATGGGCTATTTTCAATTATTTATTGACTTGCACCTATAACTCCAGGCTAGTTGAAAGTGGTTAAAGGAGTGAGCAGTGCACACTACAGTCCACACTACCGCAATGTACATTGTTGTTTTTTTCCTTCTTTCTCAAGCCTTGTCATGTTTCTTTTCCAGTTGAGTACAGGGAATGTGTACGAAGGAGGGCAGCTGAACCTCCTGTGTGTGCTCGAGTTGATGAACCACGCTCTGCAGCTGCTGAGAGAGGAATGGAATCGAACTGGCACCTCCCTCCCTCCGATAAATAAAACTCTGCAACGCCTGGAGGAGAAAAGGCTGCAGATGGCAAGTGTGTTGGATGATCTGCTGCGCATGAGGTAGGTAGACTAAAGACCATGTATTTCACAAAATACTGACTCAAAATGTAACTTTAATTTAACCAGCAAGTTATATTGGTCACCCGCAGGGCTTAAAGTTCCCAGTCCTGGAGACGGATTTCAGTCCCGAGGATTTAATAGGGGTCATACTAATGAGATCAGTGCAGATTTGCAAAAAATCTTTTTCAGTCTTGGGATTTGTTTTAGCTTTAAGCCCTGCACCCGTGTGAAGTGAGTGGTGCAACTTCCCGGGGGGGACCCCCACGTCCGAAATGGTTGAGAAATGGCAGAGTTACCGTGTGGGGGTCCCTCTACTGTACCCTGTACTGTCACTGTACTACTGGCACACCCAAAATCACCATATATACAGTTAATATGTGCGTGTGCGTGTGTGCGTGTGTGTGTGTGTGTGTGTGTGTGTGTGTGTGTGTGTGTGTGTTCGGTTGCGCACAGATGGTGAAAAACAACCATGCTCTTTTCGTGCTCCCACACACACAGGTTGCACCTCTCAAAAAAGCAAGAGATTCCATGTGTTATTAGTTTTTCATTACCATCCCTAGAACCAACCAGTCTGAACACCAACCAGCAGGGGTCAGCAGTGGACAGATTAAGCATGAGGAAAGGTGTTTGTGCGATCAGAAATACATGGAATAAGAAATATTGGAAGGGAAGCAGAGAGACATTCAAGGCATTAAGGTCATGGTGCACAGACTTTACAATTTAGGCATTTAGCATACGCTCTTAATCCAGAACGATTTACATTAAGCAAGAACAAAAAGCATGGCAATACATCGCATATATAAAAAGTATTTATCATGAAACATGAGTAACAGTGGAATATCTAATGAAACTATACATATAAACTATATTTACTGTACTATGTACTATGAAGTGCTATGACTACATACAATGCCTTTCTAGTGCTGTCTACATAACATGCTGTATCAAATGCTGTATCAAATGCTATCTTAGTCTACAAAAAGTGCTATCTTTAAACTTAACTTAAACGTATATACCTTAGCACTGTACCTCCATGCTGACTCTCGGAACGAAGGATATTCTGGTATTGTGGTAAAGTCATGAGGGAATCCTGAATTTAGTCATCCCCTGAGATTCATTGTTGCCTAGTAGTTGGGCATCCTTTGTGGGCCTGGAGTTAATATGCTCTCTTACTGAACAATGTGTGCCACTACCGACAGTGCCACCATTTCAGCATTTTGGCCATGGATTTGTTTGCAGGCAAAGCTGTTTGAAGGCACTTGAACAGATATTTCCGATTGATGCTTCCTTTAAATATTATCCGTTTCTGAGGGTTTGGATTTTCATAAAATACTTTGGTTTGGTGGATGTTTTACCTCTGCCAGAAAATAAGTTGTCTTAATTTCTGCCATGCTCTATTTCCAGGCATACGATCACCAAGATAGAGGTGCCTAAGATGAGGAATGATATCAAGAAGCTGGACTTGAAATGGGACAGAACGTGGGGAACCTTTCTGGGTTCCTGTCCACTGAATGAGGAACCTGTGAGTGGCCTTGTTGAGCTCATGCATTCATAGGTTCAGTGTTGATTTTGACAGCAATGTTTTCATTTTAGTTTTAGTCATGGTCTTTTGAATAGTTTTCATCTCGTTTTAGTCAGCTGGAATGTTTTAGTCTAGTTTTAGTCGACTAAACTCAACACTCAATATCATATGATATTAAAATGTATATTGTGGCCTTGTAGATGTGCTATTCTCAGCATGTAACCAAGTGTAAAATGACTTGTGTCTTTGACTCTTTTACATATACTGGATCTCTTGTCCACTAGTCCCTTGCAAACATTTTTGTCTAGTTTTTATTTGTTGATGAAATTGTCAATATATTTAGTCTTACTTTTATTCATCACAGCTCAGTTTCCATTTAGTCTTCGTCAGTGAAAAAAGGTAGTCGACGATCATTTTTCGTCATGGTATTTAGTCGACGAAATCAACACTGCATAGGTTATTACATAGGTTAAAAATACAGCTTACTATACCAGTGGTTCTCAAACTCTCCCAAGGACGTCTATAATTCGAGTTACAGACATGTAAGGACATGTAAGGGTGCATTACTGCTTGTTTTTTTTTAAATGTCATTGCCTTGCTTTTCTTTTATTCTCCATTGTTCTGTAAAGCACTTTGAGCTGCATTTCATGTCATGAAAGGTGCTATACAAATAAAGTTTTATTATTATTAATATTATTAATTTGGAACCCCCTCAAGAAACCATCCATGGCGCCATTCAACCCATTCTGGGAGGGAACCCCTTTTGGTGTTTTAAGCATTATGTTATACTTTAGCTATTGAAAAATAGCAGATCTACAAGCTCATGTAACTTGTAGGTCTGCTATTTTTGAAAAATCGTGAAAATATGGCGCAAATTTGGAGATAACATTTTTAACTCAAATCTTTGCTTCTGGGGAGGCCCCTGGAATAACATATTTTCATATGGGGGTCGGCGGCCAATTACAGATATTTCTGGAGGTCCTTGAAACTGTTTGAGAACGACTGGCATAGAAACATGGGGTTTTTCAGAAAACTGTCAGGATTTAGAAGGCATTTGTAGAATCGTCCTAAGGTCTAAATGGGTTAAGAACCACTGTGGGTTGATGATGATTTTTATTTTCTCACAATAACAAGACAGATAGATTTGTCACATTAATGTCTCCGCCAGGCCTAAGGTGTGGCCGACACGATGTTTTGCCCCCTGGCCGTCACCTGACCTGGTGGATACCTGTGCGAGAATGACTTTGTGTAGTTCTAAGTTTATCTCATTAAGTCAGATATGCATTATTAATTAAAATACCTCCCGACAGGCTCTCGCGTTCCTCTCACCCATGGCTCCATTGTCTTTTGACGTGGAAAACGATGCCTCTTACAGGGCCAACATCTTCTCCCAATACCCTGCTATGCTTCTTGGTGAGTAGAACATAGAAATGTGTACTTTGCTTTTAATAGACCCTTTTCACAGCAGCCATTTGACAAGTAGCTTAAACTAATGCCATTAATTATAGGCCTGTGCATTTGTGTGCTTATCCTGTGCAGATAACATAATGCTGCCCCCCCCCCCCCAAATGCTTAACGACACCAAAGCTCCACTGCAGTCATTGGGCATCAGCATCAACGCAGGGAATGTTCCCTTTTTTAATCAATGAAGGAATCAACTGCCGACGTTGTGTCGCATTCGCCCAGGTTAATCTTTTTGACGCCGTCCGAACGCAACGCAACACAATTGGTGGAGCTTTGGCGTAAATTAAACAGACCCGCAATTAATGTTGGTGTATGTAATGTATCTCTCCCGATGTCTGCTGTGAAAAGAGTCAAAACTAGTAATATGCTGTAACAGATTTTCTCCAAATGTACATGGGGAAAAACAAAGCCAGACGAGACGAGGTAAACGCTGGTGTACAGTAAACCTTATTCCTTTAGAATTTTCAGATGCAGAGACCAAATTCCAGAGAAGTACCACTGTGGATTCTGACCTTGAAAGGTAATGGCTGTATCATTTTTGGATAATTATTTTAACGACTCTTAAGCCCTACTTTGTGGTTAAATGTGGAATGTATCTGCTTTTCGTCAGTTTGCTTTTCGTCCTATTCGTCAGTTTGTTAGTACATGCAAGATGTCAAGCATTTATTGGGTTTGATTGTCTTGCTTTGGGAGACAGATTCCCGGGCAGGTCTGAGTAGTGTTCTGTCCGGCACTAGTCCTCCCTATAGAATCCCTGCTCTCTGATGACCATGGCGAGTTGAGAGAAATCGCCACGGACAGATACGGAGCTGACACTTGCATTTCTGTGCAAAAGTTTTATTTTAATGTTGTGTGTTCTTTTTTCTTTTTTTTTATATATATATATATATATTTTGAAGTTTCATAAAGTAAATTAAATGTTTTATGTTTGTGTTTCACTGTTTTGTAAAAGGAGCATGTATAGTGGATCTTCAGAAGACCAACATGCTGCAATGGAAATGTTTTCCTTAACTAAACTAAAGGTTTTTGTCCGACATGGCCAAAATAGGAGCACCAGGTTGACGGTGGCATAAAATGACCAGTCACCATTTCTCCTGTTTGTGTGAACAGTATCCGCTCGCCACCCGTGGAGAGGGCTGAAACTCCTGTTGCGACGACCGACATGCTACTCCAGGGGAGTACGTCCCTCTGCGATTTCCTTGAAACTGCACCATCTCTGCCGGTGAAGACGACACCACTACCACAACAAGAAAAGGCTAGTATTGTGCATCATTTGACCAACCAGACTGGCGGGCACCGGCCTAACCGGCCGGGGAACCACACAAGTTGAGAACGATTCAATTTGGGAATACATTCCCCACCTGTTTATGCTAAGCCATGTACTTTTTGTCAGAGTACTTGTTATACCCAGTGCAGTACCCACTACTCTCTAACGTGACTGATCTGGGCAGTGGCATTAACATGATGGCAAACGTTGCCAATCTGTAACGCTACTAGACGCTACTAAATCATTATTTGACCCAGTCTTGCTATTTAAAAAAAAAGAGGAGTTAAAGTGTTCGTGTTCGTTAAACCAACTTGCCAACCACTGCCTTCTGCTTGTGTGTGGTGTATATACACAAACATGAAATGCCAAATTGGCTGGGTTTCCCGAACGCATTTAGTGTAAGCCGCAAATGCTCAGATGCCCTCTAGGCCGCACACAGAAGCCTGTGAACATAGACATTCCGTGCATAGATGACCCCAAATTGGAAAGCATGAATGTCTATTTCAAACCAAGTGCTTTTTGACTGGGGGGTCATATTTTGACAGCAACAAACAAACATAATTTGACCCCCCAGTATTAGTATGTATTAGGATGTTGATATTCCTTCATCAGCCAACACTCCCCACTGACAGGTAGTACCCCCCCCCCCCCCAAGATATATATATATATATATATATATATATATATATATATATATATATATATATATATATATAATATTCTTTTCAAATCCGGCTGAAAATAGTTCCATCATTTGTTCGATGGGAATCACAAACAAAAAGCAGAGCGAGCCCAGATTGTCCATACCTCCTCGTTCACTTTGCATTGGAGTCAGTTTCCCAGGTCGATTTCCGGTTATGTCATCATAACGCGTCGGCCTCGTCACGATGTCCGCGACAAAGCCGGTATTTCATAGAATGTAACAAAAAACGACTAATTCAACTAAAATAGCAGGTTTAGCGTGTTGCGCGGGGAGAGACAATGGAATAAAACGCGGGTTTAGCGTGTTATGCAGTGACGCTGCTCTTTATAATCGATATTTGACTCTACTTCTACTCTAGGTCAGCGTGAGGAAGACGGCGCTGCCTCGTCCAAAGTTGTCTGCCATGGAGAAAAAAGTTCACATATTGGACAGAGAATGTGACAACCTCGCAGATCAGGTATGTGGACTGGAATCATTAAATGGAGCATTCAGCCCCTGGGGATTAAATACTTTCTGTGAATTAACTCACTCACTCACAGAAATGTATTTGAATTAATAAATATTTGTTATCAAATCAGTTTAGTGATATCGACAACCTGTCTTAAAGAAGACCAATTCATAACGTAACAGAGCTATTGCAATATTGCAGTACTGTGGTATTGACAAGCCAAAGTGCTTTACATCAAGAGAAAACAACAAAAGAACAATCCATGCACTAGCAGGCATACAGATACAAAACATACATAATAATACAAAAATGATGATTAAGGAAAGGCTTGAACATGGGTGGGTTTTCAGGAGAGATTTAAATGTGGATACTGGTGTAATGTATTGAATGCTTTTATTTTTGACAAAACGGCACATAATAGGATTTTGTAATGTAATATAAGTACTATTTTTTTTTGCCGCTGTTGGATCATTTCAACTTGGCACATAAAGTCAGTCTTTCATAAACATTCTGTGACATTACAATATCAATGCATCCCTAGCTTATATGGTTTGCAAAACAACGAAATCTCCACAGGGGAATCCTTCACTGCGACAGCCCCGCATGCGGCATAATTATGAAACCTGAACCCTATTAAACTAAATCTGAGATGATGCAAGTTTGCTTTAAATGGATTGTGTGTGCCCGTGTTTGCAGTTTGCAGATGCTGTAACTACAAGCAGCCATACAGATGGAAGGAGCAAGGGCTTAGATCTTGAAGATCTTCTCGTCACTATGGGTGGAGACCCCTTCTCCACCAGGAAGCAGTTACCACGGACCCCTGAGAGCTTGAGTTAGTAATTGTTATAGAAGTCCTGATGTAGTGGAAGTGTTTCAAATCAATACTCAAGCTTTTCTTAATTTATTCACCAATTGGTTATGTTGGTGGTCTGTTAAAAATGGCACAAGGAGTGGGCTATGCAACAGTAACATTTCTTTTATGACTGGGCATATTCTCATTTTATCTAGATTCCTATGTGATCTAGAAATAAATTTAATCGACTTCACACGTGGCGGTTGTACTACTGTACCGCTGAGGACTCGAGGAATGTGAAGTTGGATCGGCTGAGAGGTTGAGGTTCTCCAGAACCAGCCTGGCCTGCTCCGAACCACTCATCCAATTCACTTCACACTTGTTTCGTCTATTGCTGTGTTAAGTCAATCGGATGATCGGTTCTCCAGACCCGGCCTAAACTTGCCTGGGTGCCTAAACGGGCAGTGCAACTAGTTGAGTAAATGACAGATTTCTAGTGGGTACTTGGAACAACAACACCGTTATAGGTAGAGGCGCACACTCTACTCAGGGGGAGTCTTAGTAGTCTCTGATTGGTGCAGATTCTTCAAGATCAATGGAAAAAAGGGAATATCCGCACTCTTGAGTATAGGTTTCTTATGGGTTTCTTTATTAACCCAATCCCCGCCGAAAAACGTAACCTGCATTCATTGATGGCCTATTATACGTCTTCTCTGTGAGACATACTCTAGTTGGAAACGCTGAGGAAGGCCTGCGTGCCGAAACACATTAGTTTCTCTAGGTAGACTGCTGCTGTGTACTCGTCTCATTAATAAAGAAACTCATAAACTATACTCAAGAGTATATATTCCCTTTTTTCTAAGACCATGAAAGCCAAATCTTCCTGCTTGTTAGTGGGGTAAATAACCTTTCTTTTGTTTCTTTTCTCAGTTTTGGATGTAAAGAGCTCATGGCGAAAGGCAGTTAAAGAAAAAACTCTAGAGTTGTCAACTTTGGAAGGGGACTCTTCTTTGAGAGGAATATACTTCTCTCCCCTTGCTGAGACGGATGAGGCCTTTGGGACACCCGAGGCGCCTTCTTCACAAGGCGTTTACTGCGATCCCGCCTCAGCAACCACGTTGCACCAGCAGGGGGACGCCTCTCACACGTCCGGGGACTCGTCCAACATGGAGGCTGCTCTCTGCAGTCCAATCGGGACCGGCGTCGGCGAGGCTTCACACTTCAGCCTCCAGCACGAGACTCTTCCTGACGTGGACAGTGACAGCATGCTGAGCCTGGGCGGCGATGACGCTTCGAACACTTCCGACGACACGGAGGACGAGCTCCTCCTCCTCGGCATTCCCTCCCTGGCGATGGAAGCCAGGCGTACGCCGCTGGCCGCGCGTCGGCACGTGGACCGGATCCAGCAGGCGTGCAGTGACCTGTCCTTTATGGACGGCGGGAAGCAGACGGCGACGCCAGACTGCCTTTTGTCTCGACACTTGTCACATCACCTCTCGCACATCATGGAGAGTCCAGCGGCCACGGGTCAAGTCTTTTCACTGGATCTCGACTCGCTGGAGAGTCGCTCGCCGCCAAGCAAGCAAGAATTCAGCCTCCCTAACCTTGTCACGTTCTCTCCAGAGAGCGTCTCACCCTCAAGTAAGAATGAGTACAGCCTCCCTAAACTGGTCACGTTCTCTCCCATAGACGACATATAGTGGCTGCTACAATTTCCAATCCAACCTTTTTTATCAGGGGTGCAAGCTTTGACACCTTTTGCTACTTTGCAACTTGCCATTTTAGCTCAAAATAATTAAAATTCTGTTGGATCTGTCTCTTTAACACAAACCGGGATTCCTTCAAAATAGAAGTTCGGGGTGCCTGGAAGATATTGCCGCTTTTACAAAAAGCCCCCCCCCCTTCCATTCCGGGAAAAAGACATATTTTTGCTTGCTTACCTTTCTCTCGTTTCAATATTATCGCTCGATCATCCCTCGCGTTCATATTTTGAACGAGAGGCAGGTGAGAAGTCAGAAATGAAGAGCTTAAGTATATCCATGTGATGAAAACCACAGAGAGCGCCCTAGATTAGGAGATAGGAGGTATTCTTTCTGCAGCGGTAAACTAGGAAGTGACCGGGACCGCAGATGAACGAAGGGCGAAGAGTATGGTGGCCTTGGAGGCCAACCCCCCCAAAAAAGAGAAAAAAATCTGAATATTCTTCTCTCGTTTGATATCATTGAAAATGTGCTAGGACGTGTACACACGTGTAAACATGTCCTAGCAACCCGTCAGTTGGATTGCTTATGATGTGCCCACGCGTCGTACGGTCTGAACCAGTTAAGAAAGGCACTAAGAGAAATAAGCGATGGCTGTGCCAACAATGCTCCAACTCTGATAAACGGGGTACAAAGAGAAATTTGGTGATATTTGGAATTAAAAGTGAATGAAGACGAGCCACTTTGCTTGTAATGAGGGGTAAAAAAATGAATTATTTCCATCACAGGCAGCCAGTTCCCTGTTTTCTTTAGCCTTTATATTTAACTCATTGCTCCCACACCTTGGCACAGGCTTGATGATGTCAGTGACAAGTAGCTGACAATGCTTGTATGTAGCAGTGTTGATTTCGTCGACTAAAACTAAGACGAAAAATGTTTGTCGACTACCTTTTTTCACAATTTCGTCAACAAATAAAAACTAGACTAAAATGTTAGGAAGGGACTAGTGGACAAGAGATCTAGTTAAGTCATATTACACTAGTTTGCATGCTGAAATTACAATTTCAGTACGCAAGCTCACAACATGTGTAGTGTCATTTCGACGGCATCAAGGCCCACCACCAACATACATCTTAGTTGACTTAATCAACTGTAGATTTAGTCGACTAAAATCTAAAGACTAAAACTAGACCAAAGGATGACTAAAACTAAGTGAAAACTATTCAAGAGACTGACTAAAACTAAGATCTAAATCTGCCAAAAACAACACTGTAGTAACGTACCATTAGTACAGCGCAGAAGGTTCGACTCGAGAATGGAAATGCTTAGGGTATACATAATTGTATTGTGCCTAATTGTATTTTTAAATATACATGCAAAATAAATATTGTATAACTAAACTAACGATGTATTAACTATTATAAACTACTGTAGATGTGCTTGTATGTCATTTCTATTTGAGAAACGGGATACATTTTATTTAACTACAGTCAACCTGGTGTGCTCATTTTGGTCATTTACTCTAGGTTACTGTACTGTGCATAACTAATTTGTACATCTGTAAAAAGTAGATGCGTTTAAGCTGTTTCTAATTTTCAATAAAAGTTGTCAAACCTTGCCTAATGTCTTTGTATTACAGTATATACAGTTACATTGACTTGCTATTCAAGATGGACATTTTTAGGGGGTTGGGATTCTACCGTTCATTTCAAACGCTTTGGGACTGAGGTCGATTCTAAAAATGAAATCCTGACCCAAGTTCTGAAAAACTTAAAATATTTATTCAAAAATTACAAAAAACATGTGCTGCTTTATACTGTACATAGCAACTACCCCAAAAAGGGTTCCTGTCCTAAATAGGTTAATTTCTTTTTTTTTCTTTTTATGATCAGTACTTTATTTTAGATTTTTTCTAAATACCGGTAGCTTAATTTGTCAATTTGTCATTAATCTGGAGATTGCTATCCTGGGAAGTGTAAAAAATATTTATATATACTACAGAGGCATCTGATTTAATTTTTTAATCTAAAATTATTTTAGCCTAAACCAACAGGTGGTCCATGGTTGTTCTTGTTGTGGTAACGACCCAACACACTCAAACAAAAGAGGCTGATGACCCGACCCCCTTGGGCCCCCTCAACTCTCACTATCACTATAACAAAGTACAGGTGAAAATATAGTACAGGTGAAAATCTCTCTCTCTTTGAGGGAGACGGCTCGCCACACGGCTTACACGGCTTGGGATATGCGTGGATATACGCAATCTTCAACCGATTGTTATAATTGGTATAAGTGAAGTTTATATTTTCATTGGGTGTTTTTAATATGCCATTATCAAATGATATAGAGAGATGCAGCCTATATGATCTAGGCCTAGACTCTCAATTAGGGATTTTCCCAGAGGTTAATTTCACTGATGTGTACAACCTTTATTCAAATAGTTTCATTTGAATTGGAGTGTGAAGCTTGAGGTAGTTCATAATCGCTTCAATGTGATGCCTGGGTGAGATGGAAATTATGCCAGTCAGCATGGGCCACCGTTTAATGCTGTGGCCAAAATAATTATACACATCTTCTATGGTATCATAAAACTGTTTGAGCTCTGTGTTACGGTCCTATGTATGTAGCCCTCGTGGTGTTTTGGTCTGTGTATAATCCACTGTTAGTGTTTTCCAGTGCTGATGATGGATGGTGGGAGTGGCAGTAGAGATTGGAGGCGTGTCGTGGAGATTGTGACACACCTGGGCCAGTATAAAATCACCAACCAGTATAAAAGGTGGGCCATTCTGCATACTGTTTATAAATCAATACATTGAAACTGGGACTCAACTGATCCAGGAGGAGCGCCTTTTATCATGATGATCATGTATATGAAGTCACCCACTTTGATGTATGGAAGAAATTTCGTCACACACATGACACATTAAAGCCAGGCGTTGGAGGGACTGGCTAGCCCCTCAAAAACACAAGACAAAGCCCCTTTCCACGAAAAACCATAAAAATGACACCTGTGTGAAGTGAGAGGCGCTCTTATCATCATACATCATCATGAATCATCTCATACTGGCCAATCAGAATGCCTGTTGCCAGAAATGTACATCATATTTGGTGGACATTTTACATCTTCCCTTCATTGTCAACAGCATTTAATGTTTGTGTTTGTGTAATGTGTTGCAGACATTTTGTGGGGACAAAAGCTGTATATAGGAGAGGCTAGCGCCCCTCAGAAATCACACCGATGTGAAGTGAGGGGCGCTCTTATCATCGTATCATGACGTAATGTAACATTTGGATTTGCTCAGACACTTATAAATTCTCCATTCATTGTCAATGGGAATTTAATTTGTGTTGAAAATAATCTACACTATAGCTGAGTATAGGGGGCGCTATAAAAGCAATAATCCCTTCCCTTCAATAATCCCTTCTAAAGAGTTTCCACGAAAAACAATAAAAACATAGCTGCTGCAAGCAGCGATAACACAGGGGCAAGCCATAAAAGCAATAATCCCTTATCTTATTAAAATGATGTTCATATAGAGAGGCGTGACGTCATCCCCAGACGTCACACTCATGTCTTCCAAATTAGGGCAGAACAGGGATTCTGTCAATGCTGTACTCCCACAGCCAACCATGCATTAGCAGGGTCCAAACTCTTCTGTGCAAATGCGAAGAAGTGCGATTTCAAGGGCGAGTGGTTAACCAGCCTATGAAAATCCCGGGAGTGGATAGAGTGGATCACATAATTCATACAATCATCGTTTTCTTCTTCGAGTCTGTAGCAATCTCAGATGTCGTTCTGCCAATATCAGGCACAGGCCACAGCTGATGGGGTGGTTTCTTCTGACAGGTCTTCTGGACTGCACCGGGGGGGGCGTCGGCACATTCCAGTAGGTGGGACATTGTCTGTACTGATCCACAGCTGCAGGTGTCTTCTGTTGTGTAGTTCCAGATATCCATCAGTGCTTTGCACCTCCCCTGTTCCACACGCAGTCTATTGAGTGACTTCCAGGTTGTCCAGCCAAGGTCGTGGCCACTAGCGAGGCTTTCTGTTGGTGTTATTCCTCTGTCCAGCCATTCAAAAGCGCACGTGTCGCTTTGCCATTCATCCTGCCAGATGTTGGCCCTTGCTGCTTGTTTGGTTGTCTGGAACCGCCTCTAGATGGGCTCTACTTTTTCAGCAGTGACATGTGATGCATAGCCTATAGGAAATAAAATGGGAGGTCATGAACGTCATGCACTCATGTCACTACAACTCCATATGTGGCACAAAAGGGGCATTATATACAGCGGTGAGGGCCATGTAGCAAACTATTGCAGTGTCAAGTACTACACTTTTCCACTTTCTTTCTGTCCATTGCTGCACAACAGCTATAAATATTGTCACTTTTATTCCCATTATTCCGCCCAGCGGCCCCCTTTGTGCGTCATGTGGGTCAACCAATATGAAGACAGAGGGAGGGGTGTTACATCTCATCCGCACGATGCCAGAATGCAGTTGGCGAGCTACCCAATCCTGCACTGTTTCTTCAAGAGCAGTACTTTCTAGTTATGTATTATTGTTGTTGCACTACATCCTTCGTCAAGTCAGTCATCCCTTCTAGATCCAGAGCACTGTTATCCAGCAGAAGACACGTTCTTTCAGCTCACACTCATTATTCCTTTCCTCCTTACCGGTCTACACCCCCTTTCATACTTCCCCCCATATCATTCTTTGAGGTATAAGAGCATTTTGTCATTGACATTCTTGCGCTCAGGGTTGAGGCGCTTAAGGATCTGTAATAGAACGTTGACCGTCTGCTCGTTGCTTAGGCCTGTGCGCTTAGTTTGGAACTTCTTCAGCAGGTCTTTGGTGGTCATAGGCTTGCGGATCAGGTATCGGCGCACGGCATCCTCCGTCAGCTGCGTATCACCGGAGCTAGGGGTTGATTTGCCAGGCTGGGGGACCATGCCCTTACCGAAGGCAGCAGGACTTTGACAGTTGGGTTCCATCCTTTGCTTTTTGGCGAGCGGTGTGTCAGTGACAACACCCTGAAGCTGGCCTTGCTCCAATTTTCCGGGTGTGACGGCAGAGTCCATGGATGATGTCCCAGGGCGACTGGCAGTCAGAGCGCTGCCTCTGCGCTTGGGAGGCGGGAGCTTCTTCACCAGGAAGAGAGCAGAAGCTGCCCATCCTTCGATGTCACTGTCATCAGAGCTGTCCGACACTCCGTTATTGTCTTTCTTCTCTCCATGGACTGGAGTCCTCTTTCCCTCCTCTTCCTCCTCCTCCTCTTTCCCTTCCTCTTCATTCCGCTCCTCCTCACGCTCTTCTTCGCTCTCTGAAGTCTCGTCGATTCCTCTGGGGACGTCCTCTCCTTTATCGGGTTTCCCCTTCTCTGGCTCCTCGTCTGAACTGCTCCGGTCCGACATGTAGTCGACCTCCAGGCCCTCGTAGTCTCCGTCGTCGCTGTCTTCCTTGTCCTCGTTGTCGCTCCCCTTACTCTTCTTACTGGCCTTCCCTTTGCCCATCTTCGCTTTCTTCACCTTGGACTTGCCCTCTTCTTCCATGCCACCGTCGCTGTCACTGTAGGTTGGTTCCAGGCTTCCGTTCCCGTTCCCGTGGTAGTCCAGAAAATCTCCGCCGCCGGCCTTCTTCTTGTTGTTGGCCTTTTCGTCATCTTCTTCCTCATCGTCACCACAGCCCTTCTCCCGCAGGCGCCGCTGCAGCATGATGTTGAAGTGGTCCATCACCTTGTTCCTCCTTCCCCACTCCTCCTCGGCCTCCTCCGCTGTGAGCGTGCGGTGTTTGGCCAGCGGTGCGAAGTTGTACCAGGCGTGGAGGGGGAAGGCCTCGAAAGCCCCGTCGGGACACTGCTGTGTGAATATATAGTAGCAGGTGTTCTCTGTCACGCCACTCTTCTTTTGACCTTTGAACTTCTTGCCGGCCTTCCCGTTGACCCTGAGGATCCAGGGCTGGTCCTCCGCCTTGAACTCGCGCGCCACCACGCCATACTTCTTCCGACGTGACTCCTGCCACTGCTGCTTCTTTCCGAACTCGCTTGCTGCTGCACCTTCACTACCATCCTCTTCGCCGTACATCCGTCGAGCACTCATGTCTCGCTCCATGCGAGCCCGTGTCCAGGTGGAACAGTTGACGTGGTCGCCCATGTTGAACGCCATGATATTATACTTCTTTGTGGTGATCTTGGGGACCCGCACAGTGTATTCAATAGCTGAGGAACTGCTACACCCACTCCCCATTGACATCATGGCTGGATGTTTATCTGTGCTCACGCTAAACAGCTGTAGGCGTGATTGAAAGACAAAACTTCCTTTTTGATAGTTGTTATCCTATTATTCTTTAGTTTTTTTCCTCTATTTACAGTATAAGAAAATGTAACTGCAGATTGTTGGGGTTTTACAGAGAATAATTTCACCCACTTCTTTTATACACCTGACAATTTGTGACGTGACAGGTAACTTAAAGTTGAGCTGTTTCCACACACCAGCTACAACACGCATCCGGATGAACCGTTTGAATCTATTCCACTGTGCGACCACTTATATTAGTATACGGCACAAACATCACGCAATGTTGGGCCAATCAGGGAAGACAGCGTCATGCGGTAGGTTGCCATGGTTTTAGGGAGATTATGGTAAGCTTGACCTCATGCAGCAGACTGACCTCCAAGCTGAGCACTTCTTTTCACCTGAAAGGGGAGAGTTTATCCGGCCGGACGTAGCGCGTGGAAGGAACACGTTATTCCGACCAGTTCCTTTCCCCTCCATCAGGAGCCCCCCCGGCTGGCTAGGGGAGGTAGTTTAGAGACCAGGATTACTGCATGTTTTTGTGAGGGTACCCTAGGGGACACGGGGAGAACATACATGCAAACTCCACACAGAAAGGCGTAAACACAAACACTGAAGATGAAGGTGAGGACGCACATTTTCATTGGCCGGAATGAGATGCTGTAGCCTGCTATTATTATGATGTATGATGATAAGAGCGCCCCTCACTTCACACGGGTGTGATTTTGGAGTGGTGTAGCCAGTCCATTGCCTAGCAGTGTGTGTCCCTGCCTGGCTGACTGGGTCCGTCCGAGGTCACAAGTGTCACTGTTGCGCAGCCTAACACACACACACACACACACACACACACACACACACACACACAGGCACAGCACCGCTCAGTTCACGGAACTTCACGTGTTGATGTGATTATTATTATTATTGTTTGCACAAATTGGTCTAGTAAGGCACGGGTAGATTTTTTATCCTGGCTAGTAGACCTAATGTCCTGTCAGAATCAGTTGAGAAACAAGATAATCCAATTTTGTCCAACCTGAGAGAAAAATCTAGCTTTATTTACTGGACTAAAGGCCTGTGTGTGATTTCTGCAACAGCCTCCACCAGGGGGCGTCAGAGAATAAAGAACAGCGTCTGTGTGTATGTGCTCTGGGCGGACCCATTCTGCCTCAGTCAAGCTGCCGTGGCTGGAAAAAAACGCAAGAAAGAAAGACTGAACTAAAAGCATCGGGGCTCCAAACACACAAACATGGCGTCGTCGGTCTCTACTGGAAACTTCAGATGAGAGTGTAAAAAGAAACAAGTGGGTAACAAAGTTTCCAGGGAACATCAGAGGAGGAAGACCACATGTCTGCAAGGTTTTGCCCAGCTTGTATTGATATTTGTGATTCTCTTGGATAGAGAGCAACGGGATATATCATCATCAAGGGGACAAAAACAGCAAGTTCAGTTGCATACATGTCAACATTGGCTCTCGCCGCGGTGTAAACAGCTGGTAAGTGCTCGCTAGTTCGTAATTTGTTGACGAGAGCAAAATTGAGTTTGTTGTTGACACTGTTTAGCAGCCAATACCTTTATTTTTCTCAAGTTGTTTGACTTTTGATCGAAGTGTTTCACTTGATCTTCGACTCTGCCGATTATAGTCAAATTTCCATTTGCTTTGCGTTATTGGCAACTTGCTGATTATGTTTACTGTTGTGTTACTATAAGAGCTATTACAATGATACGTTGACTATGGCGAGGAGGAAATCTACTATGCTATATAAGTAACTAAGGTCACAATAAACGCGGTCTTCTGGTGAGAGAAACGTGACCTAGTTATTTTATTTGCTGCATGCAACAGTTGGGGAATATAATACTTCCCCCGCCCATAGACACTAGGCTGTGCTGATAAGAAGGGTTCGGCTCTCTCCTGTGTGCTTCACAAACATTTACAGGTGTCTTTTCGTCCATTGAATTATGTTGGCATCTTGCAATGTTTGGCCTTTCCCCCAAATACTGCTCTCTCTGCCTTTAGAATATTACTCGGAGAGGGAAACAGTTTTTGCAGCCTAATGCAGACAAATACTACGGTACTTAATTGGGTTGTTGTTTACTAAATGATGGATAGAATGAAAATGCAGGCCTGCTTAGTTATTAGCCAGGCTTACTTTGTACACGTATATAAGCGAATAATAATGTATTTTCTCGTTTTCTGCCATGTCGCTTGAAGTCAAGCAACACTGGGAGGCTTGGCAGGCTGCATGATTGACTTCCGTGTCTCTGCACTGCTAAAGATTGTAGCTTGGCTTTTATTTCATTCACTGACTGACTACTGCTGACTAGTGCCTTGTCTGCATTTATTATATATGACCCACAAAGGAAGGACAGGAATGATGCAGCTAGTGGTGGAAAGTAACTTAAGTACATTTACTTAAGTACTGTACTTAAGTACAGTTTTGAGTTATTTGTACTTTACTTGAGTATTTCCAGTAGTTTTACTTCTACTTCTAGTTAAATATTGTTCTTTTATGCCACATTTATTTGAAAACTTTACTTACTAGTTACTTTGTAGATTTGTAGATTATTATTATTACAAAACATACAGTAACCACTTCAGCCCTATACATATTTCGGCCATTTGCAAATAGTCAATCTACAAGCTCACAATTTGCTGCCATGCATTGTGAACCTTGCTATTTTCAAAATATTTGTACACATTCTAAAACTTGAAATGAGACATTCTGCATAATACTATGCCAGTACTTTTACTTTTGGCACTTTAAGTAGGATATATTTTGAATTCCAGACTTTTATACTGGCAACAGAGTATTTCTATATATTATAGTATTGATACTTTTACTTAAGTAAAACATATTTGAGCACTTCATCCACCGCTGCTGTGTAATATAGCATTGCACGCACTGTCTGCAGTGCCAACTAGATGCTGTTCAGTGTGCTCACATATCTACACCTCAGCATTTGACTGGTTGCCAGCCACCAGGTAGTTTTAAGGACAGCGCATGCAGGGCAGGGGCCATTCATTCACACCATTATACCAGCTTTCCTTCCATCGCAGCGTTGTGATGCATGGCATCGCTGTGGTGGTGCCTGTGCCAGCATGTATGTTTTTCCTTTTTTTGCATTGATTGGCACAAGGCCCAGCAAGGCCAAGAGCTTCCTTACAGATAGGGGCAGCAACTGAAGTATACTGAGTATAAAGGGGAGAGTCACGAGTGACGGTGCAACAGTTAATCGATTATAAAACAAAAATACTCTAATAGTCAATGTAATAAAATAATCAATTCACAATTCAGCCCAATTATGGGCATGTCATTAGGCAAAGTTTCAAAGAAATAAATAAAAAAGATGCGTTGTGTGACAAAGTACAAAATTAAGTGGTTAATCGAATCCTTCATTTTTTTAATGTACTACAAAAGAAACATTTCTCGACTATTGAATGATTGCTAAGAAAATAATAAGAGTATCAGACACTCGTCATGAACAGCCAGAAGTGTACTGCAAAAAGCCAGGTCTTTTACCTGCCTTCTTAGCGCGTCAAATGCCCTGTAGTAAAATGTCTTGACCTTCACGTGGTTAGAAAAAGGGAGTGGAGTGGATTAACCCTCCACTTGGCGTGTGTACTCGACATGGCGTAAAGTGGGTCACAGCAGCAGCAGCACTGTGCCTTTGTGTACATTGAACTCGCACTTTGTCACCACCACCACCACCAGCAGCAGTCTCCGGAGGTTTCTCATCAGGTGACCCTGGAAATAAGGAAGTGGATTGGCCAAGGGGAGGAGGAGCAACGACAGGCGTTTTGAAAGACTCGGCACAGGTTGCCTAGGAGAAAGTCACATAGTATTATGGGTGTTTCTGAGAAAAGGCCCAATAATTCACACCGAGGGACTGTATAGGAAGGGCATTTCCCACGAACACAAAGTGTCCATCTCTTAGGGGAACTGGCCATTAGGAACATACAGTGTGTGAGTGAGTGAGAGTGTGTGTGTGCGCGCGCGTGTGCCAGAGTGGAGCACGTCTCCTATGTCTGTTTTTTTTATATTCACATCAGCCCTGAAGGCAGTGTTGATTTTGACAGCAAATTTTGATTATAGTTTTAGTCATAGTTTTCATTTTGTCACCTGGAATGTTTTAGTCTATTAAATTAGTCGACTAAATCTAGAAGTTGATTTAGTCGACTAAAATGTGCTTTGGCGGGCCTTGATGCCGTAGTAATGACTGATTTTACACTTGCTGAAAATTGCCGATCTACAAGCTCACAACACATATAAGCGCTGCAACACATTGTGAGCTTGTAGATCTGCTATTATATATATCTTTTTTATTTATCTTTTTGGCCTACCATTGCTGTCATGACCCGACCGTACCTTAAAGCTACCTGATGGCAAAACTTTACTTAAAATAATCACTATGTGGCTTTTTGATCATGTCATCACAACTAAACATTAGCTTATGTAGGTAACCCCGTGTTTTTACTATTCAGTGATATTTTCTCTGCCTATTCGGGCCGAAACTGAATAGGCCGAAAATGTATTCTTTCGGCCGAATATCTTCTGCGGCCGAATATTCGGTGCATCACTAGTTCAAATCTACAATCTACAGCAGGGGTGCCCATTACGTCGATCGCGGTCGACCAGTCGATCGCAAGCGCTGCGCAGGTAGACCGCTTGGCCCTGACATGAAAAAAAACAAAAAAAACAATCCTCGCCTCGGGCAGGCGACGGCTTAAAAACCCCCCACAATGCAGTGCCTTGTTTTCAAGTGTGGCGAACGTCGGGTCTGTTCTGTTGTTAAACAAACAAATTAAAAGGATATCTATCCATCATTGTTCATATAGCAAGATGCGCGCGGCAATGAAGCCTAAAACATATCACTTCCATGCAGAGTGGGAAGAAGATTATTTTTTCACGATGTCACATTCCAAGTCCAACTGCGTTTGCCTTACTCGAGCCCATCGCTACATTCATGTGCTTCCCATTCAGAAGCTGATGTTGATTCCATTGCCTCGAAAATAGCAACACTTTTAACATGAACTCTTCTGCGTTGGAGAATGAGATCATGGCACTGCAGGCTGATACAGTGATACAGTTAAAGTTGCGCGCCCGCGATGGAGAGTTTTGGAGCTTACTCGTGAAGGAAAAGTATCCAAACATCAGGACTTGTGCAGCCTCGCTCACAGCGTTATTTGGCTCCACATATTTATGTGAATCAGCGTTTTCCCACATGAAGATAATTAAGTCCAAATATCGTTCCACGTTGACGGACGATCATTTGGAGGCTTGTTTAAGACTAACTGTCAGCAGTGACTGTCCGGATTACGCAGCGCTGACGGACTCCATTCAGTGCAAGGCTGCAAGCAGTCATCTGATTAAAGGGATAGTTCAGATTTTTTTAACTTAAATTGTATGAAATACTTTCCATTAATATAGTGGTTGCAACTGTATTCATTGATTGCCAGAGTCCTGTGGTGGGAGTTCTGCTCTGGTTGAGTTGAGTGGTGCATTATTCCTTCATGTGATTGTGTATGCTTTTTATGTGTGATACTTTGTAAAATTTTATGAGCAATATGTTATTACAAATTGAAATTGATTGACGTTATTACAAAGAGTAACTTTAACAAAACAATCTCTTCTTTGCAATGTGGGGTAACTGAAAAGGTGAATAAATAGAATTGATTTTGAAACAGTCCTAATGCCTTAATGTTATTTATTTTAAGCAATGGGATAATATTTTTTGGGTTGGTAGATCACCTTGAGCTGGCAATTTTAAAAGTAGACCTCAAGTCAAAAAAGTGTGGGCACTCCTGATCTACAGGCTCACAGCGTGTCGATCGGCTAGTTGAACAATTTTTATGTTTTTCAAAATAGTTAAATAAAGGCAAAGAAGTTTAGGGATAAGAGGTTTAGCACTGATGACAATAGGGCCCTAACAGTTCACAAAACGAACAACTCCGGTGCATTTAGATATCCTCGAGTGTATTTGGATATCGTCGCTAATCGCTGTCAAGTGGAATGTGAAACTCTCTGTCCTAAATAAAGAACCTGTGTGCCAATGGATCCAATCTAGTTATGACACTCTTGTTAGTACTTCTTGTTTCATGTTCACTGGTTCACATTAACAATGTTTCTAAATTATCACAATGACACCGTACAGAGATATGGTGCATTTATTTAGATACTAGACCTGTACGTGCCCGTCGGCCACCGGCCTACTTGGGAACGATGCAACTTGGGGACCTAATGATACCTGTCATCATAGCACCCGTTTTAACCATGTGTCAGTGTCAATTTTGTGCCCATACTGTATATGGAGATCTCTGTACTATGCGTATACACACAGACACACACACACACACACACACACACACACACACACACACACACACACACACACACACACACAGAGAGAGAGAGAGAGACGTGGTGCATTTATAGACTAGATCTGTACGTGCCAGTCGGACACCGGCCTACTTGAGAACGATGCAACTTGGGAACTTAATAATACCCGTCATACTGTAGCCCCCGTTTTAACTTATCTGTCTGTGTCCCACATGGAGACCTCTGTGTCTGACGAGTGGACCGGTTAAGTAATCAATTGGCAGGTGTGTGGGGTTGCCATGGCAATCAATTGGCTGATGCAGAGGCTGGGAATTGCACAGGTGAGGACTTGTGCTCATTAGGCCCACTGGCAGAGCCTTTTGTGGTTGTTCTGGACAACCATGGGTCCGACCGACTCGATACCAGGCACTGCACTCCCTGTGGTGGTGTGGCACGCGTGTGGTTCTCGAGTTACGTGCATTATAACTGGACAGACAGACAGACAGACAGACAGACAGACGTGGCGCATTTTTAGTTAGATATACTAGACCGGTGCCCGGCTGTAGAGCATTATATATTTATGTATTTATAGATATAGAATAGATAGAGTGAGAGAGAGAGACAGACATCAGGGATGACAGGCAGTAAAGGTCATGAGTTGAACTTGAGGCCTATAAGGTTACAAGAGCGTGGTGTGTGTGTCCTACAACCACTGCAAGGAGGCTGCCCAACACACTTGAATTGACCACTGCTTTACCTATGGCCGAGCTACACCAGGCTTTACACACACACACACACTTTTAGATCTAGTCCTATTTTAAAGTCTGCGTATGCGGTGCTCTCATATTCGTATTACGTGCACATGGGCTTGGTGAATCATTTCATTCCTGCATAGGCCTGGGCAATTAACTGAACACATATTGAAACTGATATTTAGAACAAATTACCAATTTTTTATTATTATTCTTTTGTGGCTTTCGCCTTTTATTTTTATTTTTATAGAGGGACAGACAGTCAGTAGGCTGACAGGAGATGGGGGAGAGCGATGCAGTAAAGGCCGTCGGGATCGGGAGTCGAACCCGCGGCACACTGCCAGACTTGGACTACCGGCCAAGGTGCCTGGACCGCTGAGCCACAGCCCAGGCCGCAAATTACCAGTTTAATATTCCACATTGCGGTGCGTTTTACAGAACTTGTACAGCAGCACGACGCCGCTTTGCGGGGAAGTATAAAATAACGTATAATCAATGTTCCATGTATATGACAGTCGATTTATTGACGAACGAAACGAACGTCTCGATTATTCGATGAATGCAATAAAAGAAGCCGATAGAATGATCGTTAAGGAAGATATAATCATTGGTCGCAGCCGTGAAACCAAATCCTTTAACCTTTAAGACCCTTCCCGTGGTGTTCGACCAGGTCACAATCGTGTGCTCTGGACTCGGCTAGTTATAAGCGAGGGCAGTGAGTTTGCAGAGTGGAAAGAATGCTCCCTGTCTGTCGGGCCGTCACGCTTCAGGGAGGGAGCCAGTCTTGTGACGTCGGGCTTCTAGCCTCACACCCCTTCACTGTTACCGTGTCCTCCTGCCGCAGTCATTAAACATAGGGGTCTTTACGGAGGCCGATTTGTTTTGTTTTGTTTTGAGAGGATTAAACGACAATTTGACCATATTCATACGACATAGACCTATTAACTGCTTTCTTTCTCACAACCTTCTCTCTCTCTGTCTCTCTCTCTCTGTCTCTTCCTCACTCTCTCAACACCGTGGCTGTTTACCAGGCCTTAAGGAAAGCATGTCTGCTGCTGGCTGTTCAGGCAGAACATCAAGCGCATAACGCAGAAGGTTAGGACCCGAGGTTGGGAATTAAATTACGGTAACACAGATAAATCTGGATTTCTGCTGAAGGATTTCCGTTGTTGCCAACGACTGGACTGAAAAATAAAAAAGCTTTGTTAGTCTCTGCTGCATACATTGTGAAATGTGAATGACCATTCACAAAATCCATCCGATTCTTTCTTTTGAAAGTGTGTTACTCATGATCACACACCTGGCGCAAGCCCCTCCTATGCCCAGCTTTGAGGGGTTGCGTCACGTGAACACAAACATTGATCACCCCATAGCGATGATTTGATTGGCTGAGTGAAGTACATATTGAGGATAAAACTGAGGCCAGAAAAGTGAAGACGCCTAAAGTGATTGGCCGGAATGACATTTGCGATGATTTGATTGGCTGAGCACGGAATGTGATGTATGAACAGCGGAGACCGCCCCTCACATCACACGAGAGTGTTTTTTTTATCCCTTTATAAGTTTTTGTTGTTGTTGTTCGTTTTTTTTAACATAGTTGAACTTGACTGATAATCAGCCAGGCCTGTAGTAGCCATGAAGAGTAGCCATGTACCGTAGATGAAGAGGGGAAATGTTTCCCTCTCTGTCATGAGTTTTCCACCATAGTGCAACCGGATTTGTCGAGCGTCTACACACAAACACAATTAAGGTCCTTTCTCGGCCCCACCTCTCCCCCTGCAGCACCAGGAGGGGGTGGCCTTGCTGGACTGCGTTTACAAATTCAAGACACCTGTCTTGCGTTTGTCTTGTGTCTGTGTTTAATGGCCACTCCAATGCATTTCCAATGGAACTCCATATGGTTTGACCAAACATTTTGTTTGACGGGGGGGAGGCGGACAGAACAGATCCATCAAAGCTAGATGTCAGACACAAGGCAAGTGTCTTGAATGCAGCCCAGTAAGGTCATATGTCGACCCCGCTCGCTCACCTCTGTCCCACCCCCTCCTGGTGCTGCGGCCATCTTGGATCCTAAAACACAGGGAGAGAGGTGCCCCCCCCCGGTGATCTCTGTCACTGCACGACATAATACTCCTCCGGGCTGGGGGGGAGACACGGTACCTGTCAGTAGCGAATGTTGGGCGGGAGGTCACGGACGAAGGCTCTACGTCCTCCCGGTGGTGGCTCCTCACTGGCTGGCGAGTCTGTTTGGATACAACAACAGCAGTGACAACAACACATAAATGTGTCTGTGGTTAGATATCAACTGGCATAACCACTAAACTGGGGAGAAAAAGAGAGAAGGAAAAAAAAATGAAGGTTCAGTCAGCCTCTCACTTAAGATGTTATCTCCTTATAACGAGTGCCTCAAGGAGCTGCGACATGCTCAGGCTCCTCTGAAGTGCAATGTAAAGAGGAGCAGACGGCATGGAAATGAGCCAGGAGGCGCGCGTGTGTGTGTGTGTGTGTGTGTGTGTGTGTGAGAGAGAGTGTGTGCGCGCGCGCAGATTTTTATTTCATATGAACATGTGCTGTTTGCTTAGTTAAGGCGTTCTTGGGATGTGACGATGTTGTGTATCGGTATAGCACAGAATTATTTTCTGGTGGTGATTATTATAATGTAGGCTAATTAAACAAGTTTTGAGATAACCAATGTGGTGTTTACTGTTTATTTTCCGGCATTATCCTCATGTCATGGAGGAGAAAGTTGTTGGTATAAGCTTATCACACAGGACAAAAGCATTACGTGTGGTGTGGTCTTTGTCAGCGCGCAAGAACAGGTGTCATTTAGTTAATAATTATCGTCTGACCCTCTCCTGCTTCCCCTTTGAAGAACATTATAAAGAATAACACATCCTGTTTTGTTGGCACAGAGTTTGATCATTGGCTTTGGCCGGTACAATTAAACCCACGATAACAGCCTGTGTCCAGACTTAGGAAACAGAGTTTTGGTTTATAGCCAAATAAATTCCTTTCACAAAAAAAAAAAAAAAAAGAAAAGCTTGTGTAACAAAGTATTAAGCCTTGCTGAGCCACGCGGCCCTACTTTTTAAAATAAACTTTAAATTTATGTGTTATCCCAATTGACTTTAGACTGGCTCCAGCCATGAATTGCTAGCCACGCTCATTAAAATAAGTTATGTTCTGGTGACTATGGGGCGGTGTTGTTTCAGTAGCTGATTAGCCATCACTGCCCTCACTCAATGACAATAAGCAACAAACATGGCGGCCCCCACTGTGGTAACTTGCTACCGTACCAAGCTGGCTATTAAGGTAAATGACTGTGCCTCTGCATACTTCCAGTGCAATTATTAGGTTTGAGGAGTGGGATTTTCAACATTATGTTATGTTATGTTGTCATTCTGCTGCCTTTGCATCCACAATGCAAATTATAACACAAAGGCCAGTTGTTTATTTTTTATTTTCTACTACTTTCTAAATACTTTCCTGCCAAGGACTTAATTAACTGCTTTTTTATTAATGATTTTCCACATTGTCAACTGAAAGATGATGTCACTAACATGGTTTGCAGTAGCCTACCTATGCCAATGAAGGGCAGTTTGATTTCCCTCAACACACTGTTTAGATGAATTAGCAGAGCAACGTTATTGCTAACCACAGTTTGAAAACCCAGCCAGCCACACACACACACACACACACACGACACACACACAGCCTGCACCATATGAATCCAATCAGACAGCGTCTAACCTAGTTTCACCCCAGCTACTCCAATCCCCATGTTCCACCTCAGAATGAACATGCTCGGTTTTCCTGTGGTTATCGTCGCCTCGTAAAAGGACTAGGTTTCACACTCGACGGCCACGTTGCTGCCACCACCTCACACTTGGCCTGGCCTACACCGTCAGACACACCACACTGTGATGACAGCTGGCACAGGAGGTCACTTTGCCAGTCAAGGACCCTGATGGCCATGTGCATGAGGAGGCACTTGAACCACATGCCAGTCCTGTGTCTGAACTGCTGCTCCATAGCCGAAGGAAGGCAAGGTACTGATAGCAGTAACCCTCCCTTCTTTTTGCCTGGCTGCTGAAACACCCAACATTTTTATTTATTAATATTCTCGGACAAGAGGATTTTTATTTTATTTTTGAGCGGTGCTTAACCTTATGCGTGCGTGCGTGTCCCTACCGTATGTACAGTATGTCTGTTTGAGACGGACAGCTGCAATAACGCTGGGTGACCTACCTTCTGTTGAGCTTGGTTTAACAGGTTTGAACTTGGGAAGTAGAGTTTTCTTGTAACATCAATGTCATTGTTTTATGGTTCAGTATTATGAATGGTTATGGATAAGGATGATGATACCAAACTCCTGGACCCTGATAGACACTCCATCAGTTTTAATGTCCATAGTGGTTATCCATCCTTCCTCTTGACTCATGAAAGTAGAAATGGCTCTTTTAGTGCCCTTCAGCTACGAAGTGCAATTTTGAAATAATTACACATTATCTCAGAGGCACACTAAGTCCTTGATATTGATTTTCTTTTGTGTAGGTGAAAAATGAGTGCATACGAATTAACTCCTTTTGGTGTTTTAAGCAGTATGTTATGCTTTAGCTGTTGAAAAATAGCAGCAAGCTCATAGCGCGGCACCGAGTGCCACGCTATGAGCTTGTAGGTCTGCTATTTTTGAAAAATCCTGAAAATGTGGCGCAAATCACTGGAACAACGTGCTCAGATTCACTCTGGGTTAAGAGCGTCTGCTAAATGCTTACATTGTAATTGTCATCTTCTTGTAGAGTTAGGACCACTGAGACAGGTTCATTGAACAACAGACACAGCACTGTCTCACGCACACACACACTCTCCGCACCGGCAAACAGGCTCATTCTCACTCACTGTCTAACTCTCCCCCTATCTCATTATTTTTCTTTCAACACACACACATGCTCTGCACTGGAGCCAGCATCCAGGCTCTTTTGTGTGAAAGGGGATGAGATCACTGAGGGGTAGACTATGGGGGGGACAGAGTTAAGAGGGGTGTTGCACAGCACTCTGTATAGTTAAATGGGGAGTCTGCTTCTCTCTCTCTCTCTCTGTCCCACTCTGCCTAGCTCGCTGAGCTTTCCTTCGAATTGAATTTGGGATCTTTGGGAGACGAACAGGCTAGCCAGGTGACTGTTTATTAGTGTCAGATGAGGCGGGAGAGTGAATAAACAGCAGTTCTTCTGGCCCACACGCCTATTGGGATCATAGGACCTCCCGAGTTTTATTTATGGCAGCTAAGGAGTTCTTCTATCCTGCCCTGAAGTGTTTTTGGGCTGGCATGCACAGCCGGCCCTTTGGACAGCATACAAGTTGAGACCAGCGACACAGGCAACAAAACGAAACTCGGCAGTGCTCAGGCGAATCAGAGGCCTGCCCTTGTTTCATAGCTAAAGTGACCAGATGGATTCGAGGGGAAATATAGCTTAGGAGTGAGGAAGCGAAGGAATGGTCTTGCCTGTTCAAATAGCCAAACTGTATATTTCTCTCTCTGCAGTATCAAAGTTTTCTTGATTATTAGCCTATTGATTTTATGGGCCACATTAAAGGCCCACTCAGGGATATAAAGTAGATGTAAGCAAAATGGGTACAATATTGGGTTTGATTACCACGTTGTTATTCTCCAGGTGACTGACTCGGCTCCTCTATTGAAGGGCCAGTATTTTGGATATTTCATAGAGTTGTATTCTCTGTAAACACTAGAGTAAAACAGACCTATATTATTACTTGCGCAAGCAGAGCGTGCAAGTAATGTTTTCTGTCCGGTGCCCCGATGCGTATGTCCCGTGGCAGCGTATGACGTAATGATTAATTTGTGCTTGACATGGCATTGGTGTCAGATTACATACATGTATACATAGGGGCATTACCTTTAATCCACCCGACACTGAAACATATCTTTACGTCACCATTGAGAGCCAGTTATACACCCTGGCATTGGTACATATCTTCATGTAATGATTAATATATGCTTGATATGGCATTGGTTTCAGATTACATATATACATGTACTGTATGTATATTATGTAAGTTGTTTATATGTATATGCAATTTGGAAAGTAGTATACTGTGGTTACTTGGATCGTTTTATGCGTATGCCGTGGCTGTGTATGACGTTAGAAACACCTATTACTCAGTCCATGATTTAGTATTGATATCACTGTAATCCAAAATTAAGTCAAATTAAAGAAAGGTTATTGAAGGTTAAAATAAATAATATACTATATACGTGATAACATATATATTTTTTCAACTGATATACATTTTCTTTCCTCTGATATCCATGTTTTAGTTTTCTTTGAAAAAAGTGGATCCTGGACACTTCTAAACCGATGGGACTGTATTTCTTTTATAGATAGAAGATTTTACCATACTTAAAAAAACTACTTTTTTTTAACCTCCAAGCTCTACGTAGCACATAGTTAAACTTAATAATTAAATATTGAAACCAATATTTCACAGAGAGGCTGAGATTTGAAAGTTCGTATCGGTCGACAGTAGTTGCGCGCTCTGCTTGCTACTACTAGTGTGCAACAAGCAAGTAGGCACTCGACAAAGTACAGTTCTAGTTTTGATCTGTGATGGGTTAAGAAATATTTTCCTGACTGGGTCTTTATAAAAGTGAAGCAAGCAGTAAGCATAGAGGTGGTACAACTGTATTAACATTCAGAATGGAAGGACAGACAGACAGACAGACAGACAGACAGACAGACAGACAAGAGTGCATCATTTGAGTATACGTTCGCACAGAGGGAGCATGACAAGTCAACCCTTCCAGCTAGAATAGTCTGTCTGTCACTGTAGCCTCGCAGTACCCCCCCCACCCCACCACCACGCTCATTACCACGGTGACCGTACTCCCCGAGTGGCGTCCAAACAAAGGGCGTGTGACACCCGATCGTTGGGGGCTCGTTTGGCGCAACACAGGAACAGGTTTTCGAAAAAGGGAAGGGAGGGGTTTGTACAACCTGGACTCACTGGCTGTTGGGTTCAGGTTACAATGTGAGACGCTGTGTGTAGTACAATGGAAATTTATTTAATGGAGCAGTTGTGTCCTCCACCCACCCAGAGTCTGGAAACAGTCCGTGGAAGATGTGGGACTAGTAGTACTTGTGCAGTCTCTGGCTTTAGACACGGCTTTTTACTCATGCGCATTTCACCAGTTAACCTGAATGCGCTGCTGCATGCTGTTACAGGTCAAGGACAAGAGAGCCAAGATCCTATAATGCCATGCTCACTCCTATATCATGCTTGCTGACTGTCAGGTGGAAACCTAGGGGGGGGGGGGGGGGGGGGGATGGACCTGTAAATGCAGGTATTATTTAGTCACAAGCTCTTGTCTTGTTAATACTTGTCATTGGTTAAATATTTATAAAAACCCACGGACACGATTAACCCCTTTCTCTTTCACCGTCATGAAAAAAAAGGAGAAAGCTAAAGGAACCGATCTAAAATCTCAATCTGTATGACGAGGTACTAGGTCCCCATGGCTTCTAGTCTAATCCTCTTATCCTACTCCATTGCCATTCATGGCTGTCATCATGTTTTTGACGGAGCTATGTGTGCACTGTGCAGGCTACTGGCTGGGTATATGAGCACGAAAATAGCATGGTCGTTTTTCACCACCTGTGCGCAACCTAACACACACACAAACACAGACTCATTGATGATTTTGGGTGTGCCAGTACAGTACAGTACAGTACAGGGTACAGTAGAGGGACCCTCACATGGTAACTCTCATTTCTCTACCGTTTCGGACGTGGGGTGGCTCGCCGGAACCGGGCCGGCACCCTGGCTGTGGTCCTGTGGATCTGGAACTTCCGGGGACCCCACATGGAGTTGCACCACTCACTCACTTCACACGGGTGTGATTTTTATTTGCTTGACATTAGGGTGGACTTTGTCTTTAACCCATTTCGACTGAGACAAAATGTCTTCTAAATCATGACAGTTTTACAAGCTCGTAGCGTGCCACGCTACGAGCTTGTAGATCTGCTATTTTTTCAATAGTCAAAGCATTACATAATGCTTAAAACACCAAAAGGGGTTTCCGCCCCAAAATGGGTAATACGGCTCTTCCTCCATAACTTTTTACAATAGTGTCTATACATAAACCACCAGTCTGCAGATTATACAGGAGGATGAAGGGATAATAATGCATGTACCATAGCGTGAAGATCAATTTCATCCGCTGAAATATCACCGCTGGCAGCACCCATGGGGTATTGTTTGGAACTTGGTTGTCATGGCAGTGCTGATGTTTGCCTATCATGCACTCTTCACCACAAAGAGATGTTTGTATGGTAAGGGGGGGGGTTCACAAATGGTTCCTGTTGTGAGTATGTGCTCACTGTTGTGCGTATTCTTAAAGGCATAGGTCTCCATTTTCGTCCCCGCTAAACCCCTTATCCCTAAACTTCTTTGCCTTTTTTCTCCTTTTTTCTCCTTTTTTTTTTTTTTCCTTTTTTTTTTTAATAGTTAAAATGGCCAGTCTACAAGCTCACAACGTGGCAATGTAGATTGGCTAGTTGAACTATTCAAAAATGTTTAGCAAAATAGTAAAAAAGTTAAAGACGTTTAGGGATAAGGGGATTAGCGGTGACGAAAATGGAGCCCATAGTGTCAGTATGTGTGCACTCATCTGTATTGAATCCAGCCCAGTAAGGGGCATATGTCACCTCCACCGCACCCCCTCCTGGTGATGCGGCCATGTAGAGTTGCTGGCCCGGCTCCATAATATGCAGATGTGGGTGATGATGATCCAGTCTTCTCCATGTATGACTATTCCCCCCCGCTGCCACCCTTTAGGGTAGTGTCTTGAGTGTACAGATGAGGTCAGATGAGGTCAGATCAACATGTGGAATGAATTCATTGTTGGTGCTAATCAAACGTGGGCTTCTCTCTCGTGCAAGTGCACATGCACACTGTCTGCACAATGCACTCGCATTATAGGTCTCTGTGTCGCTCAGTTTCTCTCTCTCTCTGTCTCCGGCACACATGCATGCATGGCATGGCATGAGCATGCGTCATAATGCTCGCGTGGCCAAGGGTTAGCCACACTGCACCTCTATGTCCCTCTGATGCTGTCTCTCCCTTGCTCTCCATCTCTCTCTCTCTCTCTCTCTCTCTCTGTCTGTCTGTCTGTCTGTCTGTCTGTCTGTCTGTCTGTCTGTCTGTCTGTCTGTCTGTCTGTCTGTCTATGAGTGTGTGCGTATAAGTATAGGACAGATGATGTAGTGTGCAATCTTTATAAACTTCACCAACACTACTTCCCCACTATAATGTTGGTGTATCTATACAGTAGCTAACCACTACTGTAGGCCAGGACCCGGACCCATATGGTCCTGGTCTTGTGTGTTTATGTCCTCTGTGTCTGTTTCTTGTGTTTCTCTGTCTGTCCAGTTGTTTTGTTTTTGTAGGTTTTAGTTTTTTAACTCTATGCACTTTGCTGCTGTAACACTGCAATTTCCCCTCGGGGATAAATAAAGTATATCTCATCTCATCTCATCTCAGAATCGCTTGAATATATTTTAAATTGTGTATATGTGGAATTGAAGTGTGAAAGTTTTTCACACTTTTAGACCACAGCTGGCCGACTGTCTGACTTACTTGTAAACAAACACACCGTCCCATCGCCTGAAGGGATGCGACGCTCTGATTGGTTCAGAAACTTCAGAGCGGTGTTTAAACTTGAAACCGTCTGAACCTTCAAAATAAAATGTCCACCATTTCCGTTTCACTACGCCATTAAGTGATGGGTAACTTATTGGGAATTAAGGATCAACAGTCTGGATATAATCAATAGTTTTTATTGCAATTTTCCAATACTCTTCAATACATATTGAGACACATATTTTGAAAATAATGACAGACCTCTCCTCCTCAATTTGTACCCGTGATATATGGCCACTAACCAGATTTAATTATCCATGCAGCCAAATGCTTGCAAGTAGTGGGCAGTGCCTTTTTTATGGAATAGACTAGGCGATGGCATAAAAACGGTTTAATACGCCGTCTTGGGCAACAACACATTTAATAGTGTGGTTTCTCATTAAGCCTATAAAGGCATCTAAAAAACAGCTGCTTCACTTCACTCTGGACCAGACTCTGGGAGGTTTTGACCACGGAGTTGTAACCATGGACACAGAGAGTCTCTTCAGAGCAATAAGTAACACTTTGGTTTGTCTATAGGTCTCAATTGTACAAATGTACATCACTGCTGCAGCCCAATGAGTTGGTCTCCGTCACAGGCACCGCAAGCATTGGGTGTTGAAAGAGGTCTGTAGGAGTATAGGACAAACGCATTCTTTGTTGACTTGCAATAATGCGCATCTGGAATCATTTTGACTTGTTGGTAGAACTTTATTTACAACAAGAAATTAAGTTTAGGTCAATATTGACCTCCCAAAAATCCGATAAACACGCTCGGTGTGGGGACCTTTAAGGTCCCTGCACACTGAGCGCGTTTTTCAGATTTTTAGCTGCGTTTCTCCATCGGTTTTATGGAAAACGCGGTCAGTGTGCAACCACCTTAAGTGTACAAAGTATGCGCTTCTCATAGAAAAAAGGTTTACCAGGAAATGGTTACGGTTGTTTTTAGAATAGTCCCTATGGTCGTTGAAGTCATGAGTCAGACTTCTGTCCCACTCTTTTCACCCCACTGACTTGACCAAAAAGCAAGCAGATCTAAGACCGGACTTTTCTTTCATGTGTCCTTCTCCACGTGTGACCAGTGGACTCCACAGGAGCCCCGGCTAGTTAATGTTTCACCACTGCTACAGACGCTGGACATCTTCAAAGTAACCTGGAAGTGAGTGACTCAGTATAAGCTACCACCCAGCCCTCATTGTTCCAGGGGCGTTCTTTTTTTTTTTTACTGCCTTCTTTGTTTATGGAATGCTGCAGTCATTCATCCAAATGCTTGGACATGACATCAAACTGCATTGTTTTTTCTGCTCGGGGCGAAAGCTTATATAAGCCCTTTGATGGCAATACAACTGACACTCAACACTTTTTCTTTGTAATGAGGTGGCTGCTTCCAGACAGTTATTGTTGTTATTGCAAAGCTGTTGAAGAATAGTGTAGACTTCAAGGATTTATCCATTTACTGTCTCATAGAGGCCGAGTGTGCCACTGCTGTAACAAAATATGATGTAATGTTTCCAATCCACACTGTGTTGTCAAAAGTCTATCATGGGGATCAAAAAGCTATAGGCTATGGGTAGAGAACCATGAGCCTGAGAGATGTATGGACTTCAGAAAAACAAGAATTAAAGGTCCCTGCACACAGCTGTGCTGCTGTTTTTCTGATTTTTACCGGTGGAAAAAAACCCGCGTCCAGTCTGCAAGCACCGTACGAGTCTAAAAGCACTGACGAGCCACACATGGAAAATGTTCTCCTCCTTATACCCCAGTTCGTATAGTGTGGAAATGTTGTTGACTTAAATGTGTCATTAGATTAGAGGAAAGGCCATGGGCGTCATCAAGATCAGTAGGGTTCATCCTCCAGGGAACATAAAGGTGCAGAACAAATTACAAGACGATAGATTTTGAGTGTATATTCAACATTGCCATCCTTGGAGTCGGGGGCTAAACATGGGTGTTGTGTTAGCTCAGCTGGCCGTCTCAGTGTCTCCGTGTCTTTCATGTAGACTAGAGGAATATTCTTTGGACTTTGGCCCCTTTGCTCCTCCCATACCTTCCACAACACAGGCCAACGGATGTCCTGTACTGTACTGTACTGTAGCCAGTGGCAGTGCACATTGATGCACGCACGCACGCTCGCTCATCCACAAACAATGCTAAATGTGTGGCGCATCATTCTTTCAAATTGCACAGCGTTTTCATTTTCCTCCTCCATATATAGCAAATGATGATTACTCTCTTAAAAATAGTATTTAAAAATAAATAAAAGATTATTATTATTCTCCATGTGTCGTCTGTGTGGGAGATACTCTAGAGTGTGTTATGAACAGGAAGCAGTGGCCGTCTGAGTCAATACAGTACAGTTCACTCAGCAACTCTTTAGTTTTGAGCTTTGCCTCAATCTTATTTCCTCTCCATATTACTGCAAACGTTTAGATTTAGCTAACCACTTAAACTTAATCCCGCTAGACATGGAAAACCTGAACTGTTTTGGCGCCGGCATCGCCTTTTCACGCCTTTTTTCCAAACGCCCCAGGAGCCGAGATCGCTTTTTCACGCCTTGTTTTAATATCAATTGATTACGCTACACAACTGGGTCCTGTACACGCTCATAACACTCCGGTTCCGGTGCGGTGAATTGTTTTTTTTTTCTCCGCTGGTTATGCTGTCTCAGTGATGTAAATAGGTTTTCAATGTAATGAGTCCAGGGATGCATGGGTGGTCTTTTAGATGAGTCCCAGGGACATTTTATGAGTCCCACTTCAACGACGTTAGGAGTCATATTTTGCCATTTTTACAAATTGCAGCACCTCCGATTTCATTTTATATGGTTATAATGTGGTTATATTCATGTAGAAAACAGAAGAAGAAATGATTATTATAACTAAAGCTAGCAAAATAAACTAGAATAAAAAGCATTACAGTAGTGCATCCCGTGGATGGAGAGGTCGTTGTTTTATTGCGTCCCTTGATGCAGCCTATTTTAATATCTGCTGTCTATGGTCGACGCAGTTTTTAGAATCGTAATATCGGTACCCTCACAAAAAACATGCAGTAATCCTGGTCTCTAAACTGCCCCCCCTGGCCACCCGGGGCGCCTGATGGAGGGGAAAGGAACTGGTTGGAATAACGTGTCGTGTTTCTTCCACGCGCTACGTCCAACCAGGGAAACTCCCCCCTGTCAGGTGTAAAGGAGCAACCTGGACTCTCATGCATGAAGGAAGCATGAGTTCAAGTCCGTTGCTCTCCCCAGGTTGGCGGAGGGTGTGTAGAGCCCAGGATTACAATAGATAATTGACACAGGGGTGAAAAATGGGTTACAAAATCGTGGGATACTTTTTTTTATAAAAGAAAAAAAAAATTGTAATATATCGGATTCTTCTTTTTGTGTCAAAACAAGCTTTATTTGCGGCTCATTTCTCTAAACGATATGATCCTAGCTTACAAAAAGTACGTCTTTCTTGGTTGGATTAAATATATATATATATATACAGCGCAAAACTGAAAAGCCTATAATGAATCTTGGATGATATACATTTGTTTTTGAAAATCCTGGCTTCAAATGTGATTTCTTCATACCAGTTCTTCTGACGGTTCAAAGGGGGTTATAATTTTTCTCCTGCTGCAGCTGACTCACCCGGTCGGTCACCACTGGAAAAAGTGAACTTCCCGTGTGTGACTTAGAGCTCTTTGAAGAAGGGGGATATATGGATGTTTGCTTTCTTCTTACACATCTCATTTTCCTCCCTAGCGTGTCGCTTTTGACGTGTCCTCCAACAGCCGAGTGCTTTTCTTGGACAGCAGGTCGTGTTTTCATTGTGCTGCGCTTACACCGGGTATGAATGAATGGGCGTCCACTTTCAAAGACAGCCCACAATGCCCACATGATGTGCAACTTTGCAGACTGTGCGTGCGACCCGTGCGTGCATGCGTGCAGTGTCTTGATTTTATCAAAGTAGAGGGATCACCAGGGTAAATTAATTTCCTTATCTCCCCTCCAGCAAATCAAACCCAGGTTTACTTAAGAACTCACTTAACCTGGCGGGCATAAGAAGATGAATTGATTTATTTGTAAAAAAAAAGGTTCATGCTAAGTGCAGTTATTGAATACTAAAGCCAACCCTAAATTGATGGCAGTTACTGTATACTTTCAAGTTGCCACATTTTACAAGTGTGCAAACAATTCCCCCGCCCCCACCAGTCCTCACCAGTGTTTCAAAGGGGAAATGAGAATAGAAGCCTCCGTTCTACATCGATGCACTGAAACGCAAAACTTGAATCCATCAGCTTTTTTGTCGTGTTTTCAATTTCTCCCTTTAAAGTCCTGCTCGGACATATATACATATACATATATTTTTTTGTGGCTTTCGCCTATACATTTGTTTATGGAGGGACAAGACAGTAGGCTGACAGGAAATGGGGAGAGAGATGGGGGGGATGACATGCAGTAAAGGCCGTTGGGATCGGGAGTCGAACCCGCGGCACACTGCAAGACTAGATTACCAGCCAAGGTGCCTGTACCGCTGAGCCAAGGCCCAGGCCACTGGGACATATTTTAAATGTACTCTAGAAGTTTTGTATTGTAACTTTCTTTCCCTGCATGGAAAGAAAGGCGGTACATGGAATTTCCTACTCACGTGAGTGCTTTTTGGGTTTTTTTTTTCTTTTCTTTTTTTTTACTTTTGTGTCTTGATTTATGCTCACAATGACATTTTCATGCATTCCTCAAGACTCGGCTGTTTTGCCTCTCATCTCCTTAGCCACCAAAGGCCTTAACTCTCAGTGTGTCTTCATTTGGAATGGTGTGGTTCTATACAATGACAAAAGTGTTTGACTGTGAACAAACCCTCGTACCTTGTCACGACACCCAGTCATTCATTCCTTAGTTTATTTGCTTCTTGGTGGTATACCCCTCTAAGAATTCGCCTACTGCTCTACACATCATTATCATTAGGCATTCTGTTTGTGTTTGCATGTTTTGGTCCGGGTTGAGAAAGAGAGTGGTTGCACTTTTATTACCATGTCAGAGTTCTCATTGGTGCCCATGTTGGTCCCAGTATCCTCTCTGTGTTAAGTCTTAATTCTGTGTGATACAGACTTACACGTATGGACATGAAAGTGCAGAGTTGCAAGGGAAGGCTTGATTTCCAACTAGACAACCAACCGTACCAAATGTTTGATTGTTAATATACGGAAGGGATCCACTTTCATAGGCTGAAACCTTTTCTTCCACAGCGGCTTCTCTATGAACATGACTGCACGCCGATTAGTCTTACCTTAACCTTTCCTTTCATCTCCCCGTGCATGCAGGCACGTCGTCCAGCCATGATCGAGGACAAGGGTCACCGCGTGACCGACTACTTTGTGGTGGCCGGGCTGACGGACAAGTCCACGCCCCTGGAGCAGGACCTGTCGGAGACCAAGTCCAGCGGGCCGAAGGGGCCCATCACGGACCTGGCCGTCATCAACAAGTCGGCGGGCGAGACGGTACCCGAGGGTTACACCTGCATCGAGAGCACCTACAGTGGCCAACAGGCCAACCTCAACCATGGGAGCCTCAAGAGCCCCGAGCTCTTCCTGTGCTATAAGAGGGGTCGGGGGAAGGCCCCGCTCATTGACATAGGGTGAGTCAAGTCTATTGCTTAACGCTATAGGGTATGTGATACTTATTTATTTCTTAAAATAAGGGTTTGCTCCATTTTCTCATTGTACTCATAAACAAAGTATACAAAAAAAGTAATCACGGCCCCTCGCCCATTAGAAGGACATTCTAATGCGTAAGGGGCTGTGATTTTTCCATTACCTTTTCATTTATTTTTTATATATATTTTTGAATGTCTTATTTTATTTTAAAGGGAAATATCCCTTCGTTTATGCTCCATGGCACGACAATGTCGTGGACCGAAAATTAGCCCATCTATGAGCTCACAAGGCATGGCAGAGCGACCTTATAGATCGGCTATCTTCTGCCATCATACAATATTTTCTGTCATCATGCCATCGTACAACAGAGTAGAAAACGGGCTTATCTGCATGTTTTCAGTTGGATGTGTATGTGTGGGAAAGGCTTTGGGTTGCAGTGAGTGAGTTGTCATTCATGGACGCCTGCTGGCGTCGCTATTGATTACTTTGTGATGATGTAACCCGGCGTCTGTCGGGAACTCCTTGGGTGGCACAGAGGTTGAAATCCAGCAAGGTAATGCTTGACATGCAACCGTAGTCTTAAAACGAGGCCATGTGTGCACTGTGCAGAAGTTTCTTTTTATTCTTTCATGGCTGTCTGGGTAAACCTTTTAAGAGTGGAAATGAAACATATCCTTCCATAGCCCCATTAAAACCTGTAAACCATAACAATACATTTCAATCTCTCTCTGTCCAGATCTCCTGCCTGAGGCCTAATGTACTAAACACTGTACATTAGGGGTCTGATTTAGTTGTAATACAAGTACAGTAACTTATGTGGCAGAAGAACAATGTTTGGCGAAGGTATGTGATTTACTATACCTTGAGTAGAGACATTCTTAATCGACTATTGGTCATTTTGAAGTTGTCGACTAATCAATACGTTGATTTAATGAATAAATACGTTTGTGAGATTGAGAACTGAACTTTCTGATGTCGATTTCACACTGGCCATTGAACGTTTTAGACTGGCAGAATGTACAAATACAGTACCACGTGCATTATAGAAAAGAGCATAAAACAATAGTAATCATTCAACTTACAAAATTTATATGACCCATTTATTTGTACAATATCTGTCAAAGGGATAAAAACACAATTGGCTTGGGAGCTTATTTCCATTGTGGTCCGTTCACTTGTCAGTCAAATTCCTGAATCATGGCCCAAGCTATTGCTTACTGTGTAAATATTTACAGCCTGCTTTGATGTGGCCACTTTTCCCATCTATGCTGTGAAAGACAAATTCAGTTTACGGGAATTCTCCAGAACTCTGACTCAACCTTTGATTTGGCCCAGTACAAAAAAAAAAAGCATTTCAGTAATCTTTTATTTGGCCATAACAATGATGCAACCGTCTTTGCTGTGTCGTCTCTCTGTAGTCTGTACAACTTGGTCTACGTGTGCGCTGTCGTTGTCTGTGTTCGCCAAGAAGCCTGTGTGACAGGACGTTGTTGCAACACTTCCTAAACAGATCCTAGCTTAATTTCAACTGTTGGCAATAAAAACTGGAGTTTCCAGTTACACAAGTCTGCACTCTGCTGGTCCTCTCTCGCAGGAGTTCCCCTCCCATGAGTGTGAGCATGTCATTGACATGGCCTGCAGACGGTATGGATTGCAATATGTTAGCCAGAATGATCGGCTGCATATTGGTGAATTTGGTGGTATTTCTCTGCCCCACCTCTCTCCCTGTGTTTTAGGATCCAAGATGGCCGCAGCACCAGGAGGGGGTGGCCTTACTGGGCTGTGTTCACAAATTCAAGACACCCGTCTTGCGTTTGTCTTGTGTCTGTGTTTAATGGTCACTCCAATGCATTTCCAATGGAACCCTATATGGTTTGACCAAACATTTTGTTTGATGGGGGGAGGGGGGGCAGAACACATCCATCAAAGCTGTGTTCAGACACGAGTCAGGTGTCAGACACAAGGAAAGTGTCTTGAATGCAGCCCAGTAAGGTCATATGTCGACCCCGCCCGCTCACCTCTGCCCCACCCCCTCCTGGTGCTGCGGCCATCTTGGATCCTACTAACAAACTAATCGGTGTAATCAATTACAAAGCATAATCGATCATTTCTATTGTCTATCAGTGTCACTATTATTTGGGCATGTCGTTTCTAAGCAAAATGTTCAAAAATCCATGCAGTGATACTCAGGACACAGTGGTGCGACGAACTATAAAATAGCGGTTAATCGATATATATATATATATATATATATATATATATATCTCACACCCGTGTGAAGTGAGGGGCCCTCTTATCATCATACATCATCTCATTCCGGCCAATCACAATTTGTGTCCTCACTTTTGTCTTCAATGTTTGTGTTTACGTAATGTTTGTGTTTTCAAACTCAAAACTGGCCATTCGCTGCTCTCCATGGCATTCCATGTTTGTGTTTACAAAAGCTGGACATAGGAAACACGCTTCCCGATTATTCTATTATTAATCGAACAAGTAATGGCGAAGAACATAATTGATAGTCGCAGCCCTAGTTATAAGGGCTGTGAAGACTCACTGTTGGTGTCTGTTTATAGGAGTTTGTGTGTAGAATGCTCATGTGTTGATGCAGCCCTGCTTGCATTAGAGTGTAAACAGAACAGATCATGTTTCTCCGAAGAGATTACGCAATCCTTGAACAGGACTGCATACATTCACGGATTCCTGCTTGTTGCCAAGCAAAGATTGTTCATAGACGACTCATAGTATTGGTGGTTGAAAAGACCTTTCAATTTCACCATGGCTGTTTCTCAGTTGAAGCTTTCTTGGAACCAGGTTGTCATTTCAGCTTGACAAGGCCTAGATTGCTACTAGAAAAATTGGTTTACTGTCTTTACTGTGTGTTACTTTGTTAACTACTGCATTTTGGTGTTCATGGAATACCCGACATCTTGGTACATGTGGGTAGAAGGCCAGGCTGTTGCAACAGTAGTGTTGTCTTGATGACCATTTATTTCCCTATCAAAGAATGATTGGAAAAACCAGATTTGTAAATTATTCATTGTACACTCTTGCCACCAGCAAAGCCAACATTCCTAGCCTTGGGCCTCCGCGCTTCACGTTTGACTGTGTCCATTGGAACTCGGACTGGATGGGCTTTTGTCGTCGTTAATTAAGAGCTTTTGCCAGAAAATTGTCTTCTTTGCCGCTTTGCGGTCGTCCTGCGTTCTGTTGCAGTGAGTGGAGCGGCGATTGCTATAGAGCGTAAAAAAGAGCATTGTATCTATTCTATACCCCTATAACACTATGTCCACTTCCTGGCAGCCTTTTTGAAATTCACAGGACTGTGAGATCTGTTTTCAGTCCAACTTTATATGTAATATTTCAGAGGGAAGCTTGGTGCACTTCACAGCAACAACGGGTTATTGTCTTTAACCCATTTTGGGCGGGAACCCCTCCATGTTATACTTCAGCTATTGAAGAATAGCAGATCTACAGGCTCATAGCACGGCACTGAGTGCCGCGCTACGAGCTTGTAGGTCTGCTCTCAGTCCAAAAAGACCCCCTTGACACTGGCCAGATGGGAGGTCAGTGCAGAAGCCCTGCCGCCATGCAAGAGTAGAACTGACAATTTAATGAGTCAGCTGGTAAATATGTCTGATTCACGTTATCCTTTGGAGATAGGCTGCTAAATAGCAGGGTAGTAGGGGGGGGGGGGTGGGTGTGTGTGTGTGTGTGTTCTCACACAGTCATGCATATGGGTGATGAGTCAAGAGCTTCAAAAGGAAATACCAGCCCTACGGATGCAGGCAGTGTTGCTGACCACAAACCGACCCACCAGTCGCTTTTTAGTATCTCACTTATCTTGATTTCTGTTTTATCTTCACTTTACAAGTGCCTGGATCAGTAACAGGATCACTTTTCATTCAAGAATGAGGGCTGATCCGAAGGCTGCATTATTTTTATATGGAAATTAATTGTTTTATACTTAATTTTGGCGTACTCTCATACTGTCAACCTGGTGGGATTTATAATGGATTCTCTCTCTCTCTCTCTCTGTCTCTCTGTCTCTCTGTCTCTCTGTCTCTCTGTCTCTCTGTCTCTCTGTCTCTCTCTCTCTCTCTCTCTCTCTCTCTCTCTCTCTCTCTCACACACACTCACACTCACACTCACACACACAGGCTAAGTTTGTTGTTTTTTTAACCAAGGCTCATGTTTTAGGTTGTTATTGGAGAAAGTAAAAGATGAGTGTTAAGTAAAGAAATAATAATAATAATAAAAAAAACAATTTGTACCTTAAATAAATAATAATAATATAACGTTATTTGTATAGCACCTTTTATGACATGAAATGCAGCTCAAAGTGCTTTACAGAGCAATGGAGATTTTAAAGGAAAGCAAGGCATAAAACATTAAAATAATAGCAGTAATGCAATACAGACAGTGAGGACATGAATAACAAGGAATTTAAAAGAAAGCAAGAGTGTAGAAGTAGGTCTTGAGCTGTGCTTTAAAAATGTCACATGTTAATCACTTAACCTTTTCTTTCTCTAATAACAACCTAAAACATAAAACTTGGTTGAAAAAACCAACGCACAAGTCCTGGGCCTGGTGAGAGCAGGAGTGGACCTGGTGAGATGTAGGAGTGGCCCGGACAGGAGTCAACCCACTGAGCCTAGTCCCTCCATGCGCATGTGAGAAGTTTGAGAACCACTGGTATAGACTAGAAGGAGGCAGCCTCACAGGATGGCGCCCGGCACCGCTGTTACTTTGAGTTCAGTGGGCAGGTGGCACCAGTGCCACTGAACTGAGGTTCCAAGTTATTAAAACAACACGTGTGATTTCAATTTATCGGGTGTAATAATAACCCATTCTGACCTGAGATCAGATTCTAAAAATGTCTTCTACATCCTGACAGTTTTCTGAAAAAGCTATGTTTCTATGTCAGTCGTTCTTCGATTTTTCAAAAATAGCACTCGGTGGCGCGCTATGAGCTTGTAGATCTGCTATTTTTGAATAGCTAAAGCATAGCATAATGCTGGGGTTCCCGCCCAAAATGGGATAAATACAAAAATGAGAGGCGTGCTGTTGTGCCCTCAAAGCAAACTTGTGATTGCAGACGGGCACTCGGGGCTGGCATGATGAAACTCATTCATCAACATGCCAGCCCTACATTCAGAACGTGCATGTGTGTGAATTCCTCTGACGCCGCTGCCAGCACCTTGCACTGCCCTGCAATCTGTCATCTCTGCTTCCACACAGAGATAAATATCATACACATATTTCCTGTTAGTTTCCGTCTCTCTCTGTCTCTCATCTCACATCTACAGAACCCCTTGTTTACTTATGGCGGCTCCACAATGTTATCAGTCCCAGTCCTAGGAGTTTTTCTCTCTTCTCTCAGCTGTTGCTGGCCAGTGCATGCACCCTAAGACCCAAGTAACCCTGAGCACACATTTCACCACCCAACACATCCCTCTCCTTCAAAACGTTGGCCATGCATGAGTGGCCCTTTTCTTAAGTGGAGGCGGAAATTCACGTCCCAACGTTTATAATAAATAATAGATTTGACTGAAAACATGGATGAAAAGTTACATGGGTGCAGCTGGTGTGGGATACATAATTTAAGCTGACCATAAACACAGTTATCATTGTTCTCTTAACGCCATTGACCGTTTAAGGGTGTGGTGGAGTCTCTCGAGGAGTAAGGCACTTTGAGCAAAGAAGATGTTCCATTTTTATTAATTTGTCCTAGGTCCTAATTTAACCTTAGACCTAGAAGTGTGTGTGTGTGTGTGTGTGTGTGTGTGTGTGTGTGTGTGTGTGTGTGTGTGTGTGTGTGCATTTCTGGAAAACAGAATAAATATATTTTATATAGCACACAATACCCTAGTATCAAATAAATACATTAAAAAGTTCTGTCTATCTCCTAAAACATAACACTGTTTCCTCTCTCTGTGTGTGTTTGTGCGTGTGCGTGCCAGTGTGCTGTATGAGGGCAAGGAGCGTCTGATCCAGGGCTGTGAGGTCATCCAGGCCACGCCCTACGGCCGCTGCGCCAACGTCAACAACAGCTCGGCCAACTCGCAGCGCATCTTCATCACGTTCCGCCGCGCGCCACCCGTCCAGCCGCAGAACTCCCTGGCCGTCACCGACATCTGCGTCATCGTCACCAAGGGCGAGACTCCGCCGCACACCTTCTGCAAGGTGGACAAGAACCTCAACTGTGGCATGGTGAGGGGCCACTACTATAGGCCACTACTATAGGCCTGTGACGACGATTATCACTTACTGTATTTGCCTGTTTTTATTTATTTATTGTAAATTAAAATGCATAGACGGACTCCATTCATCTATCTATGTGCCAAGTGTGTACGTCTGTAATCCACGTAACTCGAGAACCTTTCGTCCCACCGACTTCAAATTGTCAGGTCGGTCGGATACACCGTTGTCCAGAACCAGCACAAAAACCTCTGCCCGGGATCTGGACCTGATCACCCCTATATCTCCATATATGGAGCTGGCCTGCTCTGACATCATTCTGACGTCTGCATAGACTCCATATTTGGGTTTGCCTGACACAGAACTCCATATATGGGCATAAAAGGGACACAGACTAATAACTGGGGTGGGGCATTTATTTCCAACTTGCATCGTTCCATCGCTTTAGTCTGTATAAAAAAAAGTCTGGATTTAAATGAGCAGAAAATAGGACTATTTTTATAAATGTTTTCAATTCCTGGTATTTATGATATTGCCTGTTTTGGCAATATTACATTATTTATTCTGGTTATTGGTTCCAGTTGGTACCATTAAACAAGTAATTTATTTGTGTATGTCAGTAATGGGCTGTGTATATTTGTCATATCTGTCCTGTGCAATTTCAGTTTACAAGGCCTAAAAATTCAATCTAAAAACAAAAGAAGAGAGGGGAAAAAAATCTATCGCAATTATGACAATTAATCAGCAACTACAATTTCATGATCGTTACAGGTCTAGCGCTTACTATACAAGGTTCAAAAATGATTTGTGTCTCTGTGCTTAACTGTTTCAGTGGGGCTCCAGTGTGTTCCTGTGTTACAAGAAATCGGTATCTGCGTCCAACTCTTTAAACTACAACGCCGGTGAGTTCGAGGCCCAGATTCTCTCGTTTCCATGTAGAATTTATCCAAATGAGAATCACTCTGTTGCCAAGTTATGAGTTTCATGCAAGGAATGTTGTTTGGCATCTGGTGCTGTGACAACACGGCAAATAGAAACACTTGACACAAGACTACCAACAAGGAAGATTGACATACAATGCTACATAACAAAGTGACCTCTCCACTGGAATACCACTACATTACCGGGTCAAAAATGGAAATAAATTGCTCGTATTGGCTTTCCAAAATTCATTCCCACATGCTGTCCTTAACAGTTAACACCCCGAACGCCTGGGGTTATTTAATCCATTAAATCATAGCGCCCACTCCGCCCAGCGATTTATAGCAGCGGAGAACTTAGTAGAAAAAAATGGAGGGACAGACAGTAGGCTGACAGGAAATGGGGAGAGAGATGGGGGGTGACATGCAGTAAAGGCCGTCGGGATCGGGGGTCGAACCCGCGGCACACTGCCAGAATGGATTACCAGCCAAGGTGCCTGGACCTTTTCATAATCTTTTTTCAATTTAATTGAATGGTACATCATATTATGATGTATGGAATGACAAAACTCCTTGACGTACTGAAAGGATTTAGGCTACCTTCATAACTCGCATCATAGTTTGACACTCCATCTTAATGCATGTAAAAATATATATTGGTAACACTTTATATTAAGGCCGCCTTTATAATGCATTATAAGCTCATTTATAATGCATTATAATGTGCTTATAAGGCATTATAACACTCGTTATAAATGTTTGTAATCATGTATAACTTAACAACCTTAATATATAGTGTTACCAATACCAATATATTTTCTCAGCTAATCTCTTAGTTTCGCCAACATTGCTCTTAGGAAGCATTCATTGAAAAGTTTAATTGTGGTTGTAGGCAACCTTGCTGTGCCTCGGCTCACTGTCACACACACTGTTCTCTAGACCCAGTGCACTCTCACACTCGTTTCTCTCGCTCCCCATGCTCACCTCAAGTTTTTTTTACCTTGGTGACAATATTTTCCCACCACAAATGCGGCATAATGCTTTGCCAGCTTTCCCCTTTTTGCCTGGCTCAAAACCGAAATGTGCCGGAATAGTCAACATAACATTTGGCTTTGAAAATGTAAGTAATGCCAACTGGCTAGCATCAACTGTATGGGGATTTTCCGAGTAGAGTGTTCGCTATAAGCATTTGGAATCATAAAACACGGGACGTGATGTTAAGACTGTGGACGTCTTAGTCTTTTCAAAATGTAAAAATGTGGGCACCCCACGTCGCTATTTTTGAAAGAATGAAAGGGCACATAATGTGTTGTGGCATGGGAGGTGTATTTCTTAAGTAGGTTATGATGTCAATTTCGGGACACATCCTCAGTAGTGTGACTTTGAATCAGGGGGTGTTTCGGCCTTCAAACACTATACATTATGTAATATATATAACATAAAATGTTTACTTTGTTGTCTTTTATCTCTGTGCATTACACATATTTCAATTATACGTTATCGGTAGATATCCAGTAGGCCTACTCTATAAATGTCTATAAAAACATAATTTACACACACAAATAAACAATTACTATTTTGTTTATTTGGAAAGTAACTTTCACCAGCTGATAGTAATGAGCTCAACCCCAGCCCTAATTCTAAGGCTCACATTTGCTTAGCATCTTGACTGCTTTGCATTGTATTGGCTTTACTTTTCTTGCTCTGTCTCATCGTATCATTTTCGGCAAATGTTTTCCTGCATAATATCTCGCTATTTCAGTCTGCTTTATTTTCTTCTCCACTGTTTCTTGTCCCTGTGAGTCACAGCTGTCTGCTTATCTCTTGTGATTAACCTCGTTGTGTGACGTGCAGGTACAGATAACACAGCTGCACTGGCGTTGCCAAATGACATGGTATTATTTATTTTTGCTCCCATTGAAATCCTCGGAAGCTGCACAATGCCTAATGACGTTCAGCAACATTGTGAAATGGTTTTGACATTTTCACAAAGCCCCACGACTACATCAGAACGCCTCCCAAAATGCCCAGAACTTGGGGGCACGGTGGCACAGTTGGTAGTGCTGTCGCCTCACAGCTAGAAGGTCCTGGGTTTGATTCCCGCTGGGGACGCTGTGGGCACTGGCGGCGTGTTCCCTCCTCCGCGTCATCAGTGCCCATACCCGAGGCGGGGGTTGGCGAAAGGGCCTTTCTGTGTGGAGTTTGTATGTTCTCCCCGTGTCCCCTAGGGTAGATACCCTCACAAAAACATGCAGTAATCCTGGTCTCTAAAACTACCTCCCCCTGACCAGCCGGGGCGCCTGATGGAGGGGAAAGGAACTGGTCGGAATAACGTGTCCCTTCCACGCGCTACGTCCGGCCGGGGAAATTCCCCTCTGTCAGGTGAAAAGAAGCAGCTTGGACTCCTCATGCATAGAAGGAGGCATGAGGTCAGTCCGCTGCCCCCCCCAGGTTGGCAGAGGAAGTGTAGCGCCCAGGATTACATTAGATAATTGGCACTGGGTGAAAAAGAAAACTGGGTTACAAAATCGTGGGATAAAAATTTAAAGATAGAACAAAATGCCCAGAACTCTATAATGCACTAACCAGTTGTGGAAAGTACAGTAGGATATACTTTTGACTGAGGTATTTGTACTTTACTTGAGTATTTCCAATTTCCAATACTTTTACTCCATGACATTTCAGTGCCAACATTTTTACTTTTACAATGTTTTTGAAAAGTTTATTTACTAGTTACTTTGAAATGTATATAGGGTTAATGTGGTTCCGTTTTCTAATCAAATTAAAATCTCCAGCCATTTGAAAATAGCAGATCTACAAGCTCACAATCTGTCACGATGCGTCAACATGCGTTCCGCCTTGTCCACACATCCTCGTCCAAATGTCTAAAGATTAGACAAAAAAAAAAGGACAAAACTAGATTGAAAAATGCTTCATCAATGCGGTCACCCTGAATTGTTGCTGACGGAAAGTGCAAATGGTGTATGTACACTATGATTACATTTGGAATGTTATTGTAGCTGATTCTGAGCTAATGTGTGGTGTTTTGACCATACGTGAACCACAGTCTGGCCTTTGGAGCATTTATCCCATTCTTACACACTGTAGAATACAAATAGTTCCGTACCCGCAGGCTTTATCTTTGGCCAGCCTTTTTTCCTGTGAGCTGACTGCGTATTCATCTCAGGCAAACGGCATTTCCTGCTAAGCCTGTTGCTTGTGCAAGCACACGCACATGTTGAATTGAGTTTTTTGCGTCTTGTCTTGAATGTCATCACACTGACATTCAAAAAAAGGTCAAGACTCTGGGCCAAGACAGATGAGGCAAATTATTCCATTAACTGCAGGCAATTATTTCATTGATTGAAATGTTTTGACTCTAGAGGTAATGGAGACTTCACTGCACTCTTATTCAGAATGATTGCCATTGTGACCAGGATAGATGGATCTTTATTAGAATGTCACGTTGTACTTTGTACTGGCAGCATACATATTATTAATTAAGCTTAAATTAAAACTGCTAGCTGTGCATAAAAGGTTAATGAACTCTACATTTCTGTTATCCTGACTGTATTTGCTGGCAATATGCTTATTCTGAATATAATTGAAAAATAAATCTGACCTTTTTTGTGCATTGTGGTAAATAATAATAATAATACATAATAATAATATTATTAAATAGACCTACTACCATATCTATTCTGACTCTTAAAGGGCCACTCGACCCCTTTTGCAAGCAGATCTTAGTTTGGGAGACGCTTTCCTGTTTTTTTTTACTTTTGATGTGTTTTTAGATATTTTAGTATTTCAAAGTGCCAGTGGTGTCATGGACACTGGTCTCACTTCCTTTCTGGAATACAGGTTGTCTCAGTAAAGCTGTTGCCAGACTTACCATAGACTGCCGTGGGGGGCAAGCGTTTCCGGGAATCTGGCCATTGCGGCATTCAGCAGTGAGGGTGGAGCTTCTTTTCCATCCACCAGCTGTCTTAAAAACCCGGAAAAGAAGCTGGCCGACAGAGAAAACGTCGGTCTGCGGCTGTCTGCTCAGGTCTGGAAACCCTGTAAGACAGCCCTCCCCCCTCTCCACAAGGAGGAGCAGTGCACCAAAGCATTATGGGAATTGTAGTCCAGGAAGGAAGTGAGACCCGTTGTCCATGACATCACAGACACTTAAAAATAAACTAAAATATCTAAAAACACATATTACCCACATAAAAAACCCAGGGAAGTGTTTCTTGTCTCCCAAACATCATTAAACTAAGATCTGCTTGCAAAAGGGGTGAACTGTGGCCCTTTAATGCCGCGACACACAGAAAGTGTCACTTGCGTGCGTCAACAGACGTTACCTTTCTTTGTTTTAATCTAATTTTGGATGGGCTGTGTGTTTGAGGCTCAAAAATAGAACAGGTTTCTGAATTCTGAGAGACGCCGTGTGTCCAATTGATTGAAAGAATGGGTGCGTTTGATAAATGTGCCCGTCTGACAGTTGCACTGTGTCATTTTCCCCCATGAAGGGTCAATGACATTATAAAACAAGATTCATCACATGAAGGGTAAATTAAATTAGAAAACAAGATTCATCACATGAAGCGTAAATGGAATTAGAAGCCAAAACCAGAAAGCTTACACTGTTTTTTGTTTAGTTTTTTTGTTTACCTGATTTAGTTTTTTGCCTGCGTTGCATATTTTATTCAGAGTAATTGCGAACGCAGTGAGCACTTACTATGAGACCTAGCAGATCATGTCTGTCTGTCTGTCTGTGTGTCTGTCTGTCTGTCCCGCTTTTGTGCCCATATATGGAGCTGAGTGATTTGTGTCACCATAAATCAGCCATAACCATATAAGGAGTCCCCAAAGCAGCTATACGTCCAAAACCCAAATATGTACGAGCTGCGTTCGCTTCCCGCGTTTGCGCGTCTTACTGGTCTAGTAAGAGAGTGGCGACACTAGCGTTTACTCCCATTGTAACAATGAAATGCGGAAGTGCTCATTCTATCTCAATGGGATAGTTCCAGCCACAGGAGCAATGTTTGGAACTATAGCCCATAGGCACCCGCTTTGCGGAGAGTTCAAAGCGTGTCGCTACTCTCCTACTCTGCACTCTGGTTTTATTAAACCTCGCAATTTCATCTCTCTGTTCTAGGCCTCATCTTCCGCTACCCAGAGGATGATTACGAGTCCTTCCCTCTGTCGGAGTCTGTACCTCTGTTCTGTTTGCCCATGGGCGCCAAAATCGAGTGCTGGGCGCCGGACACGCGAGACCCTCTGCCCGTCTTCTCCACGTTTGTCCTAACCAACTCCTCTGGGGAGAAGGTAAAGTGCCACAACCAGGAGGCTCATTTTAACCCATTCTCGGGGCGGGAACCCCTTTTTGGTGTTTTAACGCATTATGTTGTACTTTAGCTATTTTTGGAAAATGTGGTTCAAATCTTTGAATATAATGCTTTTAAACTCATATCTTTGCTTCTGGGGGGTCCCTGGAACACATATTTTCAGATGGGGGTTCGGCGGCCAAATACAGAAAATTCTGTGGGTCCTTGACATGAAAAAGGTTGAGCACCAATGACATAGAAACATGTCTTTCAGAAAACTGCCAGGATTTAGAAGACATTTTGTAGAATTGTCCTAAGGTCTAAATGGGTCAACAAATAACCAAACGTTCATGCATTTTTCTTCTATTATAAATGCTGTATAAAATGCATTGCAAATAATATGCTGTACTGTATATCCTGTATGATATCTAACGTGATATAATGATACTAGATATTGTCTGGGGAGTTCAAATGGTCCAAAATATAAAGAAATCGCACACACAAAAAGGCAGACCATGCCATGCCATTCCATGCCATTCCGGAAGGCATGCATTCAGGATAATTGCGTTTTCCCGAAGTCTCCTGAACTTGGAACGTAGCATTTTGCATTGAACAAATTTGTTTAGAAATGCATGTCGTTACACCGCATCTCCAGTAGATAAAGAGTGCAGGGTTGTGACCCGAAAATAGCTGATCTACAAGCTTGTAGATCGGCTATTTTCTGCAATTTTTGTCCAAAAGTGCCCTCTTACGGGATTTAACACTCTCTGCACGTCCCTGCCCACAGGTGTACGGCGCGGCCATCCAGTTCTACGAGTCCTACCCGGTGGACCTGCTGAGCGAGAGGCAGAAGATCCAGCTGGGCCTGCTGACCACCGTGGAGAAGAAGCCCATCCCCAACCGGCCCGTGAACACCAACAAGTGCATCTGCGTGCTCTCCCGCTGGCCTTTCTTCGAGCCCTTCCGCAAGTTCCTCATGTTCCTCTACAAGCTGTCCGTCTCCGGGCCGCACCCGCTGCCCATCGAAAAGTAAGAAAGAACCCTTTGCTTTTATGACTCGTACCGTGCACGCCGCAGGAGCAGGGGACGTGCACACATAGACATCAAAGGGGGCTTCAGCCCCCCTGCCCTTTTACCTGTCTGTAAAACAACTGCCCTTTCCAGACCACGAATGCAGTGTTTACTATGTTGAAAGAAATACAGATGCTCTCCTCTCCTTTCCATGCCATGCCGGAAGGCAGCATTCAGGAGAATTCCTTTTTTTCCCGAAGTCTCCTGAACTTGAACACAGTATTTTGCGTTGAACACGTTTGTTTAGAAATCCATGTCGTATACACTCTTTAGCTCTATAGCTAAAGAGTGCTGGATTGCGCCCTGAAAATAGCTAATCTACAAGCTCTCAAGTTGTGAGCTTGTAGATCTGCTATTTTCACTATACATTTATTTTGTGCAAAACGGGATTAACACATTTTGTGCCCAAGACGTCCACAGATGTCCTAGGAATTACTGCATGTAGTGCCCAGGACGTCTGTGGACGTCTTGGTAAAAAAAAAAAATCTTAAAAAATGTCAAAGTGGGTCTAAAAAGTGGGCACCCTGGGTCGCCATTTTGAAAGATTAAAAGGGCACATAATGTACACTCTGCACGTCCCTGCGCAGGAAAGTTGCAGGAAAGACACGCATTTGTGAGGAAGGTTTATTACATCACTTGCTTACTCTGGTAGATTATTTTGTCCACAATGTGAAAGGAGCCACCAAGTCGGTGTATGAAAAGTGTGCGTGTGTGCACGCACACTTGTGCGTTCATCACGTAAGGAAGCCAAAACAACAAAAAAAAAGTTTTACTCCAAAACTAAAAAATAAAGTTTTACTCTCATGTACCTGTACACAAGATGTAACGATAAAGTACAACCTTGAACCTTGTCACTGTGACTTGTAAGGACCAAACATCTTCACAAGTATAGTAGAGAGGTCGAATTTGATAATGTTGTTATACGTTCAAGATAAAGAAACATATAACATATTATTTTCTTTAGATCTGCTATGACTATTTTCAGCGATTTTCAATAACATCCTAAAATGTTAAGGTCTTCAAAAGTATAGTTAGTAATGTGTGTGTGTGTGTGTGTGTGTGTGTGTGTGTGTGTGTGTGTGTGTCTCTCCCAACAGGCACATTTCGCACTTCATGCACAACGTGTCGTTCCCTTCACCACAGAGGCCCAGAATTCTGGTCCAGGTGAGCTTTTCTTTCTTCCTATTTCTTCTATTCTTACAATTTTTAATTTAGGCATTTAGCAGACACGCTTAACCCATTTCGACTCGATGAACTTTAATCATCGCGCTAAAATATGCATCTGAAAACATTATAGGTTAGAAATAAGCCACAAGCTTTGCTTGCCCGTCTCTCTGTAGCATGTAAACAAACTAACTCGACGAACGCTAAGTCCCATACCCTGAAGGGATGCGACGTTCTGATTGGTCCAAAAACACACTTTTCGCTTTCCGTTTCAGAGTGAAACTTTCAAAATTAAATCTGCCAAAAGGCCATTGCACCCCGTCTTTAAATGTATTGTGTTTGTAGGACCTCACAAAATAACTTGAAACGTTTTTTTTTTCTTCTCCAGCTCTCGGCACACGACACCTTGATGCTGGCTCAGCCTGTATGCACACCTTTACCTCTCAGGTAAGACGGGTCTCATGTTATGTTTGTAGCAACGATATGATCATAGTTTGGGTTATTTTAGTTCTATAAACACTGGCAAGTGAGGGTGAGCTTTTAAAATCTTGAATCACAGTTTCCGATTCAAAGGAGCTAAATTAAGTTGTTGGAACATAGTATGACTGGAGTGTGTGTTGTTGTTTTTAAACGGTATTGTTCCAGAGGAAATGGTGGTGAGGTTATGAAAGCATTCATCCATTACATTTTCCTGGCTGGCTGACATGAAATACATTCATTCCATGTCAGGTCGAACACAAACAGCCATTACTCTGTCACTGATTGTAATCAATGAAGGTGCCCTACAATACAAATACAAATTAATACATTAACCCATTTTGACCTGGGAACGATTCTACAAATGCCCTCTAAATCAGCACAGTTTTAACAAAAACCCATGTTTCTAATGTGAGTCGTTCTCAAACATTTTCATGTCAAGGACCCCCAAAAATATCTGTATTTGACCGCCGACCCCCATCTGAAAATATGTTGTTCCAGGGACCCCCCCAGAAGCAAAGATTTGAGTTAAAAACTATCGCTCTAAAATAATATATATTCAAAGATTTGCACTATTTATAAAAAAAATAGCAGACCTACAAGCTCGTAGCGAGGCACTCTGTGCCGCGCTATGACCACTGTTTCGGCGCTGTAGTGCCGAAATGATTTCGGCTCATCAGAAATTTTCAGTAGCACCGAAGAGCCGACTTTAGGACGGTACCCGCCCCCCCGAACCTCAAATGACGTCAAATTGTAGGCTCTACAGCACCGAACCGACTTTTATTCGGCTCTAAAATAGGAGTATGAATCGGCCCAAACACCAAGGTCTCATCTCTTGTTTTCTTTGTTTTTCCTTCCATTTCCCATGCCGACGACGTCGTCTCTTCCTCCTCTCATCTTGTGCTTCTTCTTCTTCTTGGCAGCGGGGCGGACTACGGCACTCTGCTGATGAACCTGGGCCCAGAGAACTGCGCCACGCTGTTGCACTTTATCTTGCAGGAGAGCAAGATCCTGCTGCACTCCCTCAGACCTGCTGTGCTCACTGGAGTGGCCGAGGCTGTGGTAGCTGTGAGTCTCACTCACTGGAGCGTACCTACTGTATATGTTCCCCAGGTTCTATGTTCCCCACCATGCAAACAAATAAGGTTCTTTGTTCCCCACTTAGAATAAACCTAAACCTAAACCAGAAACCTAACCTAGTAATTTTAGTAGTTCTAGTAAGACTAAAAGTTTTTTAGCAACTTAGTCTTAAGGTCATTACACACTGGCGAATTAGCGACGCTTCTGATCTAAGCGATCAGAAAAATGCGAAATATTTGCCCGGTGAATTTAGTCGCGTCTGTACACATATAAATGTGACACGTATTGTGCGATTATATTCGCCACCCCTCCACTCCAGTCTCCTCCTCTCCTCTCCTCCATTCCACTCCTCTTCTCCTGCGTTGTCATAATTGGTATCCTTTCTTTCATACCCTGAAGAGAAGGCACTCAGGTGCCGAAACGTTGGTCTTTAATAGAAGTTTTTTGTATCGTGATTCGTGACTACGGGCTGTGCAACCTCTCCTTCCTTTACAAGTTTGTCTCCCGTCCCGTGGTCAGCACCTCCTCACTATTGGCCGGTGTGCAGCGTGCGCTAATACCTCTTTTGTTTGTATTGGTATATCCTACTATCCTTTCCACCACTTCTTGTCTTCTTCACTACCGTGATGTGGAGTCCAGAGTCATTTGGGATCGACGGCCGGTCGGCTGCTCACCCGTGCCGTCGATAAAATACAATTATAAATAGGATGATGTCAGCCGATTTGAATTAAACCCTACATACAGACCAAAGTTTGGCGGAGCCCGTTGCTCGCTGCTGTTAGCACACCCATGTGCCATGTCCACACACACACAAACAGCGATACGGTACGCATCACGATACATGGTTGACGATACGATACATGGACCATATTGGTTCATTATGACGATACGATATGATTCAATGATTTGAAATCGATAGAGTAACTATTTAAAAATCACATTATTTTAAACTAAGTAATTAAACCCCTTTTTATTTTTTCTTCAAAAATTTACTAAATACCACGCACAAAAATGTAGTATTGATACAATCGATCAATGGCATAGCAAAACGATAACTATATGTTGCTGTTTTCATCTCGATATACCTCGATTTTCTAAATTAAAATCAATATTTTCGGTGCAGTTACTATATCGTTACACCCCTAATGTATTGTATCTCAATTGTGTGTGTGTGTGTGTGTGTGTTTATTCTGGTACGCAGATGCTCTTCCCTTTCCAGTGGCAGTGTCCCTACATCCCCCTGTGCCCCCTCTCCCTGGCGGGGGTCCTCAATGCCCCTCTGCCTTTCATAGTGGGCGTGGACTCTCGCTACTTTGACCTGTATGACCCCCCCCCTGACGTCGTGTGTGTGGACCTAGACACCAACACTATCTACCTGTAAGACTCACTGGATGTTTACACATAACTATTTGTTTTCATTGCTTGTTTCGTGGGTTTTTTTGGGGGGTTTTTAAGTAACAATTTTTGGACAAAATGGTAATTCACCACTGGGTTGCTATAGGATAGCGAGTTTCTTGGGACATTTGTGGTCGTAGTGGCTACATCTGTCATTAAAAAAAAAATGTTTTTAGCGATTATCTAATTGTATAATTGCAATATTACACATCGAGGGTGTACTTTATCATCATTAATGCACTTCTGCGCTGCCTTTCAGAACTCACCCTGTGGCATCGCAGGCATGCATTAATGACTATAAAGCTTGTAATATTGCAGAATAAAATAGCAGATCTACAAGCTTGTAGGTCTGCTATTTTTGAAAAATCGTGAAAATGTGGCACAAATCTTTGAAGATATATTCTTTCAGAGCGAACTTTGCTTCTTGGGGGTTGTCCCTGGAACAACATATTTTCAGTTGGGGATCTGTGCCCACATACATAATTCTGAGGGTCCTTGACATGAAATAGTTAAGAGAACCACTGACATAGGAAAGGGTTTTTCAGAAAACTGTCAGGATTTAGAAGACGACATTTGTAGACTCGTCCTCACTCGGGTCTAAATGGGTTCAAGTTATTCTCCAGGTTTTAAAGCAGCTGAGTGCCCGTACAGTATGTATGTAATGTATGGTGTTTGATGCGTTACAGGTCGGACGAGAAGAGACTGCACAGCAACTGGAAAAACCTCCCAAAGAAACCCTGCAAGAGCCTGCTCAACTCACTGAGCAACCTGCACCACCAGCTGTCCACCGGTACAAACTGCACCGTATCTCTAATAACCACTAATAACTAATAACTGAGCAACCTGCACCACCAGCTGTCCACCGGTACAAACTGCACCGTATCTCTAATAACCACTAATAACTAATAACTGAGCAACCTGCACCACCAGCTGTCCACCGGTACAAACTGCACCGTATCTCTAATAACCACTAATAACTAATAACTGAGCAACCTGCACCACCAGCTGTCCACCGGTACAAACTGCACCGTATCTCTAATAACCACTAATAACTAATAACTGAGCAACCTGCACCACCAGCTGTCCACCGGTACAAACTGCACCGTATCTCTAATAACCACTAATAACTAATAACTGAGCAACCTGCACCACCAGCTGTCCACCGGTACAAACTGCACCGTATCTCTAATAACCAGTGCTGTTCTAGATTTCACTCTGCCTCCACGGTAGATATCGGCTGTATACAATGAATAGAAAGCTGCTGTTTTAAATCACTAAATATCTTTGTATGAAATGTTCTGTGTAAATAAACAAGCACGTGGACGGTGCCGGAACAAGGTTTTGTAGTACGGTACAGTTTTAGTTTTAGTTTTGAATAATTTTTTTATTTTATTTAGTTTTAGTCACATTTTAGTCACGTGGAATGTTTTAGTGTTAATCTAGTTTTAGTGGACTAAATATAAGATTTTTTGTCGACTAAATGAACAGTTGATTTTTTTGGCGGGCCTTGATGGTGTCATAATGGCTGATTTTACACTTGCTGAAAATAGCCGATCTACAAGATCTTGTAGATTGGCTATTTTCAGCATGCAACCAAGTATAACATGACTTTAGTCTAGCTTTCCGTTTTCTGCGAACATTTTTCGCCACAGTTTCAGTCGACGAATTCAACACTAGTACAGTTGCCGTCGTAAAGTTTGACTCGGGCTTTTGTGCTTCCAGTACGTCGAACGCAGGAGGGCTCAGCGGTGGACATGACCCCCATCGAGGCGGACTTCACCTGGCACAAGAAGATGACTGCCCTGGAGATGGAGATCCAGGAGGCCTTCCTTCGTTTCATGGCCTCCATCTTGAAGGGCTACCGCTTCTACCTCAAACCCATTACCCAGTGGCCTTCTGAGAAGGCCACGTCCGCAGACTCCCTCTACGACCTGCAAGGTAAATGACCGAGGAGGAGGGAGGCCATTTACGAATGGGGAAAACGGTTGGGGGGGAATTAGATGTAGGGCTCCATCTTGGGCCACCCTTACGCCTTATCCCTAAACTTGCCTTTTTCTTTTTACTATTTTGAAAAACATTTTAAAATAGTTCAACTAGCCAAACCACATTGAGACATTGTGGATGTCTCAATGTGTAGATCGGCTATTTGAACTATTTTAAAACGTTTTTTAAAATAGTAAAAAAATTGCAAAATTAGTTTACGGATAAGGGTTAAGATATAGTCCTTAGGGCTCCAGTTTCGTCACCACTAAACCCCTTGGGCTGTATTTTGCGTGTCTTAAGTACCAGGTCTTATTCCCTAACTTGAGTTGAACTAAAGACCTGGAGGCGTGATCAATGCTCTTTGGCCACTCAGAATAGCCAAATGGCATTGATCACGCCTCCAGGCCTTTAGTTTACTCAAGTTAGGGAATAAGACCTGGTACTTAAGACACGCAAAATACAGCCCCTTATCCCTAAACTTCTTTGCCCTTTTTTTTTTTTTACTATTTTAAAAAACATTTTTTTATAGTTCAACTAGCCAATCTACATTGACACGTTGTGAGCTTGTAGACTGCCTTTTTTTGTATTACTATTTTGCTAAACATTTTTGAATGGTTAAAATGGCCAAAGAAGTTTAGGGATAAGGGGTTTAGCGGTGACAAAAATGGAGCCCCATGTCCCCTAAAGAGTTAAGTCCTTAAGTCCTAGCAACCTTGTTTTGTATATGGATGTGATTTTATGATCGGTTGTATCGTCCCATTTCACAGTTAATGCATTATTCACAGATCTGATTCAGATCTGATATACCTAATGGAAACTTATTGGAAAAGCCTATTTCAAGAACCATCTCGACAATAGCTGAGCCAAAGTGTTTTCAGCAATCAATCATCTACGTATGACATTGGGCTGTAAAGGGAGTTGGTGTGATCCATTTCCTAGAAGCGACCATTAGCCGTTATTGAACTTGATACTGTCTGGGAGGCCTAATTGGAGACGGACTGGCTCTTTGAAAAATGTCTCGTAGTATTAACCCATTTTGGGGCGGGAACCCCTGTTGGTGTTTTAAGCATTATGTTATACTTTAGATATTGAAACATCTACAAGCTTGTAGGTCTGCTATTTTTGAAAATTCGTGAAAATGTGCCTGAAATCTTTGAATATATATTCTTTCAGAGCGAGTTTTTAACTAAAATCTTTGCTTCTGAGGGGTCTCTGGAACAACATATTTTCAGATGGGGGTCGACGACCAAATACATCTAGTTTTGGAGGTCCTTGACATGAAATATTTGTCAGTATATTTCAGTCTTTTAGTTTTTATTTACTTTCCATTTAGTTTTCGTCAGTAGTAAAAGGTAGCCGACGAACGAACACATTTTGTCTTGGTTTTAGTCGACGAAATAAACACTGGTTTGGTTCTGGGTTTGTGATTGGACTAACTGTACCTGTCGACGATTCAACTAGTCGACTAGTAAATGTAGGGCTCAAGATCAGGTAGATTATGATTAGGTATAGTCACCAATGTACACAGTTTTAAAATGTACAAATATTTATTTCCCAAAAGAAAAAGTTTTTGTTTTTACATTATGGGTAGTTAAACAACTAGTCGACTAGTGAACTAGTAAAAATGGGTAGAATTGAATGCCCTACTCCATACAGTGAGTTCCGTCCCTTCGCCAGGATACAGTACATTGACACATAGTCCTCTCCTCCTCCCCCAGGGTTTCTAAAGAGTCGCGACCGCGCCCACCAGAAGTTCTACCAAGTTCTCACCAAGACCCAGTTCTTCATCCGCTTCATCGAGGAGTGCACGTTCGTCAGCGATAAGGACACCGGCCTGGCCTTCTTTGACGATTGTATTGAGAAGGTGATTGCAAACCGCACCAGGATCAGATACTGTCCCTTAAGCTTGATCTTTATTTTAATTTCTTTCCTTTTCTAATGAAAGAGCTTTTGTTTGGTGTTATTCTATTGGCAGGGTGAACATTCCTCCACTGGGAGATGAAGGAAGCACCAATTTCCTCTGATTCATTCTTGTTCCTTTTCGCTCTTTCCTCTTCTCACAGCTTTTCCCCTCCGATAAAGCCACTGACAACAAGGGCACCAAGGTATTGTCCCGGTCCATAATCCACTTTCCTACTGTAGCACCTTGGGGTTTTTTCCACCTTTTGAAGTGTGTGTGTGTGTGTGTGTGTGTGTGTGTGTGTGTGTGTGTGTGTAGCTTCAATACGGTAGTTAGTTGAGCTGCAAAGGGCAGTTCAAAATAGCGCTAAAATGTGGCGCAAATCTTTGAATATATATTCTTTCACGGCCAACGTTTTTAACTCAAATCTTTGCTTCTGGGGGGGTCCCTGGAACAACATATTTTCAGATGGGGGTCGGCGGCCAATTACATATATTTTTGGAGGTCCTTGACATGAAAATATTTGAGAACGCAGCGATCAACTAATATGCTTAATCAACTAATGAATTAGGCTTAATCAACTAATGAATTAGGCTTAATCAACTAATGCAGTAGGCTTAATCAACTAATGAAACGGGCTTGAACACATGCACCCCTAGCATCCCTATCGTGGGCCTGTCATATTAGGTGAACATTTGGCGCAACGCTGTGAACAATTGGCTTACAATAGCAGCTCTGCAAGCAAAGAGTCTGTAGATCAGCTATTTTCGGGCGAAGAGGTTTGGTGTAGAGGAGGAAAAAAGGAGTTGGAACCTGGCCAACAAAGTATATTACAGGGTTTATACGGTTTAGTTAATCAACTAATGACAGAAGCCTAATGGACACAATGATGTGAACCACTTTGCAGGTGGAAGGCGAGTCTTCTGAGGACACGAGGCTGATGGAGTTGGACGAGTCCCAGAGGAGTGAGCACACAGTGTTCGTCATGCCCCCTGAACCCCCCACGGAGGAGGGGCACCAAGCCCCCGCCCGGTACAGGTCAGTCTCTCTCCTGGGAGTGCAACGGTGATTCAAGCTCATTGATTATAATAAAGAAAGAATCAATGATTTTATTCAATTATCTTAATTAATAATCAGTCCCTGTATTGGAAAAGAAAACACGTGTTACGAGCTTCTGCATCGGCTATTTTTTGCCAGTGACGATGTTATTCGACAAAGTATCAAATAAATCTTCGTGATTCATCGATTTGTTGATGCATTAAAAAAGAAAAACGTTGAAAAAATGTCAAATTAATTTGAAAATAGTTTGATTAATAAGTACTAAGAAAGTGATTGATAGTTTCAACCCTCCTACAGTGCAGCGGGCTCACCTGTAACCATGATTAGTGTTTATTCACTTGAACCCTAGCTGTCCGTATTCTGGGGATTGTGTCCTTATTCTGGTCAACATTCGGCCCGAAATGCCAGATCTGCAAGCTCACAACAGCTATTTTTGGTTCGATTGCTTGAACATTTTTATTCGACAGAAATGCAAAAAGGCAAGAGATTTGGTGTAAAAGGAAAAAAAAGAAGGGACCCAAGTACAGCCCTCTGGGGGACCCCGTTAACGAAGTGTATTAGGTTTAACCGTCTTGCCGCCAGCATTAAGATCGCGCATTTCCACGTTTTTTTCGCGCTTAACACTTATTTTGAAGAGCCATGTCGCATGTTACAATGACAAAATGCTGTGTGCGGTGTCTTGACCGGTTGTTGTTCTCTCGGTCTGTGGTGGAAAAACCCGACCGTATCACAGCGCCTGCTGTCGGCCGTTTAAAAACCTTATTTTCACCAGAAACGACATTGATTGTGCCGATTCGGAGATACAGGCATTTGAACGCAGCCCATGCAATGCATGTGGATGTGCGCGCATCTTAAAAATGGCCGCGGCCACTGTCCCACTTGGACTTTTATGCTAACGATACGATCGGATCAAAACATGGATTAAAGAATATAAACCCTGCCCTGGATAACGTAGCTACGTTCTGGTAGGCTTAGACGATAAATTTTTCAGTTTGCTACGGTTGTGGCGGGCTGCATGTTAAGTGGTAATTGTGATTGGTACGCAGCGAGTGTACCACAGCGCAGCGTAAACAGTGGTTTTTGTGTTCCAACTCTCTTCCAGCTATAAGGGCTTCCCCAGGTTGCGGGAGGAGCTGTTCGAGCGGCCCAGGGAGCTGAGACCAGCGCTCAGTACCAGCGCAGCCGGGTCCAGTCTGTCCAGCAGCCCTGCGCTGCTCGCAAAGAGGACCAAGCAGGTACACATGCACGCACAGCGCCAGTGTTGATTTCGTCGACCAATACTAAGACAAAAACTGTTCGTCGACTACCTTCTTTCACTGACGAAAATATACATATTTTTTTTTCTGTGGACGTTTTGGGCACAAAATGTGTTAACTCGTGTAACTCGTGAATAGGGGGGAAGTGTTAAGTTATTAGTCATAATTGACTGTACCACTTGGCCAGAGTATATGCGTGCATCATAAAAATGTCGCCTCCACATTTATTGCAATTTGTACATTCCAGAAAATGTAGAGTGGGACTTTGTTGTAACCTGTAAATGATGTCCCATTCCAGGAGATAAAGCTGGCGTGCAAGATGGCCAAACGCTTCTACTCCAACCCGCCACACTGGGCGCGCTGCCTGCACAGCCACTGCTACAGCCTGTGGTTCATCTGTCTGCCGGCCGCCGTGCGACTGTCCAAGTCCAAGAGCCGCGCCATGCAGCAGGCCTACACCATCCTCCTCAAGATGAGGAACACCGAGGTGGAAGTGCTTGACGAGGTACACAGCTGTGTGTGTGTGTGTGTGTGTGTGTGTGTGTGTGTGTTTTTTTAGACGCGCTAGCCCCTTCCTATATACAGCTTTTCATCCCAACACCAGTCACATTTGCCATTGACAAAACAAACATTAAATGCCATTGACAATGAAAGGAGAATTTACATCATATGTGGACGAGCAAATCGACTTTTGTAAACACAGTGCAACTGTTTTAATTAATTCAGCTCGGGGCTTATATATACCAAAAACGTTGAGAACCCCTATTCTACACGACAGCAGGGTCTGAATTTCTCAATGGAAGAGTGGGGAAAGTATACATCCAAACACTCCAGATTCGCTAGTTAGTGTATTAGCGCACTCTAACATACAGAATGTTTTATTAATTAAAATAAGTTCCAGAATAAAGCTTTAAATCGGATCTAGCTCTCAAGCCTTGTCTGTTGATTTCGTCGACTAATACTATGACGAAATATGTTCGTCAACTATACCTTTTTTCACTGGCGAAAACTAAATGAAAACTAAGCTATGATGACTAAAAATGCGACTAAATATATTGACAATTTGGTCAACAAATAAAAACTAGACTAAAATGTTAGGAAGGGCCAAGAGATCCAGTATAAGTAAAAGACACAAGTCATTTTACACTTGGTTGCATGCTGAAAAATGTGCTGAATCAACTGTAGATTTAGTTGACTAAAATGTTACGATTATATTTAGTCGACTAAAAGTAGACGGACAAAAACATTACAGGTGGCTAAAATGTGACTAAAACTAAATTAAAACTATTCAAAAGACTAATACTAAAATCAAAATGTGCTGTTTTTTGTTGTCAGGTATGTTACAGAGTAGTCATGCAGCTGTGCGGCGTGTGGGGGCTTCCTGTCATGGCCGTGCGTGTCCTGGTGGAGATGAAGAAAGCCGGTGTGCTCCCCAATGCCATAACCTATGGATACTACAACAAGGTAGCATATTAGAAACATTTAACATTACACTACTATTTTACGAAGCCATGTTGCTAATGGGCCAATGGAATAGCAGTTGGCCACGACAAACTTCAGACTCCCGCTAGGCGTGAGGCTCAGCACAGTGAGCAGGGAGTGTGCTGACCACAATCACTCTGGCACATGATTGTTTTATGTTTATATGACTGAGCATACTCACATTTCATACATACCCTATTGAGCTGAATATAAGATTTTTTTCTAATAGAAATATCATAAAAAAAACAGATCGTATTATATTCGGCGACTAGACTATTTGACATTCAATGTTCTTTTTCCACAAATGACTCTTGAAAAATGGGGGTCGTCTTATATTCGGCACAATACGGTATTTGATATGTGGTGCTTTAGATATTTGTCTTTGTCATTAATGTCATTAAAATGAGCTGGTAGCATGTATGAAAAGTCATTTCACTCCATTCTTTTCTCCTCTACGATTTGCTTTCCCATATCAAGGCGGTTCTGGAGAGTCCATGGCCCAGCCGTAACCGCAGTGGCCTCTTCATGTGGACCAAGCTTCGCCTCGTGCTCCGTGGGGTGGCCCAGTTCAAGCAGGCCCTGCACCACACGTCTCACAGCAAAAGACCCACCATTATCACTACAGGTCTGTCATGGTTTAGGTCCACCATTATCACTACAGGTCTGTCATGGTTTAGGTCCACCATTATCACTACAGGTCTGTCATGGTTTAGGTCCACCATTATCACTACAGGTCTGTCATGGTTTAGGTCCACCATTATCACTACAGGTCTGTCATGGTTTAGGTCCACCATTATCACTACAGGTCTGTCATGGTTTAGGTCCACCATTATCACTACAGGTCTGTCATGGTTTAAGTCCACCATTATCACTACAGGTCTGTCATGGTTTAGGTCCACCATTATCACTACAGGTCTGTCATGGTTTAGGTCCCGACTGGGATGTTTGAAAGGGGCAACGTTAGTCTCTCGGGCAATAGATTTGTTTTGTAGTCGGAGTTGAGATTGCTGCGAGTGATCTCTTTGTCTTCTTCTCAAGAAAGTAGCAAGCTAGACTGCCAACCCATGCAGATTTTAGGCTTTGACCTTTGATAGTTTAGCTTTTTGTTTTTGTCTAAAGGGTTGTGTACGTGATTTTAGTTAAGTTAATGATAATGATATAGCACATTTACAAGTTACAAGATATCGGGAAATAAAACGGCAAAAACACAAAATGAAGGCATGCACATATAATGAAGAATTTATTTTTGAATAAGATAAAAGAAGTGTTAAAAAGCTCTATATTGTGATAGTACTCATTGCTACAGTGTTTGTTCAGTAACTTTGTTTTTTAGAAAATGCATTTTCTGAAACCATAAACTACAAATTTGGAACTGAAACACTATACAAAATTAAGCTCATAAATGGCTACTCTCTCCTATTAACCCATTTAGGCCTGACGTCAAAATAAAAAGAAAGTCTTCTGAAAGAATATATATTCAAAAATTTGCGCCACATTTTCACAATCGGTGCCACGCTATGAGCTTGTAGATCTGCTATTTTTCAATGGCTAAAGCATAATGCACATAATGCTTAAAACACCAAAAGGGGTTGCCCGTTCAGAATGGGTCTCGCTCCTACATTTCTGTCTAGTTTCCATTACCCTTATTTTCTTTCTCTTCTTGTTTGGATGCTTTCTTTTCATCTTTGTCTGTCTGTCTGTCCGTCTCTGTGCAGCTGCATCAACAGGTGAGTCAGTGGTTGGCGATGGCGACCGCCTGAGTCACGGCAGTGCCGACAGCGCCGGGGAGGTCAACGGGGAGCACACACTGTTCGTCCGCGGCCTGGTTATTGCCGACTCCACCACCACCAACAACCACCGCAGCACAGGTACACATACGCTACTTGTTACCTCAACAGGTCGAGCTGTTAAAAAACACAACTGGCATTTGAGGTTCCAGCATGTGGCCCCCAAGCTTGACATTTACATGCCGTTTATGTCATTTTGTATTATGAAGCAAAAAGTGTGAGCTAAAGCAAAGGAATAAAAACAAATGGCTGTAATGATGAGTGAATTTCAGTCTAGTGTGTGAATACAACACGTGTGTGTGTGCGCGCCACAGGGGGGCAGTCTGACCAAGGCTACGGCTCTAAAGATGAGTTGCATCAGGACCTGCCAGAGTCTTCACACACTGCTGGGTCTGTCCTCTCCACAGTTCACAATGCCAAGACGCAGCACAATGGTGAGCGTGGCGCTGTGTCATGAATTCACCTCCATTACAATCAAAACACGGACACGTCCGTGTTTTTTTTTTACTTATTCTGTCGACTTCCCTTTTTCACTGATGGAAACTAAATGAAAACTAAGCTATGATGACTAAAACTATATATACTGTATTGACAATTTCGTCAACAAATAAAAACTAGGCTAAAATGTTAGGAAGGGACTAGTGGACAAGAGATCCAGTATAAGTAAAAGACACAAGTCATTTTACACTTGGTTGCATGCGGCAATTACGATGGCATCAAGGCCCGCCAAAATACATTTTAGTCGACTAAGTCAACTGTACATTTAGTCGACTAAAATGTTCTGATATTTAGTTGACCAAAACTAGACGGAACACACAAACATTCCAGGTGGAAAATCAACGCTGACTAGCACTGTATTCACATGAGTTCATTGTCGATTCCGGAGGTCCTCTGTTTTGTGTTTTGTTGTGCCGATGTTCCTTTCTCTCTGCCTGTCAGTGTTGTTTTTGGCAGCAAATTAGATTTTAGTTTTAGTCAGTCTCTTGAATAGTTTACATTTAGTTTTAGTCACATTTTAGTCACCTGGAATGTGTTAGTGTCTAGTTTTAGTCCACTAAATATCATAAGATTTTTTTTGACTAAATATACAGTTGATTTAGTCGACTAAAATGTATTTTGGCGCGCCTTGATGTTGTCCTGATTTTGCTGAAAATAGCAGATAAAATGACTTATACTGGATCTCTTGTCCACTAGTCCCTTCCTAACATTTTAGCCTATTTTTTATTTGTTGACGAAATGGTCAATATATTTAGTCTTAGTTTTAGTCATCATAGTTTAGTTTTCATTTAGTTAAGTTTCCATTTAGTTTTCGTCAGTGGAAAAAGGTAGTCGCCGAACATTTTTCGTCTTGATTTTAGTCGACGTAATCAACAGCTGTCCAGCTTACACTCATTCACCTTAACTGAAGCGCAATGTGTTTTGTTGGCCTCTCGTAATGCAGGAGATGGCGTGGCTGGCTCTGTGGGCGGTGCTGGGGCAGTAACGGAGCCCTCCGGCCCTGTGGACGGCCTCTCAAAGGTCCCCAGCATTGTGAAGCTGTCGGGTGGGAGCTTCGACGCTGGCAGGGAAACTGGTAAAAAAAATAATAATAATAATCTTGAGTTTTCCCTAAAAATCTGTTAAAGATGGAGTGCCAAAATTGCGAAAAAGAATTGCGAGTGAACCTTTCAGGCCTGTTTTCATTACTCTATAGGCCATATCTCCAAAACTAGTGGGTCAAACTGAACAACCAATATGTCAATTTGAAGCTATGATTCCCTGCTTTCATACGACATCAAAAAACGAAAATGCAAAAAGATCCAATGGCAGTCCCTCAGTCAAATTTGGCCACATATAGAGATGTATCTGACTGGTGTCAAATGGCATCAAACATTTGCTCTTGGTTTGGTCATAAACACACAACGCCCAGTTAATGGCTTTTACTCTGATAACTTTTTTTGCAGTTTACACATACAGTATACTTTGTCTATAAAGTGACCTGATGGCTCCACTGACTGTATTGTCCACCTGTGCCCAGGTATGGGGAAGCTTTTCAAGCAGCGTGGAAAGAGCGAAGACGTGTCCCTCCTGGAGGAGAGCGCGGTGCTGGAGCCGGACGACGCAGCCCCCCAGACGCAGCAGCAGCAGCGGCAGAAAGGCTTCGCCGAGCGCAGCTGCAGCTTCAGCGCCGAGAGCCGCGCGGGCATGCTGTCGGAGAAGGGCACCGTGGACCACATGGCCAGCCGCATGGGCGCTGACGCTCGCATCCTGGCGGCCGCCCTGTGTGTCGGCGGCGCCGCGACGTCGAGCCCGCCCCCGGCCCAGCAGAACAGCACGGTGTCCAAAGCACTTTTCAAAGACCTGGAGGAGGAGCCCGAGGACGACCACGGGGGGCTGATACTGGGCAAGCTGTCGGAGGAGGAGGGGCCTGTAATGGACGCTGCGCCCACACCGGACGACGAGAAGGGGCGTGAGCCGAGGGCCAAAGGGGAGGAGGAGGAAACTACTGTAACGCGAGAGAAGGAGGAGGAGGAGTCGGAGTCTGGGGTCCGCGGGCCGACCCTGGCCCTGACCCTGGAGGATGTGGAAGTGGGCGCCGACCCGCTCTCCCTCCTGGTGTCGGAGAGCGACGAGTCGGCCTCTGTGACGAGCCAGGAGCCGCCACGCTCCTCCCTCCCCGCCGTGGTGTCGCGCAACCTGGCCGAGGAGATCGAGATGTACATGAGCCTGCGCAGCCCGCTGGGCGCCAAGTCCTCCAGCATGGAGCTCCACCAGGGCCAGGGAGACGCTACCGACGCTCCGCCCGCCACGCTGGAGAGGAGGTCCAGCCTGCCCGTGCCTCCCATCAAGACTCCGTCTGGCTCGCCGGGCATCACCCCCAAACGCAGCCCCAACGCGGTCACTCGGTCCAAGACCTTCGCCGCCAAGAGCAGAAACTCGTCGGCGGCCGTCGCGGCGAGTCCCCGGTCCGCCACGCTCACGGCTCTGGTCAAGTCGTCCCAGGGGGGCTCGCTGGGCTCGGTCATCAACAGCATCTCAGGCATGAAGATGGACACCCTGCTCTCGGGTCCTAAAATGGACGTCTTTAAGTCGGGCATGAAGCAGGCGGCGAATGTTGCGAGTAAAATGTGGGGGGCAGTGGCGTCGGCTTACTCCTACTCGGACGACGAGGTACGTTGTTCCATAAAGTGGATTTCCTCGAGACTGTCGCTTAGCGAGGTCTGTAACATTATGAAGATACAGCCACGCAGTGTTGATTACGGCCACTAATACTATGACGGAAAATGTTCGGCAACTACCTTTTTTCACTGACGAAAAGTAGAAAATAGCAGTGTAAAATCTGTCATTTCGACGGCATCAACTCCAAATACAAAATAAATTTTAGTCTACTAACTGTAGATTTAGTCGACTAAAATCGTATGCTCTAAAACATTTTAGGTGACTCAAATGTGACTAAAACGAAATGAAAACTATTCAAAATCACTGCAGCCATGACGGATATAGACTAAAACGGGGCATTCAAATAATCTCCAAACCATCTGTGTGTGTGTGTGTGTGTGTGTGTGTGTGTGTGTGTGTGTGTGTGTGTGTTGCTGTAGGATGAACTAGCCCAGGGTGCTGGCGGAGGCTTCCCGGTCCATCTGGAGGAGCACATGTTGGCGGGGCACAGCGGCGGGGGGCACAGCCCCGGTGAGAGAGGAGGAGCCATCCCAGGCCTGGTGACCAACGGCCTGAACCACAGCAACACCAGTCTGGGGAGCAGCAGTGGCAGCAGTGACACGGGCCGGGGGACGTCGCACCAGACACGTAAGATACTCCCAAACCTTCACGCATGCATGGTTTGTGTGGAGTTTATCCCCCGTGTGGCCTCTATATATATTACATCTTATATTTTGAAACTAAGGGCTGTATTTTGCATGTCTTAAGTACCAGGTCTTATTCCCTAACTTGAGTAAACTAAAGACCTGGAGGCGATCAATGCCATTTGGCCATTCTGAGTGGCCAAAGAGCATTGATCACGCCTCCAGGTCTGTGCCAAAAATGGGTTAAGAGAGCATTTTGTTTCTGCTCTCTCCAGATCTAACTCCGGGGCGAGCAGGCAGGGGTCCCGACTCGGAGCAAGGATCCTCACACCACGCCTCCTCTTCCAGCATCTACCAGAACTATGCTCTGGAGGTGAGACGACGCATACACACTAAAAACTGTGCATTTGTAGTTGCTTTGCTGATCAATGTCAAAGGCTGTACGTGGTCATTGCATCTGTACTACTGTTCAGTGGTCATGTGCGTAATAATAGGCTACTAATGGGCTATATGCCCACAGAATAACTCTACTTCCAGGCCGCTTCCCTACTTCCTTCACAGGTGTTACTGATGATACTAATTAAGACATTTAGTGTGTAGTGGTTCTTAAACTTTGTTTTAATTTCAAGGACCCCCATGTTACACACCCGTACGGGGGCCATCATTTGGAACCAACTCAAGGACACTTTGAGACCCACTGGTGTAGCAGAGTGTTTCCAGTTGGCCAACACGCACAATAGCAGCACCCTGACTCTGTTTGACCTGTATCAACCTGTGAAGGAAGTAGGGAAAGGGGCCCCATGTTCTTTTCCAAAATGGCCACCATGGACTCTCTTCCTTTCCGTACCACAGGTGTTGATGTCCAGCTGCTCCCAGTGCCGCTCCTGCGAGGCCCTGGTCTATGACGAGGAGATCATGGCAGGCTGGACGGCCGACGACTCCAACCTGAACACCAACTGCCCTTTCTGTCGCACGGCGTTCCTTCCCCTGCTGCAGATGGAGTTCCACGACCTGCGCACGAGCACCGGGTAGGAACCCGTCCTCTTGGCTATACGGCATGGGACAGTGATGAGTCACTCTAACCCCTCTTAACCCATTTAGACCTGAGGACGATTCTACAACATGTCTTCTAAATCTAAAAAACCCTGTTTCTTTGTCAGTGGTTCTCAAACATTTTCATGTGAAGGACCCCCAAAAATTATTTGTAATTGGCCGCCTGACCCCCCATCTGAAAATATGTTGTTTTTGCTCTGAAAGAATTCAAAGATTTGCACCACATTTTTCAAGTGCAGCACTACGAGCTTGTAGATCTGCTGTTTTTCAATAGCTAAAGGGGTTCCCGTCCAGAATGGGTTAAAAGGAATACTTCACCCCCGCCAAAATAAATAAATTACTCACCCACCCCATAAAGCTTTGAATTCAATGGGCATTTGTTTTTGTTTTAGTTTTATTTTCTTCTCATTCCTGAGCCAATAGTCCACTATGCCTGGTGTCCGCTGCTGTAGGAGACCAATGCAAAACTTTACAAAAATATGAACTCCAAAACAACTTGATCCAGGGTCGGCGGCCAATTACATATATTTGCGGGGTCCTTGACATGTCTAAATGGGTTAAGCTAAAGGGAAGTGGTGCTGATGGCTGCCAGTCGGTACAGACTTCATGGTCTTTCCTCTCCAGGCTCTACATGAAGCCCAGTGTCTCAGGAGACAGCATCCACAGCACCAGTGCCCCGCCCACAGCCTGCAGCTCCACGCCAGACGCCAAGGCCTCAGACCTCCTCGCCTTCCCAGAGTCCACCGAGGAGGAACCCAGGGAGACCCCGGATAACCACTCGGCCACGCACAAAAGGTGTACAGTATACTCCACATCGGCGTTGATTTTGTCGACTAAAACTCAAACGAAAGTCCGTCGACTACCTTTTTTTCACTGACGAAAACGAAATAAAAACTAGGCCATGATGACTAAAACTATCACTATATATACTGTCAATTTCGTTAATAGATAAAAACTAGACAAAAATGTTAGGAGAAGGTCATTTTATGCTTGGTTAGCCAATCTACAAGCGCACAACGCATCACGTTATGATGCGTCGTGAACTTGTAGATCATGTAGAGCATGCAACCACGGGTAAAATCTACCATTACAACACCAAGGCCTGCAAAAATGCATTTTTGTCGACAAAAAACAAGTTTCATTCCAAAAGACTGACAGACTAAACTTTTTTGCTGCCAAAAACAACATGGTGCGTTGTCACTGTTGTTAATTCCCAATATCTGTTTGTGCCAGCACCTTGTTCTCGCTAACACCATTGTGTGCGTGTGTGTGTGTGTGTGTGTGTGTTTGCGCTCGCCCCAGTCTTGTTCCAGAGCCGGCGCAGTCGGACCCCCTGGGTCTGGTGGAGCACCAGGCCGCGGGGAAGCACCAACGGAGTGGTGGCGCGTCACTAACGCGCAGCAACAGCGTGGGCGGGCCCCTGCGGTGCCTGGACTCGTCGTCTTCGTCGTCGTCGCAGAGACCAGGACATGGCATCTCCACCACCAGCCTACCTTCCAGCCTGCACGAGGTGGCGGTGAGTGCCCCCCCCCCCCCCTCCCCCCATTGGTTTTTACTTCATTGCTTTTTTAAATGACGCACCAGAACTTTTAAAGAAACCCTGTGCAATGGCTATTTGGAGCATTTTATTTTGACTCTGAAATGAAAAGCTGTGTTTTTTCAGAACGTCTCATTCCTTCGTGGTATGGGACGTAGCTCCGCTACGCGTGTGTGGCGTTGAGTTTGTTTGTTTACATGTCCCAGAGAGACGGGCAAGCAAAGCTTGTGTCTTATTTATAACCTATAATGTTTTCAGATGCATATTTTCGCGTGATGATTAAGTTTAATACGAGTACATACACTGTTTGGATAAATTCATTGCATACAGTAGATTAATCGTTGGCTCGATTATGTGTTTGTGTTCCTGTGACAGGACGGTGAGACAGCAAAGAGGCCGAACCCCAAGCCTGTATCCGTGCCCTATCTCAGTCCCTTGGTGCTGCGCAAAGAGCTGGAGACCCTGCTGGAAAACGAGGGAGATCAGGTAACTCACCCACACAGGCCAATACCTATACACACATTACATTACACATTACTTTCACCGCTAGTTCTTAACCGCTAGTTATGAAACCATAATTATACTCCTATACCAGCTCCTTTTCCCCCCAGTGTACACCTAATCTCTTCACTGAAACTAACAGCTCACAACGAGTCACGCAGGGCCTGAATTTTGGTGTGAGATTTTGGCTATAATGGAGAGGAGGAGAAAGAGACACAAATTACAGCAATGTACAGTATATAGTTCATGCAATTTCCTGATGCCAAGTTAGCAAAGACTGGTGTCATCTATTTTTTATGATTTGTCTTAACAGTTGATAAGGTGGAAAGACATGAAGCAGTGGAGACAGACATGTATAACATAGTATGGAGACAAGAGGCAGCCACCATATGAACAGAGTAGAAGGAGTAAAGGTCCCCACACACCATATGAACAGAGTAGAAGGAGTAAAGGTCCCACACACCATATGAACAGAGTAGAAGGAGTAAAGGTCCCCACACACCATATGAACAGAGTAGAAGGAGTAAAGGTCCCCACACACCATATGAACAGAGTAGAAGGAGTAAAGGTCCCCACACACCATTTGAACAGAGTAGAAGGAGTAAAGGTCCCCACACACCATATGAACAGAGTAGAAGGAGTAAAGGTCCCCACACACCATATGAACAGAGTAGAAGGAGTAAAGGTCCCCACACACCATATGAACAGAGTAGAAGGAGTAAAGGTCCCCACACACCATATGAACAGAGTAGAAGGAGTAAAGGTCCCCACACACCGAGCGCAAATTCTGATTTTTAAGCGGCGTTTCTCCATGAAACGCGGCCGGTGTGCAACCACCTACGTATGTCAAAAAGCCCTGGCTCCACAGTACCTCTCAGAAATAGCAGATCTACGTGTTTTGAGCTTGTAGATCGGCAATCTTTGCTACGACAGTAATATATGGCCCTAGGGAGTGAGTGTGGAAATATAGTGGCCCTCTCCATCGTCAATGTTGCCCACCTCTGATGTAGAACGTGGCATTGTGAGTTAAACACTGTAATATGTGGTGCCAGGTGATCTACACTCACAAGTTCCTGAGCCAGCACCCCATCATCTTCTGGAACCTGGTGTGGTATTTCCGCCGCCTGGACCTGCCTAGTCACCTTCCTGGACTCATCCTCACCTCTGAGCACTGCAACAACGGAGTACAGGTTAGAGACGGTGTTGTTTTTGGCAGCAAATTTTGATTTTAGATTGTAGTTTTTAGTCTTTACTTTCAGTCACAGCTGAAAGTAAGCAATGCACACCTAGAGGTGTGCATTGTTTCAGCCACGTGGCTCATTGCCAGGTTTATTCTGGGAATGAATAGTGTAATTTTCGAGGAAGCAATTTGATTGGTTGAAACAGCCTTCTAGCCGTGGTTCAAACGAACACCACTCCACACCTAATCAAAACAAAGAATTCAGAATTTGCGCCACATTTTAAGTAATGTATTTGACTCCCAGTGCTCTGAATTGGTACATACATACTGCATATGTTATTTTTCTGTGTATTATTAGAGTAAGAGATTTAAAATCTGTCGATTCAATCAGGATTCAGAGTTTGAAAAACTTTGTGTGTATCTTTTGTAGATACCAGTGACTTCCTTGTCCCAGGACAGCAAGCAGGTGTACATCCAGCTCTTGTGGGACAACATCAACTTGAATCAGGATCCTGGAGATCCCCTCTACCAGCTCTGGAGAACCTTGTGTAAGTAACCCCCCTTCTCCTCATTCTGGCTCCTAAGAAAAATACGATATTGCCAAGAGAAGATCCCATAGTCAAGACTTTTCCTTCCGGTGAAAACAAATAACTTTTTCTGGCCAAAAAATGTGTGGTGGGGGGCTCAGAGTGCGTCCACCGGGGAAAGTAGTCTTTCTAATGACCAAAACCGTCTTTGTATTGGTTAGTAGCGAAAACGTTATTTTTATTTTAGCAGAAGTCGAGAGGCTGTGAGCATTTCATGCCAGGGCAATTCATTGAAAGTCCCATAGCTCTCTGCAACGGCATTAGAGCTATGGACCAGAGCTAGTTGTAAAGTATGTTTCAGTCATTAAAAATGTTTCTTGTGAAAATATAATTTCAGTTTTTTTTCAGTCACATGCATTTAGGCAAAGCTGATATATCAATATGGGTTTTTTATGTGCTTTTGGAACACTTCCCTCCTACTTGACTTCTTGTTTCTATTTTACCAGCAGGGATTTTGCCACAGCAGTGTGGCTTAAAGATGATCATAAAGCATGATCATCACGTATTATTACAATATAAGGGGGAAGAACTTTTTCCAAAAAGTGTACAGTATTTGTTAAAATCATGCTTTTATGTGGACACACCCACCAGTTCATTATGTATGCCTGGTTTGCCTGATGGGTGGTGATCCACCTGAACTGAAGCCGCACCCACAGCTGTAGTTGTATGATAAAGGGGGAGGAGTTAGGGGAGGGGCTGATAGTGTTGTGTCACTATATTACTGTTTATTTCATTGGCCCGTTTGACTGTCAAGGGTTCAGCCTCCAGGAAGAAACCCTAAATACAAAGTTAATACACATTTCACATAAAAATTACTCCAGGGTGTCTAATGAAGTACTGTCACCTCATAGACACATGAAAAACTCAGGGCTCGAAATAGCGACCATTTTGGTCGCAAATGCGCCTGAATTTTAATCTGTGCGATCTCAAAATATAACTGGGCGCACCAGTGCTACTGCATATAATTACTGTAGTGCGACCAAAACGATCGCGACCGAAAGTGTCGCGGGCCGGTTCCCTCCCGCGAGATGATTTAAACTTGTAGAGCATAAAGATCTGAGCATGTAAAAAAAAAAAAGTAAGTTCCTAGTCCATTCCTGTCCAGAGTTATGATTGTTTAAAGAAATATCTCCTTGGCTTCTTCTACTTCCTCTAACCTCCCGTCAGTCCGTGGACTGATTGGGTGATCAACATCAGCTGGACCTGAGGTCCTCAGCTGTGAGAGACAACAAAAGGGCTCAATTGAATGGAATGTGTGGAGTCACACACACACATTTATGATGACGTTATGAAAATAACTTCTCATAAATATATACAGTAGGCCTATATATATATATATATATATATATATATATATATATATATATATATATTTTTTTTTTTTACTTCAATCAAAAAGCAGGCCTACATAAAACAAAGGGTTTTGTAGCCATTTACAAATTCAGAAATTATAGCAGAGACAGTATTTAGAATTTAATTATATTTTCAACTGGTTTATTGCCACAAAAATAGCATCTCATACCAACTGGCTTGTAGGCCAGTGGTTCCCAAAGTGGGGTCCGGGGATCCCTAGGGGTCCTCGGTTAAATGATAGTTAGGAACCAAATGGACCCTTATGGGTCTGAAACTCTGAGAGTGTACTACATACTATGGGTAAACCAATTTCACTGTACATTTGTACACTCAGTTAAATTAACTTTGATTTTATGGGTCCCAGAGATAGAAATGGGGAACGGTAGCCTAATTCAGGTCAAACTGGGGGTCCTTGAAATGTAAATAACTGAAAATCACTGCTAGAGCCGTAAAAATCTTCTCATATGGGGGTCCCTGGCATATATTTTCAAATGGGGGTCCGTGGGCTAATGAGTGTCAATTTGAGGGTGCTTGACATGAAAAATGTTGGGAACCACTGCTGTAGGCTACAAGTGTAATAATAATGAATGTAAAAAATCGATTACATATTGGTGCTCGTAAAATTTTGGTGGGTGCTCCTAATTTTTTTCTGGTGCTCCTTCATTCTGAATTTGGGAGCACCAGTGCTACCAAGTAAAAAAGTTAATTTCGAGCCCTGAAAACTGGAAAAAAAAAAATTGTGGCACTCCATCTTTAAGAAATACAAAGTCATGGGAACACTTAACTGTAAAATACACACTGATTTACTGTGACTCACCCAAACACTGGACTTTTATGGTAACATCTGAAGCTTTGCCGTAAAATCATCCGTTAAGTTAATCAATTAACATTTAACCCATTTAGGCCTGACGTCAAAATTTAAAAGAAATGTCATCGAAATCCTGACAGTTTTCTGAAAAACCTTATGTTTCTGTATCAGTGGTGCTCAATATTTCATGTCAAGGACCCTATGTAATATGCCTTTGCCCCCCCCCCCCCCCGCCCCCCCCATCTGGTAATATGTTGTTCCAGGGACTTCCCCATGAGAAGCAACGATTTGAGTTAAAATGTTCACTCTGTAATAATATATATTCAAAGATTTGAGGCACATTTTCACGATTTCAAAAAGAATAGCAGACCTACAAGTTGAGTGTGTAGATCTGCTATTTTTCAATAGCTAAAGTATATACATAATGCTTTAAAACACCAAAAGTGGTTCCCGCCCCAAAATGAGTTAATGTGACACTTAACTATTTAATGTGTTGTAAAATCAGGGGAGAAGAAGGGCACGCTGGCTCCCACGGACCACCAGGAGACACGCACCCTCCTCAACACCATCGTCCGCAGCATCCAGACCAACGACGTGTACGGACCCATCAACCTGCTCCTCCGAGAGGTCAAGCGACGGCCAGACGGCAAACGGCAGAGGTCAGCCTCGTTCACCCGGAGTTCCTTTGAATTAAAAACCCATTTAGACCTGAGCTCGATTCTACAAATGTCTTCTAAATCTTTTCTGAAATACCCTATGTTTCTATGTCAGTCGTTCTCAAACATTTTCATGTCAAGGACCCCCCCAAAAGTTATATGTAATTAGTCGCCGACCCCCATCTGAAAATATGTTGTGCAAGTGACCCCCCCCCCCCCCAGAAGCAAAGATTTGAGTTAAAAATGTTCGTTCTGAAAGAATATATATTCAAAGATTTGCGCCACATTTTCTTTTCACTTCATTCTTTCCAGTACTGTTCATGTAGGCTCTCCTCCCAGTCATCGATAACCAACCTTCTTATTCTTCTTTCGGCTAATTCCTATCGGGGGTCGCCACCGCGGATCATCCGTTTCCATCTGCTTCAGATGATGTGTGCTGTGGCGACCGCGACATTATTTGACAAAATAAAATAAAATCTTTCTCCCTTAGGAGCATCTATAGAGAGATCCTGTTCCTCGCACTGGTGGCTTTGGGAAGAGAGAACATTGACGTGGGTAAGTGACGCGTACAGCACTTCAGTAAAAACATCTAAGCAGTGCTTAAATATATAAACCGTGACCTGATTAAAGCGGCTATAAGCAATAATGTGTCAAAACTTTAATGACTTTTTTTTTTTTTTTTTTTCAGACAGCCACCAATGGGTAGAACGCTCTAAAAAACAATGTAGTCTCTGTGACACATCTAGTGACCGCCATCTGCATTCTGCAAAGATGTTCATAGAAGCTCTGTCATTGGTCGAAAAAAAAAACAGGAACAGGCAAATCGACCAATGACAAAGCTTCTAGGAAAATCTTTGACTGCAGATTGAGGCCCCTAGATGTGTCACAGAGACTACATTTTTTTTGGGAGCGTTCTACCCATTGCTGGCTGTCTGAATACAAAAAAGGGGAAAAAAAGCTCTTTCAAATTTTGAAATATTATTGCTTATAGCAGCTTCAAATACGTTTTTGTATATTGTTTTTTAGTGTATTCATTTCTGTAATAACTGTTTGTCTTTCCCCATGTTGTACGCATTATGTGCAGAGGCCTTTGACAGGGAGTACCGCCTGGCCTACGATGAACTGAGCCCCGAGCAGCTCTCGGCTCTGCACCGCATCGACCAGCCTCCAGGCTCCAGCGTGCAGTGGTGCCTCAAGACCTTCGGAGCCCCCTTCATCTGAGTGCCAGGTCGCCCTTAGAACCCAGCACCCAGGACCCAGGGGGGGAGGGAGGTGTGGGTTGACGGTAGATGTGGGCCCCCGGATCATGTTATCGAAAGAAAGTTTTGTAATGTGTTTTTTTCTTTTTTTTCTTTTTCTTTTTTTTACACTTTCGACTTTGCCCAAAGATGGTACTCCCCCCCCCCCCCTCTGCCCCCACCACTTGTATGCAAGAGCGCGTGTGTGTGTGTGTGTGTGTGTGTGTGTGTGTGTGTGTGTGTGTGAATTGCTTGGATGGAAACCTTGCAGGTGAGTCTTCGGGGGTCCGGGTAAGGTGTGTTTCTTACTTTCTTTACAGATCGTATATGGGATGGCTGTATTGTGTGTGTGTGTGTGTGTGTGTGTGTGTGTGTGTGTGTGTGTGTTCCTACAGTCATTGCCCAGTCTAGAATGATTTTATCCCTGCTCTTTACGCATTATTACTTAATCTCTTAAATGTCTCTGCCCAGACGTATCTGTAGTTTCCCTTGATCTGTATGAGTTGATAGACCATCCGACTGTATATAGACCTCCAGCAGTTTGTTCCTAATGTGCACTTTCACAAAACAGTAACACCAGTCCATCTATCTACCTTTTTTTTGTACATATTTTTCTACTTGGGAGGGGGAAAACAATCTGAAACCAGGGTTGCCTTTTTTTTAGGAGGCAAACAAGTCTTGATGCCTTGATGAGTCTTTCTACCAATCTTGAGTCTTAATGAATGTTGTGTCAATGTTGAGTGTTTTGTTTCAATGCAAATGTACAGGTTGTAGTTGTCCTCTGTGTAAATACGTGTCGACTGGCTGCTCATGTGAACGGTGGAGAGGACGACTTGAGACAATCGAGTCGTTAATTTCGGAACATTCCAGAAGCCCTGATACGCGCCGCAAGTACAGGTCTTAAATATTAACCCACTCCTGTCCGCGGGGGAGTGAATCGATCGCTTACGTTTCCAATACCAACCATTTTGAAGGGGGCAGGAACAGCATAACAAAGTATTTTTGGAAGGGAAATTGCACGCCAAATTACTGGGAAGCATCATTCACACTAAATCATGCGTTCTCTAGTGCTCTGACTGAGGGTGTAAAAATGGACCTGCAACGGTCAGCAAACGGAAACATGCTGCAGTGCCTTTGGAGACGGCAATAATCAACAGGCCTACAACTCTGTTTATTGTCTTAAAGGTTTCATGACATACTTTCTTTTTTTTCTTTTTTTCTTTTTAGGTTTTATGACCTCAATTGCACCCACACAACCTGAACTTTGAACATTCAGTGTTTTTTCCTGTGTTCTGGGGTTTTCTCGGTGTGTTCTGAAGCCTTTTGAGCTGCAAAAAGAACAGACAAAATCCCTCAACAGTGACCTCTGCTGGCAAATCCTTATGTCATATATATGGGATTTGTGGACTCTTACCTCACACTCTACAGACAAACCAGAGCACTTGTTTGAGCATAAAAAAACCCCAGAAAATCGACAATTGAGCTCAGAAAACCTCAAAGAAATAAGAGAAATTACAAAAACCTTTCTTTTAATGTCACGATCCCTTTAATTTATTTTAAACTACAATATACAGTACGGCACTTGTTCAGCTAATATGCCTTATTGTTATGATTAGTTTAGTCATTTATTTGTCAAGTGCTAGGGGTAATTTTTCATCGACTCTTAATATAGCTGTATCATGGAATAGTTGAACCTCGCTTGGTTTATGAAATCTTGTTTTTTTTTTTTTTCATTTATATATGGCATGCTATTTGCTGACATGTTAGACTTTTAAGATTCACACACAGCATCATTGTATAATATTGCCTCTCCAGTCATTTTGAATGATATCTTAAAGTGGTGACAATTAGAGCTTTGAATGGCCCATAATACTGCAAAGGGCAATATTGCACCGGGGAAGGGGTTTTGTGCCCCGCTTTGCAGGTTACCAAACATACTTGCTTTTTTTTATATATATAAACAGAAATTATGATCAATTTGGAATTTAAATCTATGAACTTATTTATTATTGTCATGATTAAATTTGGCTCGCAGCCTCGCTCACAATGCTTTTTTCCCCCCACTTTTGGACCTTCGTTATTATGAATTGATTTTAAGTCACCCCCCCCCCATTATGTGTCTACTATGAAATCTGGTCTCATTGTAGCGGAGATTATGGTGCGTCTGGCCAGAGGTTGTACAGAAAAGATGATTCTTTATCAATGGTTTAAGCGATCTCTTACCGTCCTGTGGAATGGATTTGAATGTGTACACACAATTGTGCTGCAATAAATGACTATGTGACCTGATTGAATACTAACCGTGAGTCAGTTTCTTTATGCCAGTGGTTCCCAAAACTTTTTCATGTCAAGGACCCCCAAATTGACACTAATTAGCCCATGGACCCCCATTTGAAAATATATGCCAAGGACCCCCCTATAAGAGAAGATCGTTACGGCTCTAGCAGTGATTCTCAACTATTTTAAGGGCCCCAGGTTTGACCTGAATTAGGCTACGGTCCCCCATTTAATTACATTTTTATCTCTGGGACCCCCAATGTATATTGTAAACTCTAATTTAACTCGGAGTGTACAAATGGAATCCATTTGGTTACATGAATAGGATTTGAAATTCCTGTGTCAGGTGTGAAAGCCTGCTGTTTTAATCATAATATGTATGAGAATGTATGCACACAAAAAAACACTGGCTAAATTCAAGTTAACTTAGTATGTAAAAAAGAGAAGGCAAAGCCTTTGAAACTATAATATTAAAACAATATATGGCCTTATGAAATCTACATCTACATATTTATCAAAAATGTATTGCATTCTATACAATTAATACAATGCATTTCACATATAGTAACATTAGTTCTGCACTGTTGAATGTCGATTATAAGCTACAACAAACAATTTAGGCTAACTGCACTGTTGGATTAAGACAATCCTAGGGTTGTCAAACGGCATTGTAGTGACGACAACAAATGTGTGGGGAGGACCTGAGAGGCAAGGCAAGAAGGGCATTCTATGCCATCAAAAGAAACATCAAAATAGACATACCAATTAAAACCTGGCTTAAAATACTTGACTCTGTGATAGAACCAATTTCCCTCTATGGTTGCGAGATCTGGGGACCATTAGCAAACCATGACCTTGAAAAATGGGATAAACACCAAACCGAGACCCTACACACAGAATTCTGCAAATCCATTCTCCGTACCCAGCGAAAAACACCAAATAATGCATGCAGGGCAGAATTAGGACGATACACACTCATAATCAAAATCAAAAAGTTCTACAACCACCTAAATGAAAGTGACCTAGATGCACTCCATAACAAGGCACTCACACTCAGTGAAACTCTAGAGAGATGCCCCCTCAGCCAGCTGGCCCTGGAACTCCGGTCACAAACACAAACAGAGCCACGAGATAGAAAACCCATTGGACTAAACCAAATTATAAAACAGCAAAAGGAAAACTATCTGACACATTGGAAAGAAGCAACACAAAAGCAGAGTAAACTATCTGGCCTAAACAGAGAATACACAGTGGCAGAATACCTGAGCACCGTGACCGACCCAAAACAAAGAAAAATCTTAACTAGGTACAGACACATACTTCCCACAGATTACAACCACACACGGAGATTTTGAAAACATGACCAATGACAAAAAACTCCCATATCTGCTGAGCGAAGTACAACAATGTGCAAACACAGCAGCAAGATTTGTGAGTTGCTGTGATAGGAGAAGGATATCAAATGGAACACAACCACCCTAAAGACGAATCATTGTTATTCCTGCACTATACCTGCATCAAGTGATCTTGGTACAAGTTGATATATTGAAGATTCTGACCTTCAAAGTACATAATTTTAGTTTTGATTGTATTGCTGTATTGTTCTTTCTGCTTTGGCAATGTAAACGTATGTTTTCTCATTAAAGCCCTTTGAATTTAATTGAATTGAATTGCTTAAAGTGAACGGCACATCGAGTGGCAAAGCAACAGCTAAAATCCCTAAAACGAAAGAAAGCAGCAAATGAAGAAAAATTAACACTCATCTTTTACTTTCTCTAATAACAACCTAAAACATGAACCTTGGTTGTCATAATGTCCTTTAACTGTGACTGGATGACACCATAATATAAAGCATTATTACACATTACAAGAGGGTCCACCTTGTTCAAATCATCAAAACATTTTTGTACAAATATACACTTCTATATATATATATATATATATATATATATATATATATATATATATATATATATATATATATATTCACCAGGAGAGTGTATACTTTTGTAAAGTAGCTACATTGTCCATTTATTACACAGACAGGACATTCATCCATTGGTGAAAGTTTGCTGCCATCTACTGGCTAGAAACTACAACTGGTGGTAACCAAAAATTAGAACGTTTCCTTTCTTTTTTTCCCTTCTCTCTCGGTGATGACGTCCGCAGTTATGAATGAACAGTCGGGCTGACACGTGTCACTGGCCAGCGCCTCGCTGTGCCCGCTGGGAAGTGTAGTCTAGTCTCACACCCCCAACCAGCGGTTAGAATTAGCCCCTTAGCCACGGCGGCCCGTCGCGGATAGTATCTATCTATGAATGTAACGGGAGCTGTAAGGACTACAACTCCCGGGGTGCACCGCCAGATCGACGTCACCACGGCACATGTCAGCGCCGTAGCATCCAGATCTGTCTGTCTGCAGGGGTATGTTGTGTTTATTATGACTACAAAATATGAGTTTTTAATGATACATATGAATATGTTCATAGTGCACACGGGTGTTTTAAAACAGTGGTTTTCAACCAGTGGTCCGGGGACCACCAGTGCATGGTCCTTGGGGTGGGGGGATAGGTGGTCCCCAGCTAAATGAATGGAGAGTTGGTAACCAACCTCAAGAGTTATTACAAGAAGTCTGCACAATTAGAGAATGTAGAAGAATTGTTATGTTTGATCAACGTTTTCCTGTTATCTCTCCTATAATGGTACCAACAGCATGAAATTGTGGACAAAATTAATTCAATCTTAATTGTGGGTCTGAGAGAGGCTAAATGTCATCCAACGGTCCGTGGATCATGAGTCCTCATGACCTATAAATAAATAACGGACCTTATAATGAAAAGGGTTGAAATCAACGTGCATAAAACACTCCAGGTGCATGTCGGTTTACTGTCCTGTTGACTGACAGGAGGTTTTGCTTGCCTAGTGTGTAGCTAGCAGAAAAATAGCCCATCTACTAGTTCTAGTTCAAATATGAGCCCCCCCCCCCCCCAGTTCAAATATGATTATTGTTGGGGGGTCGTGGGCGTGGCATGTTGATTCTACTGAGCTTTATTCCAATATTATATTTTATTGTAGCCTATACACGTGTGTCTTCCTAAGGAATTGAGTACAATAGAAACAGGTTTGTGTTTGTGCCCCAGATTAACAAAATGCCACATGTCAACTAACCGTTTAGCCGGTTAAGGTTATCAATTATCAATGAATGTGAATTCATTAATCGATAATTTGCATCCCTAAGCATAACCTTTGACTGTACCAACCGACAACCGTTGTTATTTTCATTTTGATTTAATAGTTATAATTCAATCAAAATAAAAACTCAAATTATGTTGGTCACAGTCCTACACTCTACCATGACAGTCATATCATGTTGGCCACAGTCCTACACGCTACCTTGACAGTCGTATCATGTTGGTCACAGTCCTACACGCTACCATGACAGTCATATCATGTTGGTCACAGTCCTACACGCTACCTTGACAGTCGTATCATGTTGGCCACAGTCCTACACTCTACCATGACAGTCGTATCATGACAGTCACAGTCATGGAGATACTTCAACCTGTTTTGTGAACTTTCTCCATTCACAACGTTACGTCTACACCACTTCACCACTTTTCAACCTCATGTTGCCTCACTAATGTTCAAGATTTAAAAAAAAAAGTTTTGTCATCATGAACATTAGTGAAGACCGATTATATGAAGATCGGTTGAAAAGTGGTACCCCTATCTTTTTGTTGGTCAACACAACTATACTTGTGCTTGTTTACAGCTGGTTGCCATGGAGCCCGCCTGGCGCCAACAGGGCAGGGGTCGCGGTGGTGGTGGTGGGGGGCGGGGCCAACAACAAAGTGAAAGGTCACCGCAACAACCTCCACAGAAGAGCCGAGGAAGAGGAGGAGGAGGAGGAGGAGGAGGAGGAGGAGGAGTAGTTGGAGGAGGAGGTGGAGGAGGAGGAGGAGTTGGAGGAGTAGTTGGAGGAGGAGGTGGAGGAGGAGGAGTTGGAGGAGGAGGAGGAGGAGGAGGAGGAGGAGGAGGAAGAGGAAGAGGGAAGAGGAAGGACGAAGAGCACGCTGAACAAGGTAGTGTGCGTGTGTGCAAACCTTACAGCCGATCAGCATGACGATGCATTGGCAGCCTATAGTGTAGACCAGTGGTTTTCAACCAGTGGTCCGGGGAACACCAGTGGTCCTTGAGGGGGTTCCAGGTGGTCCCCATAGCTAAACGATGGACCATTATAGATCTTTAACTCTTGAGAGTGTAAAATAAAACCGAATGGATCCTGTTATGTGTCCAATGGTTTCATTTTACTCTATCAAACTTTTATTATTGTTTAACATCAGCACATTTGTTGTTGGTGTACATTGATTTCATGATCTCTCTCTCTCTCTCTCTCTCTCTCTCTGATTGACAGGTGTGTCCGTCCAATCCCAATCCAAGTTTGAGGACATCAGGAAGTCGAACCAGGCCGCTGCACAGCTATTGGTCCAGAGCCAATACAGCTCCTCCTCCGATGATGATGATGATGACGATGACGATGATGAAGAGGAGCAGGTTGACAAGAAGGAGGGGAAGAGAGGGAAGATTCTACAATCTACCTTCACCACATACACACACACTACTGGTGAGGACGCACGTACACACACACACACACACACACACACACACACACACACACACACACACACACACACACACACACACACACACACACACTACTGGTGAGGTAGGCCTAAATGGGTTAAGGTGACTGTTGCATAATCGCAATATCACACTCGAGCCCTGTGGTCTCCATCCGGGCCCCAACCCTAAACGCAGGCGCCATCTTACAGGGAAGGCACAGCGTTGCCTGGCACAGCCAGACTTCATATCGGTATCGCAACGCAAAGCTATAGCGTCCGCATGCGTCACAGAAGGGCACATTCGGCAGGCCAATCAGACGCAGGTGGGGGCGGGTCTAGAATGCATTTTTTTACCCCCATGTTTGAGCCAAATGTTGGGGGAACGAGGTCTAGACGAGTGTGATGTCATGAATGTGTTCCTCTTTCTCTCTCTCTTTGTGTGTGTGTGTGTGTGTGTGTGTGTGTGTGTGTGTGTGTGTGTGTGTGCGTGCGCGTGTGTGTGCAGGTGGTGACATCAGTGGTCTACAGAGGACGAGTCAGTTCGTCAGTGATCTGTTCCAGTCTGGAGCGACCAGCTGTCTGATCTGCATCAGCTCTATACGCAGAACACAGCCTGTATGTATGCGCGCACGTTTCATCAGTTTCAGTTGAAACGTGCTTCCGTGCTGGCCCTGTTTATTGTAATGACACAGTGTCCCCCAGCCTCCCGATTGAGACTGGTCATGCCCACAAAAAGGACCCCCCATGTAATTTGTCAGGCAAGCTCCACTGATCGTTCCGGTCAAGACCCAAAAGAGATTAGAGGTTTTCCTAGTGTAAAATCTCTCATTTTGACGGCATCAAGGCCCACCGAAATACATTTTAGTCGACTAAATCAATTGTAGACTTAGTCGACTAAAATCTTATGACATTTAGTTTTAGTGTTAAAAAAAACGTAACTAAAACATTCCATGTGACTAAAACTAAAATCAAAATTTGCTGACAATTTGCTGAAAACAACAAACAAAACACTGTTGCTCAGTGGCGTTTTGAAGCCATAGAAGAACAAAGTTCAAAGTCTGGGTATATAAGAAGACTTCTCGAGCGTTGATATGATTGGTTGTTGGCTTCTATCATAGTACCCCTCGCGCTGTCCAGCCAAGGACTTCCCTTGGCCAACTGTTTCCTATATTCGGTTTTCGGCCACGAATTTCCCTAATCGGTGCATCCCTAATCAGGACCACTTCACCACTTTTCAACATATCTTCATATAATAGGTCCTCACTAGTAATAATCATGATAAAATGGCACGATTTCTTTCTACTCAGTCTGTGTCTCATAGCAGGGCTGTGGGCAGTTTAGAAACCGTCCTCCAGTGACATCATCATTAGGCAGATTTTATTTTTTATAAAAATGTTGGAACGTGTGAACGATGGCTTCCATTTTTGCATTGTATTCCCCATCGTTGATGTCACTGGAGGACGGTTTCTGAACTGGCCACAGGTCTCCATTGAGACACAGAGTAGAAAGAAATTGCGCCATTCTTTTCATGATTATTAGTGAGGACCTTATTATATGAAGATAGGTTGAAAAGTGGTGAAGTGGTCCTTAGGGATAATCTTAGGGATAATACTGGATACCTTGTCCACTAGACATTTTAGTCTAGTTTTTATCGGTTGACGAAATTGTCAATACATTTAGTCTTAGTTTTAGTCATCATAGCTTAGTTTTCATTTAGTTTCCAGGATTTAGAAGGCGTTTTCTTAAATCTAGCCTCAGGTATGAAGTATGAACGGCTTTGTTGTTTTACTCTATATTGAAGTTTCTTTATAGAACATTTTATGTTGCTGCTTTACGTTTACTTTAAGGCTTTATGTCTTGGTTAGGACACACTGGTACAAAAATAAAACTACTTTCTGAACCTCTATGGAAATACTTCATGACGTCACTGCTTAAAGACAAACATTAAAAGTCCATAGACTTGGCTGCCACATCATGATGTCATTTCTGAAAGCCAGACATCGAAAAAGTGAAATGAATAAATAATATAATGTGTTTCAGGCAATAATTATCTGTTGTTCTTTCTTTCTGTGTGTGTGTGTGTGTGTGTGTGTGTGTGTGTGTGTGTGTTTAGGTGTGGAGCTGTGAAGGCTGTTACTGTGTGTTTCACATCTCGTGTATACAACAATGGGCGAGAGACTCAGCCTTCCTCGTTTCCTCTGTCACAGATGAAGACTTTGGTCAGAAAAAACACCCATGGCCCTGGTATTATAATTATATTATTATTAAATGTTAACTTTATAAATGTGCAGATATTCCGTAGTACGTATAGTGCAGAGCCTTAGATATAGACAGAGTTGCGCAAACTGCGTTCACTTCATGGGGCCAGTCCAATGGCGGCTCTCCTACATAGACTTCTATAGAGAATGGGGACAACCACTGGGACAAGTCCTGGACCGGAAATGCATTGGACTCGGGCAACAGCCCAGCTTTAATGATCTTAAATCCCTTTATTTTAGATTGTTTTGTAGTAATAGTACAACATAAACATTAAATAGACTTTAGTTGTTACTGTACAATACTTTAAACCCGTTAAAATAGCTCTTGTTTGCGCCGCCCTCGTTGAAAACAATGTATTTCCAACTCCAGCTTGTCTCAATTCAGGCTGCATGCCCCCTCAATGTCCTAACTCTTCTATTAGATGGCTCTGGCATACACTTCTACTGTATGTTGGTTTGTTTACTGAAATCAAATATTTAACTGTCTGTCTGTCTGTCTGTCTGTCTGTCTGTCTTGTCTGTCTGTCTGTCTGTCTGTCTGTCTGTCTGTCTGTCCAGTCCTAAATGCAGGACAGAGTATGCTCCCAGTTCAACACCCAACAGGTAATGGATGTGATTCATCATTTAGTAGTGAAATACAGCTGTAAAACATGTAAAACATAAGAGTAACTCAAGTGTGTGTGTGTGTGTGTGTGTGTGTGTGTGTGTGCGCATAAACGTGCGCAGGTACATGTGCTACTGCGGTAAGGTCCAAGACCCGCCCCCTGATCCATGGCTCCTCCCACATTCCTGCGGCTCTGTGTGTGAGAGAGACCTGCAGCCTGTCTGTGGTCATACCTGTCTGCTGCTCTGTCACCCTGGTACACGCACACACGCCCACGCAAGCACACACAGCAATTAATTGTTTAATAATGTGATAGACTTTGACACCACTAGTTGACTCACTGTGTGCGTGTTCGTCTTGTGTGTCTGTGTCTGTCAGGTCCGTGTCCTCCGTGCCCAAAGATGGTCAGTGTTTCCTGTCTGTGTGGGAGAGCCAAGCCCCTCCCCCGTCGCTGTAGCAACAAGGTACAGTAGGTCCATGTGATGACATCGTCACACTGTGACATCACACTGTGACATCACAACGTGCCGTCACATCACTAGGCATGTAACGATTAACTCGACTCACGATACGATACGATTTGAATCACGATATTAGGTTCACGATACGATCTCTCACGATCCTTTAAACGTGTGTGTGTGTGTGTGTGTGTGTGTGTGTGTGTGTGTGTGTCTGTGTGTCTGTGTGTCTGTGTGTGTGCATATTCACAGGGCTGGGCGTGTCAGCAGAAATGTGGGAAGTTGTTGCCCTGCAAGCAACACAGCTGCACACAACCCTGCCACTCAGGTACACGCACAAGTCTATGGACTTTTAAGACTCTTGGAATGAACTCCCCATTGCAATCAGAAGTGCAGACTCACTCCCAATATTCCGCCGTAGCCTGAAAACTCACCTCTTCAGACTCCATCTTAGCCCGTAGCACTTGCCCTAGCCTCGACGACATTACAGGCGTATACAGTACAAAGGCTAAAATTATGTAATTTAGATAGCATGCTATGTAGACATAGCACTCTATAGTATACTTATTGGAGACCTGCTTATGACGGATTTAGCAGTTTAGGATGGATTTGGGTCATTACAATATATTATAAATGAATATTGGATAAACCGCGGGTGAAATAATGCGGGAAATAAATGAATGGCATCTATCTTTAATATAATCTTATTATAGCTTTTAAAACGCACAAAATCTCACAATCCGATCCATACATTGGAATAATAAATTGATGTGGTCGGATAACGGGTGGATTATAAATATGCACATGCTGATTCGGGTGACCAAAAAGCTCATCCACAGGTATTAGTTTCAGTATTTCAGCCTTGATGTAAGCGCCCCGCCCCCTCCAGAGATATTTACGGGTCCTACTTTTGTGTCGCTTTTGTGTCCCCATAGAGTTATACTGTGTCCCTCCGTCGGACTAAATCTGAGACGAAAACAACAACGAAAGTCTCATTTTACTGCTTTCCTTGCAACAACAAAGCTACTGGTCTCCCAAATCTGGCGTTGACAGGCCGTCTGCCCCACACTGAATGCTATCATCATTTTATTTCATTGGGTCAACTAAATCCTCATTAAATGCAAAGTAGATTCAACATATTCAACCCTGCACACATTCTAAATATGCCCCCGAAATATTGGACTGAGCAAATGGACTGTTACCACCTTCAGTAAGTCTCCACATCATATATTTTATTTGTCATGGACACTTGTACAGAACATTAATAATTCTACTCGAGTTGGAAGCACCCATTTTAACCCTCAATGGCCTCCTTTCTGAAAAATAACATCATTAATATAATAATAATAATTATTATAAAACTTTATTTGTATAGCACCTTTCATGACATGAAATGCAGCTCAAAGTGCTTTACAGAAAAATGGAGAATAAAAGAGAAGCAAGGCAACAACATTAAAAACAAGCAGTAATGCAATACAGTGAGGACATGAATAACAAAAATAAAAAATAAAAGATCAATTAAAAGCAATGTTGTAGAAGTGGGTCTTGAGCTGAGCTTTAAAAATGTCTACAGAGGCTGCCTGACAAAGGTACAGTGGGAGCTTGTTCCATGCCGACGGCCCGTAGAAGCAAAAAGCAAAAAGCATTGTAAAAAGATTCAAGCGTTTAGATAATCTATTTACAATGAGATGCGGACGGGAGCTGGTGCCACTTGGACCCGGACGTAACGTAGGACTACAAAATGACGTCGGACTTAAATAAAGAATAGATACACTTCTACTGTTAGACTGATGTTAGGTTCTTAGCTTACTTATTCTTGATGACTATTTTCTGCATTGTGTTCTTTTCTTGCATCGCTTACTGTTAGGGTCGATTCATACTCCTATTTTAGAGCCGAATAAAAGTCGGTTCGGCGCTGTAGAGCCTACAATTTGACGTCATTTGAGGTTCGGGGGGGCGGGTACCGTCCTAAAGTCGGCTCTTCGGTGCTACTGAAAATTTCTGACGAGCCGAAATCATTTCGGCACTACAGCGCCGAAACAGGAGTATGAATCGGCCCTAAGTCTCTCTGGATTCAGAGCGTCTGCCAAATGCCTATACATTAGTCATTTGTACCCTGTCCCTCTAGGTGTGTGCAAGGAGTGCCCCAGGGTCAGTGTCCAGAGGTGTGTGTGTGGTAAAGAGCAGGCAGAGAGAGAGTGTGCCAGTCCACGCTGGCACTGCCAACAGGTATATTCCATTTCTATTATATTATTATCCTATTACATTTTGGAAACTGTCTGTCTGTCTGTTCGTGGTTCTCCTCATTGGGTCGAGTAATTCATTTTCAACTCAGCCTCATGGTGACACTATAACTGGCGGATTAGTGTTTTTACCTCTACTGTAGATAACGTTGCATGCACACTCCCTAGAGGCCAAGGAAAAACCTTTTCCTGGAATCTTTCACATCTGCTCTTTATAGCGCCACCACGACATATGTAAAACACATTTTCTAATATTACTCCTTCAGATTTTATCCAAATTTCACGCAAATCGGTACACATGCTCTCCATAGTCATGTGACGGATCAAGACGGGTTTGTTTGATTTATCATAATCCACCCTGGATTATGATTTGTACCCGTTTTGTACAAATCGCCACGACTACTCAACGCAGCGTCCGGTTGCGGTGAAACTCTGCATGCATATTCCCACTAGGCTGAGGAAGAAATGCCACTTGAGTTTTCAAATCAGCCTCATGGTGGCACTACAACAGGCCAACACACTTTTTGCCAAACATCACACACACTCCTATCCTCCTGGTGGAGACCTGTTCCCAGAAGGGCACTCATTGTGCACTCATTTTGACCATGGCAAAAAATGTTTTTACAAAAATGTCCACCACAAGCCAGCATGGTGTCGTTCAATCATCCTGACGTTATTTCTCAACAACTACGGTGCAGGGTGTACTATATTTATTTTGTATTATCTTTATTCGCTTTTTACATGTAATCACTGTAACCTATTCTTTCTCTCTCTGTCTCTCCCCCTTTCTCTCTCCCCCTCTCTCGCTCTCTCTCTCTCTCCACATAGATATGCGGTGTCTCTCTACCATGTGGACATCACGTGTGTGAGCGGGCGTGTCATGACGGTCCGTGTGGAGAGTGTCCTCGTAGCGGGAGACGAGCCTGTCCGTGTGGCAAGTCTGGTAGGTGTGCACGCACGCACGCACGCACGCACGCATGCACGCACGCACGCACGCACGCAGCCAGCAGGGGGCTTTGATTTTCCTCAACTACAGAAAGCCAACATGATTATAAATTATAATTCACTTGAAAAAAATTCAAGTGAATTCTATAAATTGATAATAGAATTGGGTTATTTGGAACTTTGTGACAGCTCTGATAAGATTTTTTGGCCGATATCGAATTACTGATTGCTCTGTGTAGAGTAGCCATCAGTGTTGGAGAAGTGTGCATCATTTCCATATCCGTTCTAGAGTCTAAGATGGGAATTATCGATACATTCATTAACCCATTTAGACATGAGGACGATTCTACAAATACCTTCTAAATCATGAGATTTTTCTTGAAAAACTCATGCTTCTATGTCAGTCGTTCTAAAACATTTTCATGTCAAGGACCCCCAAAAATATATGTAATTGGCCGCTGACCCCCATCTGAAAATGTGTTGTTCCAGGGACCCCCCCAGAAGCAAAGTTAAAAACGTTTGCTCTGAAAGAATATATACTGTATATTCAAAGATTTGCACTACATTTTCACGATTTTTCAAAGATATCAGACCTACAAGCTCATAGCGCTGCACTTGGTGCCGTGCTATGAGCATTGATAAGTTTTGATAACCTTATTGATCGATTAACTGGTTAGTTACATTTTATTTTATTATATCTGAAAGTCTTAATTTCCCTCAATGTCTAACATAAAAATCTATATTTTGCTGAAAAGGCATATTATATTCCTTAAAATTGTAACTAGTTACAGATGGATAATACTAACATATTAGTAATAGTATTACCGGTACTTAAAATGTAAAGTAATTAGTTATGTTACCATTTACTGGAAAAAGGTCATAATAATATAACTTTAAGCAATTAGTTACTTTCCAACACTTGCAGCTGTAGTATATTAAAATACCATACAGGAGAGAAAATGTGCACGGCAGACAGACGAGATGAAGTTCTATGATGTTGTTTATTCAGAGTACACAGCACAGCAGAGCATATAAGCTCACCTGAGAATGACCAAGTTTACATTGAAATCGAACTGCTTTAAACAGAGTCACGTGTGTGTGTGTGTGTGTGTGTGTGTGTGTGTGTGTGTGTGTGTGTGTGTGTGTGTGTGTGTGTGTGTGTGTGTGTGTGTGTGTGTGTGTGTGTGTGTGTGTGTGTGTGTGTGTGTGTGTGTGTGTGTGTGTGCGTGCGTGCGTGCGTGCGTGCAGAGTACTCTCTCCCGTGCACGGAGGATGTGGGGACGTGCGGGGACACGTGCGGGCGGCCTTTGGCCTGTGGCCTCCATCGCTGTTCCATGAGGTGTCACCGAGGACAGTGTGAGACATGTAGACAGGTATGCACGCACACATGCACTCGCACACACGCACACACACACACACCAGTGTTGTTTTCGTCGACTGAAACTAAGACGAAAAATGTCCGTCGACTACCTTTTTCCACTGAAGAAAACTAAATGGAAACTACATGAAAACTAAACTATGATGACTAAAACTATAAGACTAAATATACTGACGATTTTGTCAACAAATAAAAACTAGACTAAAATGTTAGGAAGGGACAAGATAAGTCATTTAATACTTGGTTGCATGCTGAAAATAGCAAATCTACAAGCTCACAAGTTGTGGGCTTGTAGATCGGCTATTTTCAGCAAGTGAAAAATCAGTCATTACAACGGCATCAAGGACCGCCTACTGTTGACTAAAATCTCATGACATTTAGTCGACTAAAACTAGACTAACACTAACACATTCCAGGTGACTAAATTGTGACTAAAACTAAATGAAAACTTCTCAAAAGACTATGACTAAAACTAAAATAAAACTTTGCTGCAAAAACAACACTGACACACGCACGCGCACACACACACACACACACACACACACACACACACACACACACACACGCACACACACACACACACACACACACACACACACACACACACACACACACACACACACACACTGTGCCATGCATACCAGCAGCAGGTTTTAACACTTCAAATGGACATTACTTTGTGAACTTGCTGTGCATTGTGGGATTGAAAAACTGCAGATTTACGAGCTCAAAACTTGTTCTACCACTAAATCTACCAACGAGGATATTTTATGTAAGGTATAGAGCAGTGGTTCTCAACCAGTGGTCCTTGAGGGGGGGTTCCAGATGGTCCCCAGATAAATGATGGAGAGTTGGTAACCAAATGGACCAAATTATTAGATATTTAACTCAAGAAGAATTAAATGATTGTTAATCATCTGCATTTAGTTAATTTACAAGAAGTATACACAGTTAGAGAATGTAGAAGAATTGTTAGTTTGATCGTTTGCTTGTTATCTCTCCTAATGGTACCAACATCAATACAGCATGGAATTATCGACAAAATCGTATCCAACGACCTCAAAATATTGTTTAGTTTGGGGTCTGAGAGGCTAAATGTCATCAAAATGGTGGTCCGTGGCTCAAATGCTGAAAACTTTTTGGACCTAAAAGGGTTGGAAACCACTGATATAGAGACCTGGTAAACTCATCTACAGTGTTTCACTTTACAGAACGTCTCACAACTAGTGAGAAGAGCTGATCTACAAGCTCACATTGTGTCACCATGAAATATGAAGATGCAAGACTTCTGACCTGTACTGTATTATTCTCTCTCTCTCTCTCTCTCTCTCTCTCTCTCTCTCTCTCTCTCTCTCTCTCTAGGACGTAGAGAGGGCGTGTCGGTGTGGAAGGTGCAAGCGTGTCACTTCCTGTCACAAGGAGTATATGTGTGACTTCAAGTGTCCAAAATCCAGAAGCTGTCAGAGACATCAATGTAGGAGGAAGGTAATTACAACTCTTTATCAGAGACATCAATGTAGGAGGAAGGTAATTACAACTCTTTATCAGAGACATCAATGTAGGAGGAAGGTAATTACAACTCTTTATCAGAGACATCAATGTAGGAGGAAGGTAATTACAACTGTTTTGAGGCCACCATTGACTCCGGCGTTGTGGTCCCAGTGCCAACAGAATGCATGGGGAAAAAGGCCCCCAAAGAAGACCCTGTGATTCGCCCCCGTGAGCCTGAAGTAATAACAATTGGTCATTTCATAATATATATACATATTATTTACTATTCTTTTACCATTAAGCGAGGGTGGAGCATTATTAGACCCATTTTAACCAGCACCAGTGTGTGTGTGTGTGTCAGTCAGACAGACTTTTATATTTGTTATTGTCAGTAGTGGTAAGAGAAGTAGGCCGACAAGACTGCCCTGAGTAAATACAGATTATAAAATAAAGCTTTTTGTTAGGAATACTCAGTGATTTCACTTCATTCAAAAAAATCCCTTCTTGTTTTGTTTTGTTGTGATAATCCTCCCTATTATAGAGTGTGCTGACCATCCTCCCTGTCCCCAGTTAATCTCTGGGGTAAAAGAAAACGTAGGTGGCCCAGCCTTCATCCAATCAGGATAGAGGGGCCTTCCGCCAATCATGATCGAGCGGGGGCGGGCCTTGGTGTGCGGGCCTGTCGCGTGTCCCCCCACTCTAGTGCGTGCATGTGTACATCTTGTTACCGGGGGGGATTCCAAATCACCCAAACAAATACATTTGACCTATTATTTAAGTTATTTTATAGCCTTTTGGAACCGAAAGATAGGGAACCGTTAAGAACCCGGAATCGATAAGCAGAACCGGAACCGGTATCGGACTCGCAAAGATCCTAACGATATATCCATCTGTATACCTCTAGAGTGTAGAGTTTAGAAAAGTTTATCCGAAATAATGAATTCATTGTGGTGACAAAATGGCAACGTGTTTATTATTAATAAATTATCATCGAGACATAAATGCCACAGATGGTCTGATTGGGAAAGGTCTGGAGTCACATGACTGACTGTGACATTCACACAAACACACACACACACGCGCACACACACACACACACACACACACACACACACACACACACACACACACACACACACACACACACACACACACACGGTATGTTTTGACATTTCTCTTTTGTATGGCTGTTTGTTGCGTTGCTATTTTTTCCAACTGTTGAATGTTTTATTAAAGCAGCCGTTCTCAAACTTTTTCCCGTCGAGGACCTCAAAACATTCTCTCATAATACGCGGCGGTTCAGTCTCTATCCTTTTAATACTCTATGATGGAAACACTGTAAGTCTTAAAACGTATTAAAAACGCAAATTAAACAATGAAATGAAAACATAACTTGTGAACAGGGGGGAATCAATTAACTGGTGTAATTTTGGGAATGGGAGGGATGTTGGGGTGATAAAAACGTTTGTGCTATAAAGTAAGTCTTAACACAATATTAATTTATTATCCTGGTTACAGTGTTTGCCCTGGTCATGTGACCTGGTTCTTGTTTCTGATTGGTTGTAGTGTTGTCCTGGTAACTGCACCCCATGTGACCTGCTGTGTGGAAGAACTCTGGGCTGCCGGAACCACAAGTGTCCCTCTGGATGTCACCCAGGTATGTGCACGCACACACGCATGCACGCACGCACACAAGCATATACTCACACACACACACACATGCATGGACACAGATTAGTGTGACATTGAAGGTGATTGGTTAATAGGGACACAGCTGGGAGGTCGGAAGTCAACACAGGAATGTTCCACAAAGCACCTCCTGAAGAGAAGCTGTGTGTGTGTGTGTGTGTGTGTGTGTGTGTGTGTGTGTGTGGACATTTGGTCCAATGAATCAAAATGCTGAAGACTGACAAAACATATATTCTATTCTTTGCACACACACACACACACACACAGTGGGAAAATAATGACCCTCGGGTTAGACTAAACACTCCTTACGTGTGTGTGTGTGTGTGTGTGTGTGTGTGTGTGTGTGTGTGTTTGCATGTATGTGACATGACATCCTGTGTTTTGTTAGGGAGCTACAGAGCGCTTCCTGTCTCTTTTGTTCCTGATTGGGTGATAAAAGACAATTTATTCGCCTGTCTGCTTGCTGATTGGCGGATAGAGCAGATAAAAGCGTATTAACGACGGGGCGTGTGTGTGTGTGTGGTTGTGTGTGTGAATGTGTGGTTGTGTGTGTGAATGTGTGGTTGTGTGTGTGTGCGTGTGACCTTTCGGGGGGGGGACAGATATGTGGCAGCGCCACGTGACGGGAGGGGGAAAGGTTTCAACGTGACACAGGATGTAGAAGTTCATCTGTTAACAACCAACCAATCACTAAACTGCCCTGTGCATGTGCAGTGTGTGTGAGAGACAGACAGACAGACAGACAGACAGACAGACATGAAGTGAGTGTGAATGTCAGAGTAGGTGCTAGGTGATAATATGCAGACAAATGTGTACACGCGCGCACACACACACACACACACACCGTACATGCATGCACATGCTCACGCACAAACACATGCGCATGCTCACACACACACACACACACACACACACACACACACACACACACAGAGTACAGTTCTCGGTTCGTCAGAACTGATTTCAGTAATTTGGATTCCATAGAAACCAGCATGTCTTCTGACTGTGGAAGCATGTTGCGCAGTGAAAACAGCCACAGATGGGTCTGTTTTTGTTCGGTGCATTTAGCAACGTGTTCAGAAGCACTGTCATACTTTTGTATTAAAAGCAAAAGCAATGGGTTAAAGCCTCATTCTGTGACTTCTTCACCTGGTTGGCAGTATGTAGAAAAACAAGAACGAAGTTACTAAAACATGGCACAAATTGTGTTAATTGTTTAGGAATCAATTCAACGCTAGTGTGTGTGTGTGTGTGTGTGTGTGTGTGTGTGTGTGTGTGTGTGTGTGTGTGTGTGTGTGTGTGTGTGTGTGTGTGTGGGGAGGGGGGGGGGGGGGGGGGGAGGGGGGGCTCCTTTTCACACTCGTACAAACATTTCCAGTCGTGAGACTATTTTTGCTTTAATCCATCTGTTGGAAAGGTGACATGACTGTGTGTGTGTGTGTGTGTGTGTGTGTGTGTGTGTGTGTGTAGGGTCATGCTACCCGTGTCCAGAGACCGTGGAGGTGAGGTGTGCGTGTGGACAGACCGCGGTCACCGTCCCGTGTGGGAGAGAGCGACACACCCGACCCCCCCGATGCAAACAGCTGTGCAGGTACGCATGCACGCATGCACGCACACACAATTGCAATTCCAAACATGAGCCACTTTAATTACGACTATTATCACTAATTATGACTATTATTACAATGCTATTTTATGTACAATGTATTTGTATTTAGTTCATAAAGTTAACATAACTATAATTAAAGCCATTTGAAAGGCATTTGCAATTTAATAAAATTGTCACTTTTCAGGATTACAATTCAAATGTAGCAATGCGACGCGTTTTGACGTTGAAGCTCTGCTATATTTGCTACGGCAGTAATATGCAATGTGGCCCCTCTGGAGTGAGTGTGGAAATGCTGTATAGTGGCCCTCTCCATTGTCAAAGTTGCCCACCCCTGCCATAGAGTCCAGTATGGCACATATAGGCCATGAATAACAATGTCCAACACCTGTCTACCTGTGTCTCTCTCAGAGCCCCTCCCTCCTGCCATCACCCCAGCAGAGAGCCTCATCGTTGCCACGACGACGCCTGCCCCCCGTGCCGACAGTGCTGCTCCAAGCCCCTCCCCCTCTGTGAGCACACATGCCCCGCCTCCTGCCACGACAACGTGATGGTCAAGACGCAGCAGGTACGCCCGTGCACACAATGCACACACAATGCACGCACACAAGCGTATAAGCAAGCATGCTCACAACGCGTCGCGGCGCGTTGTGAGATTGTAAAGTCTTCTCTTATGGGGGGACAGTCACAGCTCCCAGAAATCACAGCACAGAAATCTACTACTAAAAGTGACTGCATGGAGTCTGTCTCATGTCATGTAAAATGACTTAATTTCTGTGCAACAACTGTAAACATGCTTTCTTGTTTAGAACCTAACTCGAGTTAACATGTAAAAAAAAGCTTTCTTTGATGGCATCTTAGGATAGATGTAGATCTATTTGAGAGTGCAGAAACATAATTGCCTTCCTTGATGTATTAATGAGCATCAACGACCATCACCTGGGCACAGTCACAGACACACACACACACACACACACACACACACACACACACACACACACAGCTCCCCTCTGCAGTGCTCTACTACTGAAAGTGACTTATTTCTCTCCAAATGCACTTGAATATGATGGAATATGATTAAAGCTCACATTTCATATCACACACACCATGAATTCACTAGCCCCCCTAAAAAAAAAATAGAAAATTGTTAAATGCCTACTCATTAGTGTCAATTTGGGGGTCTTTGACATGAAAGCGTTTGGGAACCACTGCTCTATGGTGGATGTTGTGACAAGGAAGTCCAGCTCTATCTGCCCATCGATATGAAAACATGTCATGTTATTGATTCAGATAACATCAACACAAGGTCAAAGGTCAACTTCATTTATACATGCTGTAACAGGAAATTGTGTGTGTGTGTGTGTGTGTGTGTGTGTGTGTGTGTGTGTGTGTGTGTGTGTGTGTAGGTCCAGGTATCAGGTCCGTGGGAAAAGCCTGCCGGTCCGTCGTTCGTCCAGAAAAATCTGCCATGTCCTCTGTGTGTCGTTCCCATCGCAACGTATGTGCACACACACACACACACACACACACACACACACACACACACTCACTCACTCACTCACTCACTCACTCACTCACACACACACTCAGAAGCAGGGTGACAGAAACATTTTAGCACTTTATCTATATATGTCGGCTACACCAGGTTGGCAGCCGACCTATGAAATATAGATATAGTGGTTAAAATGATTGTGATCATGACATATTATTAACACTCTTTGCTGTGGGGGACCCCATGGAAACCCCCACAAGCACCACCTGGGGGTCCCCGGACCACACTTTGAGAAGCAGTGGTTTAACGGTAAAATGTTTATACTGCGTGATAAAAGGAAACCATTGTCTATTGTCTTCAACATGTGGTACGCACACATGCACGCACACATGCACGCACACACACACACACACACACACACACACACACAGACACACACACACACACACACACACACACACACACACACACACACACACACACACACACACACACACGCATGAACACGCACGTGTACACACACGCACACACACACACACACACACACACACACACACACACACACACACACACACACATGGTATTGTTCTTGTCATGGAACATTAGAATTGAGATATCAAACACTGTGTGAAATCATGCGATTCAAGGAACTGGCTTTCAGTTTGTATTTTTATTTTATTTTATTTTATTTTATTCTTTTAAATGTTTAATCACTTAACACCAGAAATAGCAGATCTACAGACTCATTGTGAGCTTGTAGAACTACTATGTTTAAAAAATAATATATTCTATAAATAATTCAGTGAACCGTGTGTATTTAACGCTGTTTGTTATAAATAATAAACAATGTTTTTTTGTGTCCAACAGGTCCTGTTTTGGAGAACACGAGGTAAACTATGAATCTATATAGAATCAGAGTCATCTTTATTGTCCCATTCTGGGCGGGAACCCCTTTTGGTGTTTTAAGCATTACGTTTTACTTTAGCTATTGCAAAAGTAAAACTACAAGCTCGTAGCACGGCACTGAGTGCCGTGCTTATATGTCTGCTAAATTAAAAAAATGTATCGTGAAAATGTGGCGCAAATCTTTGAATGTATATTCTTTCAGAGCGAACGTTTTTAACTTTGCTTCTGGGGGAGTCCCTGGAACAGATGGGGGTTGGCGGCCAATTACATATATATTTTTGGGGGTCCTTGACATGAAAATGTTTGAGAACGACTGACATAGAAACATAGGTTTTTCAGAAAACTTTGTAGAATTGTCTGCAGGTCTAAATGGGTTAAAAAAGGGTCTGAAATGTGTTTTTGTGCATTGTTCCCATTGTGTCATTTTTCCAAGAAAGGGGGAGAAGAGAGAGAGAGAAGAGGGGGGCGGGGGATCAAGGCAGGGAAGAAGAAAGTTTTATTTGAGCGCTTTAGCCACAGAAAAGTACAAGTAAAGGGTCTCAGCTGTATAATAATTAATAATAAAGCTTTATTTGTATAGCACCTTTTAAGAACCAGTCACAAAGTGCTTTGTAGTTTAGTGTATATACTAATTTTGAGTAATAAACTCGTAAATGCTACAATATGTTTATGGTGTCACTGGGTATGTATTCTCTCTCTCTCTCTCTCTCTCTCTCTCTCTATGTCTATGTCTCTCTCTCTGTCTCTCTCTTGCTCTCATTCATTCATAATATCTCTCTCTCTCTCTCAGGTCAGTCCAGTACCGTGTCACAAGCGCGGCCCGTTCTCCTGCAAGCGACCTTGCGGGCGACCTTTGACCTGCGGTAACCATAGCTGCCGGAGGGAGTGTCACACCGTTGCCACGGGCAACAAGGAGCAGGTAAACTCAATACTGTATGTACTGTACAGTATGTGTACATGATGATAAACTTCACATTTCCTGCCTGGCAATTCAGTAGATTGTCAGTGCATTGTCAGAAACGGAACAGTTCAGTAGATTTTCAGTGCATTGTCAGAAACGGAACAATTCAGTAGATTGTCAGTGCATTGTCAGAAACAGTTCAGTAAATTTTCAGTGCATTGTCAGAAACAGAACAATTCAGTAGATTGTCAGTGCATTGTCAGAAACAGAACAATTCAGTAGATTGTCAGTGCATTGTCAGAAACGGAACAGTTCAGTAGATTTTCAGTGCATTGTCAGAAACAGAACAGTTCAGTAGATTGTCAGTGCATTGTGAGAAACAGAAACAGTTCAGTAGATTGTCAGTGCATTGTCAGAACAGTTCAGTAGATTGTCAGTGCATTGTCAGAAACAGAACAATTCAGTAGATTGTCAGTGCATTGTCAGAAACAGAAACAGTTCAGTAGATTGTCAGTGCATTGTCAGAAACAGAACAATTCAGTAGATTGTCAGTGCATTGTCAGAAACAGTTCAGTAGATTGTCAGTGCATTGTCAGAAACGGAACAGTTCAGTAGATTGTCAGTGCATTGTCAGAAACAGTTCAGTAGATTGTCAGTGCATTGTGAGAAACAGAAACAGTTCAGTAGATTGTCAGTGCATTGTCAGAAACAGTTCAGTAGATTGTCAGTGCATTGTGAGAAACAGAAACAGTTCAGTAGATTGTCAGTGCATTGTGAGAAACAGTTCAGTAGATTGTCAGTGCATTGTCAGAAACGGAACAGTTCAGTAGATTGTCAGTGCATTGTCAGAAACAGTTCAGTAGATTGTCAGTGCATTGTGAGAAACAGAAACAGTTCAGTAGATTGTCAGTGCATTGTGAGAAACAGTTCAGTAGATTGTCAGTGCATTGTCAGAAACGGAACAGTTCAGTAGATTGTCAGTGCATTGTCAGAAACAGTTCAGTAGATTGTCAGAAACAGAACAGTTCAGTAGATTGTCAGTGCATTGTCAGAAACAGTTCAGTAGATTGTCAGAAACAGAACAGTTCAGTAGATTGTCAGTGCATTGTGAGAAACAGAAACAGTTCAGTAGATTGTCAGTGCATTGTCAGAAACAGAACAATTCAGTAAATTGTCAGTGCATTTTCAGAAACGGAACAGTTCAGTAGATTGTCAGTGCATTGTCAGAAACAGAACAATTCAGTAAATTGTCAGTGCATTTTCAGAAACAGAACAATTCAGTAAATTGTCAGTGCATTGTCAGAAACGGAACAATTCAGTAGATTGTCAGAGCATTGTCAGAAACAGAACAGTTCAGTAGATTGTCAGTGCATTGTCAGAAACAGAACAGTTCAGTAAATTGTCAGTGCATTGTCAGAAACAGAACAGTTCAGTAGATTGTCAGTGCATTGTCAGAAACAGAACAGTTCAGTAGATTGTCAGAGCATTGTCTGAAATAAGTGTCAGAGCTGAAAGTGACATGTAAATATGAAATGCTTAAACAGCTAGGTGTGACCACAGAAGTGAACCTTCCAAGCATGTTTTCTCAACTCTACTCTATCAGCCATATCTCAAAAACTGGTGGGTCAAACTGACCAACGAATATGTCAATTTGAAGTCAATTTTGAATGATTCCCATGCATTCACATGAAAAGACGAAAATTGAAAAAAATCCAATGGCAGTCCCTCAGTCAAATCTGGTCACATTTGTGCTTGACTGTTCCCCTGTACTGTTTGCATTTTATTGTCTAATATAATTAGCAATCAATCCAAATGTGAATGCTCTGAGGAAGGGCGTTCCTTTGTGGTGTGTGCCAATAAATACATGGAAATGCGAGTACTTTGTCTGCCATTTACGTAACATTTTGGATGTGCTACCTTTGGGAATTTTCTTTTTTAATTCCTACATTGGAGAATTGAGTTTAGTAGTAGCACTCCACTGAAAACCATTGCTGACGCACAACTTTTTTCCTCCAGAAATAGTGTTAATTAAATACTTCCACAGCCTTACTAACCCACTTTCACCTTAGCCTGGTTAATAAGCCAGACCAAATCAGCCGTTGGCAAAAAAAAATTCCTACACCAGAGAACTGGTGTGGCCAATCAGGACGTGGTATGCAATATGGGCGGGCTTTGGTACAGTGACGTTCAGCGCTTGAGACCTTTGACTGACAGTAGCTCTGACCAATTGCGTCAAAGAGAAAATGTTTGAACCCCCCCCCCCCCCCCCCGGGAAACAAGATCCATACACAGCATCTCCAGACTCAAATACCACAAGACAGTGTGATTTGTGTCTGGCTTTTTAGCCAGGCTACTTTCACCATGGAACGATTCTACAATTGTCTTCTAAATCCTAACAGTTTTCTGAAAAACCCCATGTTTCTACAGTATGTCAGTCGTTCTCAAACATTTTCATGACAAGGACTCCCAAAATTATATGTAATTGGCCGGCCGACCCCCATCTGAAAATATGTTGTTCCAGGAACACCCCCCCCCCCCCCCCCAGAAGCAAAGATTTGAGTTAAAAACTTTGGCTCTGAAGGAATATATATTCAAATACTTGCGCCACATTTTCACGATTAAAAAGAAATAGCAAACCTACAAGCTCGTAAGTGTGGCACCGAGTGCAGCACTACGAGCTTTTAGATCTGCTATTTTTCAATTGCTAAAGTATTCCCGCCCAAAATGGGCTAAAGCATACATTATTTTCGGATTCTTCTCTCAATCTCAACAGACTGTGAACAAGACCTGCTGTGTGTGTGTCACACCAAAAGTGGTGACCTATTGAATACGGTAGAATGATTACGCAATCGTGTACAGCAACAAACAGCCACACTTTGGAGGATTGTACTTACAATGTTTATGTATAAATGACTTAAGAGTTAAGCTGCAACATTTCAGAGAAGTTTCCCTCACGACATACTGAAGATTAACACGCACCGCAGACATGCACGCACCCGCACGCACGAGCGCGCGCACACACACACACACACACACACACACACACACACACACACACACACACACACACACACACACACAGAGTTATTAAATAGAACAAACAGATCATCCATCTGGAAGCAGATCATGTGACCATCTGTGGTTCTTTTTTTACAAGAGCTCTGAAGGGTTGCCAGATTCAGAGAGAGAAACAAGCAGCCGTGCTCCTCTAAAACCAGAACCACTTAAAAGCTGTACATTAAATACATATTAATGTCTAGGTCCTTGACAAGAAAATGTTTGAGAACCACTGGTTAATACATTACTAACCCTAACCATAGTCAGACTAATGCACTGTCGGAATTAAGATCAAATCCTTTAGAACCAAGCCCCCAAAAATGTGCAATAGATTTCTCAACCGGCCTGAAAATTAATATAACTATTAACAGCACGCACAAAGCCACGTAGTAGTGGGAGTAATGGGATGTGGGAGTTGTGGACAGTCCCGACTCCCCGTTGGTGTTTGGGCAGGAGGTTCAGAACTCCAACCCGTATTCTGTGTGGACAAATATTGCATAACCCAAAGTCTGCAAATGGGATTACATTTGACTGAGAGACTGCCATTGGGTTTTTTAGAATTTTCGGTTTCTCATGTCATATGAAAGCAGGGAATCATAGCTTCAAATTGACATATTGGTTGTTTAGTTTGACCCACCAGTTTTGGAGATATGGCTTATAGAGTAATGTCTTGCAGAGAAACAGTGAGTTGAGAAAACAGGCTTGAAAGGTTCACTTCTGTGGACTCTTAACATTACACCTAGCTACATGTTTAAGCATTTATTTCATATTTACATGTTGATTTCAGACATGCTCTAGTATGTGAAGAGTCTGCCTGTGCTATTAACTCATTTTGGGAAAAAAAGGTTTTTCTCCTCTGGTGAAAAGGTGGAGTTTGCGCGATGGCAATCTCTCAGTCAAATCTGGTCACAAATGCTGTGAGTGAGCACATCCCCGGGTATGGACTATTACAGCATGATGATCTGAATAATTTAAATTACTTCTCTCTTTCTCTCTCTCTCTCTATCTCCCTCTCTCTCTGTCTCTCTACCAGTCCCGTAAGCAGTGTGAGGTGTGTGAGGAGGTGTGCGCTAAGCCCCGCCCAGCGGGCTGCCACCACCCCTGCCCCCTCCCCTGTCACCGCGGCGACTGCCCCCCCTGTCCGCGACAGACCCGCCAGCGCTGCCACTGCTGCCTCAGCCATGTCTATGTGGACTGCACGTACGTGCACGCTCATGCACCACAACACACACACACACACACAATCACAGACACTGAGAAGTGTCTAAATTAGATGGTCAACCAGTGGCCCGTGGGCCAACTGGAAAACGTTCTTGTGGCCCCTAGAACACATTCCATATTACAATGTAAAAATAAATAGAAAGT
>NC_137881.1:15994713-16004713 GCF_963924005.1 Protomyctophum bolini | reverse complement strand
GACGCGGTATAACAAACCAGGAAGTGAGGGGCGCTTTACCAACCCTTATCATCTTACATCATCACGATATCATAATATAACATATATGCCGATTTTGCTCAGTGACAGACAAAACAAACATTAAACTCTGTTCATTGTTAATGGCGTTTTTAATGTTTGTCTAGACAAGACAAACATTAAACCTGTATATAGGAGGGGCTAGCCTATACCGCAGACTGCTGGGCGAGCGCTGACACTTTGGCATGGGGGGTCAGATCAACATATGGAATTAATTCTGTACAGGCCATATATAGAGTGTGTCTTGAGTGTACAGGGTTTGATGAGGTCAGATCAACATATGGAACGTCAGAACAGGTCAGCTCCATATATGGAGATTTAAGGGTGGCAGCGGGGGCAGTGTCTTGTGTGCACAGGGTATGATGAGGGCCCGGGTAGGTCCGGGCCTGAATTTTCGGGTCTGTCGAGAACTGCACTAATAACGTTGGGACAGGCCCGTCTAGTGTTTAAATGGACAGGTATCAGTCAAAAGGGAGACATCGAAGAGGAAGGATGGATGGGGAAGGATCAACAAAATAAAAGTAGCACATATATATATATATATATATATATATAAGCCTACAGCTTGTAGATCTGCTATGTTTGAACAGCCAACGGATTTATCTAAAATGACACAGCTGCTTTCAAGGTTTGAATGGGTTGAGATTTATCTGTGTGTGTGTGTGTCTGTGTCTCCAGGCGGAGTTGGAAGCCTTCGAGAATCGACAGAAGGGGAGGAGGGGCAAGAAGAGGGGGCGGAGAGAGGAGGTGGAGGAGGCGGAGTCTGGGTGGTGGAGGGGACATGGCCTGCTGATGCTCCTCCCCCTCGCTGTGGGCGGAGCTATGCTGGCCGCCGGTCTCTACTACCTCGTGTACTAACACAAACACACACACACACATGCGCACACACACACACACAGATGGCCTAAACATGTTTAAAATGTTTTAAAGTGTCTCTAAACGGTGCGTTTTAACAGCGGGAGAACAACGGCGACTCATGGATTTGATTGGCTATCGCCGGACAAGTTTTCGGGGCGACGTTCCTCCGCCCACTTTTCACAATATGGCCTCTTCGCCTGCTATGGCCGCTATAGTTGCCCTGCTATGGCCGCTATAGTTGCCCTGCTATGGCCGCTATAGTTGCCCTGCTATGGCCGGTATAGTTGCCGGGTCCCATAGATTCTGCTATGGCCGGTATAGTTGCCGGGTCCCATAGATTCTGCTATGGCCGGTATAGTTGCCGGGTCCCATAGATCCTGCTATGGCCGGTATAGTTGCCGGGTCCCATAGATTCTAGACCAGTGGTTCAAGGACCCCCAAATTGACACTAATTAGCGCATGGACCCCCATTTGAAAAGATATGCCAGAGAAGAGAAGATGTTTACGGCTCCAGCAGTGATTCTCAACCTGTTTAATTTCAAGGACCCCCAGGTTTGACATGCATTAGTAGTCTACAGACCCCCATTTAATGGCATTTCTATCTCTGGGACCCCAATTTATATTGTAAAATCAATGTTATTTTTTGAGAGTGTACAAATGTGTGCACTCTCTGAGTTACAGACCCATAGTGGTCCATTTGGTTCCAAACTATCATTTAGCTGTGGACCCCCTGGAACTCCCTCAGGTACGCCTGGGGGTCCCCGGATCCCACTTTGGGAACCACTGTTCTATGGGACCCGGGCAACTACTGGCCACATTTGGTGCCATAGACAAATAGTGGCTGTCGCCCGCTGTTAAAACGCACTGCAACTACTGTAGCTATAAGTATTCTCTCCTCATGTTTAATTAATTACATGCTAATTTTAACCACGTCGTGTTTGACATATCGTTTTCATCCATTTACAATCGTAAATTAAAACGACGGCCAATCGGTGAGCCCCGGCCGTGTTCGTTTTAACCAACCAATGAGATGTCAGGATGCTGAGTGTGATCAACGGTCTTTGAACGAGAATTGATGACATCAATTAATTACCAGCTGCATACCTTATATCCCATGGCTGAGAGGTCGGCTAGAGGCACAAAAGGTGTGTGGTTGCCTAGAGACGAGGCAGCCAATCAGGATGATAGGTTGACGGTACAGCCATTGAGAAACATAGGTCTCGACTATAGCAAGTGGGCGTGAAAGCACCGACATTTACCAGCCATGCTTACACAGCAGCTGGTAAAAAAAATGTTTCAGTTAAGAAGTGAAACTTTAAAACTCGGCAGACACAGTTTTATTTTGAAATATTGACACATTCACCGCCCATCACTGCCGTCTAAGTGGCTGAATTTATACTCGAGAACTGCCACAATCCATGTCAACGGAGAACCATTTTATTTTGGAAGACATTCAATCGGAAAGACAGGACGTGCAAAATCGTCTATGAAACGTCCCCCGTCCCCCCGAATGTAATTTAATTCGCCCGGCGATCATAGCGTTTATAGTTATGAGCCGCAGATCAATCATGTTTTGATCGAAAAACGCAGCCTGGATAAAGAATCAGAGTTAAATGGATTTAAAACAATCCGTTCCCATGTAGACATCATACATATGCTGACTTTTCACGTCCGTTCGTTTCCCAGTTTACTTCCATCCGCACGGCAACCGGAGTGATACAGACGCGTGCAGAACAGCGTTATGAAATGTCAAAAAGATGTCAAGAGACAATCTCTGCAAGTCAGATTTGATGTCTGAAATGTGATCCGATTTGATGCGTAAAAAAACTGGATATTGTTCTTTCTATGCCTTTTCTTTTCTTTGAATTTCAAGTTAAATAAAACATTTAGAATTCTGTCAAATGACTGAGTTGTTTTTTTAACTCTTCTCGAAAGCAGCTGTTTTGCCTTTTCAGGCCCTGCTCCCCCTCCCCCACCACTCCAAAATATTTTTTGATTTGACTATTTCTATGTATTTAATGTATTACTGCATGTGCTGTTTTTGCTTTCAAATTGCACTGGATTATAATCCTATTTGAACTGGGGACCCCCCAAAATAATTCTATTTGAACTGGGGACCCCCCCAATAATAATGACAAGCACTAGGACTTGTATCGGAGCTGAGGCACGCAACTCGAAGCAGCCCTGAGTCGACTCTAGCGAACTTCACAACGTTCGACACGGCAACTCGCTCAATTTAGCTCGCTCGGTGGGTGTCTCACGTGGCTCAAGTTCGCTTGAGACGGTGGGACCCCGCCGTGGTCTAATACAGTGGTTCCCAAACCTTTTCATGTCGAGGACCCCCAGATTGACACTAATTAGCCCGTGGACCCCCATTTGAAGAGATATGCCAGGGACCCCAATGAGTGAAGATTTTCACGGCTCTAGCAGTGATTCTCAACCAGTTTAATTTCAAGGACCCCCAGTTTGACATGCATTAGTCTACGGACCCCCCGCATTTCGATCTCTGGGACCCCCATTTTATATTGTAAAATCAATGTTAATTTAACTCTGAGAGTGTACAAATGGAACCGAATGGACCTCCCTGGCCTAGGGGGGTCCTTGATGCACAACCCGCTGGGACGAGACCCCCTGGCAGACCAAGGACCAGATGGATTATATATCTCCACTGAGACGAGACCCCCTGGCAGACCAAGGACCAGATGGATTATATATCTCCACTGAGTCGAGACCCCCTGGCAGACCAAGGACCAGATGGATTATATATCTCCACTGAGACGAGACCCCCTGGCAGGCCAAGGATCACATGGAGGGATGAAGTTACTCTGTCTGGAGAGGGAAGTCTGGAGCTCTCTGGTGGAGCTGTTGCCCTCGCGACCCGACTAAGTATAAGCGGTTGAAGATGGATGGATACATTGGATAGCCGACCTACAAGCTCTGATCTTGTATATCTGCTATTTTCCTAAATGTTTGTCTCTTTCTTATGTTATTAGACAATGTTTGACCAGTTTAATATAGTTTGTTGATTACTTCTGATGCAGTAATGAATATGATATAATGATATGGTAATTTTATGCAGTAATGGGCTTTTTCTTCTGTTCTGTTTTAGGTATTATAAAGGTCTTCTATAAGGCCTTAAACTGTCACTTCACTGTCATCTGCATGGGGACCACCCAGAAAGTCATGTGGGGGTGCCGAGCCACAGGTTGAGCACCACTACTCTAAAAGACAACTTCTACAGTTCAAATGTGACCGGTAGGCCCGTCATACTTAATGAATTACATAATAGAGCTGTGGTGAAGTACCTAAGTACATGTACTCAAGTACAGGGCTGTTTTTATTACATAATACACAGTGTGGTGAAGTACCTAAGTACATGTACTCAAGTACAGGGCTGTTTTTATTGGGGACTCTACTAAAACAAACTACAGAACAAAGTGTTTCTCCGCGGCTCTCCTCTCTTCTCCCCTCTCCTCTCTTCTCCTCTCCTCTCTTCTCCTCTCCTCTCTTCTGCTCTCCTCTCTTCTCCTCTCCTTTCTTCTGCTCTCCTCTCTTCTGCTCTCCTCTCTTCTGCTCTCCTCTCTTCTCCCCTCTCTTCTGCTCTCCTCTCTTCTCCCCTCTCTTCTCCCCTCTCTTCTGCTCTCCTCTCTTCTCCCCTCTCTTCTCCCCTCTCTTCTGCTCTCCTCTCTTCTCCCCTCTCTTCTCCCCTCTCTTCTGCTCTCCTCTCTTCTCCCCTCTCTTCTCTCCTCTCTTCTGCTCTCCTCTCTTCTCCTCTCTTCTGCTCTCCTCGCCTTTCTTCTCCTCTCCTCTCCCCTCCTCTCCTCTACTCTCCTCATCATGTGAGCTTGTAGATCTGCTATTTTCCTATAACAGTTGCAATAACACAACTGGTGTACTGGGTGGTACTGGTGTATTGCGTGATGTTCTGGGTGGTACTGTGTGACGGGATCGAAGACATGGATGTGAACATGTTTTAGAAGCCAGAGTATGGAAATCAAGCACTCCCTGTGTCAATGTGACACACACACACACACACACACAGTGTGTGGTTGTGTCCTGGCGGTTTGTTGATTTCACTTGGCCTGAGTACGCTACCTTTTACACATGCGCACACACACACACACACACGTTCCTACTCTGTTTATTTGCACTACGTTTGCCCATGTGGGAAATTTACAGCATACCAAAAACATGCATGTGTACACTAGTTACCACACACGCACGCGTGCGCTCCCAGCATGCAGTGCGGCTGTAATTACCCACTGTTTGATTGAGGCGACGTGTGTGCGTGTGCGCATGTTAATCTCACGTTGAGACTTGACGCACATGGAGAAAATCTGACCGGTTCTTGGAACTCAGACGTGTTTGTGTAACTGAATATGTGCACGTGTGCACAAGTGTGTCGTGTGCGCGTGTGTGTGTGTGTGTGTGTGTGTGTGTGTGTGTGTGTGTGTGTGTGTGTGTGTGTGCGCAACAGAGAATGAATGTGAGAAATTGAAACAGAAAAGTGTGTGAGAGAGAGATAGAGGAGGGTGAGAGAGAGAGAGAGTGAGAGAGTGAGAGGAGGGTGAGAGAGAGAGCAGAAACAGATGGGGCGTGATTTCAGTTTGTCCAACACAAGACATTTCAGTTTGGCAAGAGAGCGAGAACAGACAGACAGGGAGAGAGGGACAGAGGGACAGACCGGGAAACAGACAGGGAGACGAACAGAGATGTTGTGAGTTTTGGAGGACAGACAGGCGGACGGACGCAGAGACAGACAGACGGACGGACGCAGAGACAGACAGACATGTCGGAGGGACACAGGGTCACAGAGGACAGCGCTGAGCGGGAGACATCATGGACACATGTCAGCTTCAGTCCCCCGGTGAGTGAGACAGGTTCCGTCTGTCTGTCTGTCTGTCTTCACTAGTTCTGTCTCTGTCTGTCTCTCTCTCTTTCTCTGACAGTTAATGTCAGATCCAAATGGCAGCAAATCATAATAATTACAACGTATTTGAATTGTCAAAAAGCACAAATGTGTTTGAATCATAAAATGGATACATTAACATAATTCTAAATGGCTTTACAACATGTAAAACCAAAACAAGCTTGTAAATCTGATATATGTTTGAACATAGATCTGTATGCATGTCTGTTCCGCTTGAATATAGATCTTTAGATCTGTCATGTGTTTGAATGTTAGCCAACGTATAAATGTGAATTTTGGCGGGCCTTGATGCCGTCGTAATGACTGTTTTTTCACTTGCTGAAAATATTGCTATTTTCAGCATGCAACTAATTAGTCAAGTAAAATGACTTATACTGGATCTCTTGTCCACTAGTCTCTTCCTAACATTTTAGTCTAGTTTTTATTTGTTGACGAAATCGTCAGTATATTTAGTTTTAGTCATCATAGTTTAGTTTTCATGTAGTTTCCATTTAGTTTTCGTCAGTGGAAAAAGGTAGTCGACGAACATTTTTAGTCTTAGTTTTAGTCGAAGAAAACAACACTGCAAGTGGAGAGGTTTGACTCATCAGGCTGTACCTCAATCTACGTTTAAAGTTAGAGTGAAGATGAGGAGATGGCAGTGAGTATATGTTTGTAAATGGATAAGGTTAGTCAAATGATTGTGCCGCTGTATATTAATAACACGTTTAAACTGGGGACCCTTGGAACCCCCCTATAGGGACCCCCGGGGATCCCTGGACCACACTTTGAGAACCACAGCTCTAAGCAAAGTTCACAATACGACCATAGCCGATAATATCCAACATGGTACGAGTTATAAATTGTAATATTAGAATATAACTTTTGTATTTTTATGTATACACAGTTCAAAGTCCTTGGTTCTGTAACTTCTGATTGGCTCATAAGGTGTTCTATGTTTCAACGGTAACGCTTGATTGGATACTTTATTTGTACCGATTTGCAGACAGGCACGTAAGGTGTGTGTGTGTGTGTGTGTGTGTGTGTGTGTGTGTGTGTGCACGTGTGTGCATGCGTGTACAGTGTGTGCGTGTGTTTGTGTGTGTGTGTGTGTGTGTGTGTGTGTGTGCGCATACGTGCGTGTACAGTATGTGTGCGGCCTGTGTGTGTGCGAGTGCACGGCTGTGTGTTGGTGTGTGTATCTGTGTGTGTGTGCGTCTGTGTGTGCACGCACGTGCGTGTGTGTACAGTATGTGTGTGGCCTTTGTGTGTGTGCAGCCTTTGTGTGTGTGCGCCTGTGTGTGTGCAACTGTGCACGCGCGTGTGTGCATGTAAGTATGTGTGTGTGTGTGTGTGTGTGTGTGTGTGTGTGTGTGTGCATGCGCGTGCGGAGCCCTCATGTTGTGGCTGTAATATGATGTAAGAGGATGTGTGATGATGTAACAGGATTTTGTACGACACGATGGAATGCTAATAATCTAATAATCTAAACCAGTGGTTTTCAACCCTTTTGTTTTCATTTCCAGGTCCATTATTTATTCAGCCTCAGACCTAAAATGAAAGAATATCTTGTCGTTGGATTAGATTTAGTCCACAATTCCATGCTGTGGTGTTGATGTTGGTACCATTACGAGAGGTAACAGGCAAAACGTTCAAAATAACAATTCTTCTACATTCTCTAATTGTGTAGGGTTCTTGTAAACAGAGTAATGCAGATGTTTAACAATTATTTAACTCCTGAGAGTGTAAAATATAAAATGTAAAACAATCTTTTGAAAATACTTCAAAATAGCCGATCAACAAGCTCATCGTGAACTTGTAGATAACCGAGTGGAATAGTAAGAGAGTGGCGACACGCTTTGATCTCGCCGCAAAGCGGGTGCCTATGGGCTATAGTTCCAAACATTGGAACTATCCCATTGAGATAGAATGAGCACTTCCGCATTCCATTAATACAATGGGAGTTAACGCTAGTGTCCTCACTCTCTTACTAGATTACTCTGGTAAGGAAAGGAATGGAAAGGTACTATTACCCAGGGTAACTGGACTAAGCTCAAGAACTTGTTTACAGCCAGGCCCTGCTCATAGAACATTTCATGGTAGGGGTTCAATGCCTTGTCCATGGGCACTTCAGCGGTGGTAATTTTAACGTGCCGGTCCGGGGATACGAACTAGCGACCTTCCGATATCAAGACCGCTCCGCAAACCGTCCGGCCACCGCTGCCTCTAATTGGTAGATAATAATCAAAATCTACTAAGTAGTAAGTAGTAACTAAAAGTTTCCAAATAACTGTAGTGGAGTAAAAGTTTTTTTTTTGCCGCTGCGATGTAGTGGCATATAAGTAAAAGTATTGCAAATTGGAAGTTACTGGCGTTTCTGGCGCGTGGAAGGACTATAGGCTCTGTGGGTTGACTCCTGTCCGGGCCCCTCCTATACGTTTCACCAGGTCCACTCCTGCTCTTCACCAGGTCCAGGACCTGTGCGTTGCACCATACCAACCTTGAGGGGTCCTTGGGGGGGTTCCAGGTGGTCCCCAGCTACATGATGGAGCGTTGGTAACCAAATGGACCCTTATAAATCTGACTGTAACACTTGAAAGTGTACAATGAAACCAAATGGACCCTTATAGATATTGAGGGTGTAAAATGTTACCCTCTAGATACATCTGCATTGCTTAATTTTCAAGAATTCTACACAATTAGAGAATGTAAAATAATTTATATTTTAATCGTTTGCCTGTTATTTCTCCTAATGGTACCGACATCAATTCACCGCATGGAATTGTGGACAAAATCTTATCCAACGACGACATATTATTATGGTTTGGGTCTGAGAGGCTAAATGTCATCAAATGGTGGCAAATACTGAATAAACAATGGTCCTCGATATGAAAAAGGTTGAAAGCTACTGGTTTAGATTATTAGATAATTAGCATTCCATCGTGTCGACCACTGATTTAAACCTTTCATAATACGTGGGTGTTAAGGACTTCACTCAGTGGTTGAGAGAGAGAGAGAGAGAGAGATTTGTACATTATAGTTCGTTCAAACAATTCATCACAAACTTCAATACAATGCCACAAGAACACCAATTTAGAGCAACACAAAAAAGACATTGGTGTTGCACTTCCTAAAAGCTTCCCGTCATGGTAAATGGTGCATTTATATATAGCGCCTTAGATTGTGCATTACATTCACCCATACATTCATACACCGATGGCGGAAACCATGCAAGGCACCAACCAACACATCAGGAGCAATTAGGGGTTCAGTGTCTTGCACAAGGACACTTTGACGCTAACTCTGGGGGAGCCCGGGTTCGAACGATCCAGCCACTGTAATCCACCCCTGAGCCACCTGTAATCCCACACCAATACTTTCAAAGGATACAAAACAGTGCCACTGTAGGACTACCAGGTCGAGGTCACCCAGCTGTTTTGCAGCTGTCCGTACTCCGACATGGAGACATACATAGATTACATACATAGCTGTTCATTGGAGCGGTTATAGGCACCGCTCAAAAACTTTTTAGAACTATTTAGAGCAACACATCTATACTGAATTGATGTGCATATATCTTACAGAAAGACGTGTACGCCTTCACAGTCCCATGAATGTATTTTTTCAGTCTCAAAAATGTTGGTTTACAGGATGATTCTGTGCATTTACTACGAGTAAGTCAATGAGGAGCATATTTTAATGTGTGTGCGTGTGCGTACATCTGCGTGTGTGTGTGTGTGTGTGTGTGTGAGAAACATATCCAGTGAGGGGGGGAAAGGGGGGGGGATTCAGATTTTATGGGGGCCACTTTCGAATTGCAGCCGTCCGTAGGTGCCCTTTGAGAGCGGTTTTGAAGGAGTCAAGGGATTCAGTCTTAATGACTGTTGGTATAGGGCGTTCCACATTTTGGTGGCATAGGAGCGAAAATATTTTGTTCGTGCCGAATCTGGGTTGTACATGGTTTGTTGCACTCCCTGTGTGTGTGTGTGTGTGTGTGTGTGTGTGTGTGTGTGTGTGTGTGTGTGTGTGTGTGTGTGTGTGTGTGTGTGTGTGTGTGTGTGTGTGCGCGCAGGGAGACACTTGTGTCAGCCTGTTTTGTGCTAAAAATAACCTGAAATGTGCAACGGAAAATACCCTTGACACACAAACCCAACACTTGACAGTATAAGCTGACTT
>NC_137881.1:15969713-15987213 GCF_963924005.1 Protomyctophum bolini | reverse complement strand
AAGACGGTTCTCCATAGGGATGAATGGTTGGCGTTCTACGAGTATCAATTCAGGCACCAGATGGCGGTGTCGGCGGCGATTGAGTTGATGATGTCATCCTTGATGTTGTGATGTCATGGTTGATGTTGTGATGTAATTTCCTTGGCAGGTTCTTCAGCTACCTGAGCAGACTGTCCTGTTATAAACACATCATGCTGTTTGGGTGTTCCCTGGGACTGCCCGAATGTGTTACTGTCACTGCTACCAGGTACACACACACACACACACACACACACACACACACACACAGACACACACACACACACACACACACACACACACACACACACACACACACACACACACACACACACACACACACACACACACACACACACACACACACACACACACAGTTCGAGCCCAGCCTGAAGCCCAACACCTTTGCTAGCGTGCACTTTCACTGGTGTGTGCGGCACAGCTGTGTCAGCTGTGCTCTGCTCTGATAAAAAACAAACATGTCAAGAACACGTGCGACCCACTCCGCGGACAGTTACAGGTCGGGCAGTATACACCCGTCTGTCAAACGGTAACGCAGGTGTCATAGGTCGTAGCATGGAAACCAAGACGAATCTGCCTGCAGGGAAAAGAATAGCCCTGGGTGGGGAGATTGGGTCTGGCACTCCTCAGTCTGAAATACATTTTGCCAGTGGTGGGCAGTGCCGAAATGAACCAGGCCTTCAACCATGCCTTGAACAGTGCAAAACCAATTGGCTCCTTTCTTAAAAGTGCTAATTATTATTAATTAAAATGCTTACTGTTCGGAGCTCCTCCCCACGATACAACTTGTCCTTACAATTAAAAATGTATAGGCATTTAGCAGACGCTCTTAATCCAGAGCCATTTACAGTAAGCACCTGTCCCCACTTTTGGTGTGTGTGTGTGTGTGTGTGTGTGTGTGTGTGTGTGTGTGTGTGTGTGCGTCTGCGTGTGTGCATGCGCCTGCTGCTGTCATGTGCTGTGCTGCTGTACAAGCAAGCGGACATGCTCAGACATGCCCACGATGGTCCCGGATGGCTGGGTGAAATTCACTGCCCAAACATAACGGCAGGCGAGCCCGTTGGTCAAGTACAGAAACGGTCCAAGCCTGACCCATTTTGGCGGACCGGGGCTTGGACCCCCCTGGTCGGGTCGAGTCCTCTAACACACTGTTTCCTGAAGACTGGGTCACGACCCACGGGTGGGTCGCGGGAGGTGTGAATTGGGTCGCTAAAATATGTTTTTGCATGTGTGTGTGTGTGTGTGTCAGATCTCATTTCAGTCAGTGTGACAGAGTTATTCTTGGCTCACACACACACACACACACACACACACACACACACACACACACACACACACACACACACACACACACACACACACACACACACACACACACACACACACCAGTGTCCCATTTATAGTCCTTAAACAGCTGTGACTTAGAGAGAGAGAGAGAGAGAGAGAGAGAGAGAGAGGGAGGGGAGGAGCGGAGCAGGAAGTAAAGTGTGTGTGTGTGTGTGTGTGTGTGCGCGCGCGTGTGTGTGTGCGTGCACACGCGTGTGTGCATTCAGACAGGTGATTCTCCCCTGCAGGTCGTTTTTCGAGTCTGCCAGGGTGGGCTGTGAAGCCGTCCTAACTGTGTGTGTGCGTGTGCGTGTGTGCGCATGTGTGTGCGCGTGCAGACAGGTCATCCTGCCCTGCAGGTCGTTCTGCGAGTCGGCCAGGGAGGGCTGTGAACCCGTCCTACAGATGTTCAACGCGTCCTGGCCGGACTTCCTGCGCTGCTCGCAGTTCAGTGATGTCACTTCCTCTGCGTCGCCCCCGACGACGATGACGATGACCGCGGCGGCAACAGGCCCCGCCTCCTCCGATAGTACTACATCCTGTTATTCTCCGCGGCAAATCACTGGAAAACCATGTGAGTTAAAAAAGAAAACTATACATTTATTGTTGTAGGCCTAGTTACTGTAGCAGCCTGGTAGAACCACTCCCCCTGCTGGACAACATTTGCATTCTACCAGCTACGGGTGAGTCTGGGATCTCTCAGGCAGAGACGATGTACTCCGGACCAATTCTGGCCGGAGCGATATGCGGGAGGCGGAGAGACGGAGGAGAGACTGCGGAGAGACGGAGGGCGACTAGAGGCGGGATCAACGTGAGACTTATGACATATTGAAGCTGTGCTACAGGGCAATGTAAACACAACCTAACAAGACTACAACTCGAAATTATTATGTCCCACTGCTTCCGGGTTCATCGTTTCTGCATGAGAGATCTCAGATGCAGGCAGGAGGAGGGAACTTGTGACTTTCACAGGAAGCGGCTTTCCCTTTCTACTTTTTTGGTGAAAGTGTAATACTTGCTTGCACTGAAGCGCCATATAATTAGTGGCCAAACACAAGTGTTAAAGGTCCTGGTAGGAGATAAAAAACATTAGCAATCATCATATTAGTTCATATGTATTTTTTTTTTCCTATACAGCGCTGTGCGGTGGTCATGACCACTTCCTGTGCGCGACGGGGTTATGCGTGCCCCAGAAACTGGTGTGCAACGGATACAATGACTGTGACGACTGGAGCGACGAGTCGCACTGCGGTGAGACACACGCACTTACGCACACACGCACGCACATCACGCACATACAAACAGTTTAACAACGAATTTATGTCCACTCACACACAGGAGAAGCATACAGGGACACACATAATTCAGGTGCAGGAAAGGTTACATTCATCATCATCATCATCCTTCGAGTGCCCTCGAGATCTGCGACACAAGCTGCTTCCACTGGTCTCTGTTGCTCATTGCCACACCAAGTTCATTCACAGTCAGTCCTGCATGTGTCCCTACTCAGAACATCTGGAAATGTGAGAGGTCTTGTTCCTCTTGATGGGCAGGGTAGTCTCCACAGAAGAATATCCGAAATGACCTGATTCTTTTCTTTTTCTTCTTCTTTCTACAACAACTGAGATGGGGGGGGTGCCTCCATAAATCTGAGCTTTGGTCCTTCCATGAGAGATTCTGGACACGCATGAGGAGTCTTGTGTATGTTCCGTCAAGACGATCCCGAAACTCCTTATTCATTGTCCATGTTTCGGCACCATAAAGAAGGCTGCCATATATTCATAAACGCATGGATATGTCTTCATGATACAATACACACTCGGCACTATGGACACAAGCAGTGGCGTCTCCAACCATATATGGCAACAAGAGATGGCACAATACTTTTCCAGCCTTTTTTGCCTCGTCTTTGGGCTTCCCAAGCTGTGACAACCAGTCCGTGTGTCAGGGCTGGACTGGGATTTTCGCGTGAATTTGGCCCAGACCAGCCCACCACAACCAGCGCGCAGATAGCAGAAACTCTACCGCCCGCTCTGTCGCGGCACACACAAACAAACAAGCCCTAATACCACCACTTTTACAGAACAACATAGGCCTAAATGATACAAACCAACAGACAACTACACAACCCTTTGTAGAGGGTTTATTTGTCACTCACTGATACAGGTACAGTGAAATTATCATGATGACAATGGCAGAATGGCAGCACGCCCAGACCTTTCCTGGTGGCCTGCCTGCCTGCCTTTTTCTTTTTATCATGGCGGCCCCCTATGGTCGCGGCCCACCGGGAAAATGCCCGGTATGCCCGGTGGCCAGTCCAGCCCTGCCGTGGGTATATATACGTCCTCGACTGGCGGAGACACAAACAAAGTTCTTAGTGTAGCACTGCTGCTTGGTGTTCACGCACACGCACATGCACGCACGCACACGCACGCACGCACGCACGCACGCACACGCACTCACACGCACACGCACACGCACACGCACGCACACACACACACACACACACACACACACACACACACACACACACACACACACACACACACACACACACACACACACACACACACACACACACACACATCTCAACCTGTGAGCACACACAGTAAAGTTCACACACTGGGTGTAAATAGCAGCAGACATTTCCGTGTCTGTTTCCGTGGCGATGTGCGGTCAAGAAGGTGATTGATGATTGGTCGACGTACGGATGCTTCTGGAAGTTTCCCACAGGTCAAATGACACACGTCACGCACGCACATACACATTACACAGGCCTTCCGTCAGAGGGTTCATGTTCTGTGTGTGTGTGTGTGTGTGTGTGTGTGTGTGTGTGTGTGTGTGTATGTGTGTGTGTGTGTGTGTGTTTGAGCGCGTGCGTGTGCGCGTCAGTGAGGCAGTCGCCATGGTGATTCTAAAGCTGTTTACGTCCATATTTTGTAGGTAAAGTAATTCACGTAACTTCCCAATAAGTGAATGTTGATGCAGGTCTGGTGATACTGCTCAGAGGCAGGATTACACGGACCAAAGCTTGAGTACAGTCCTATGTCCTATATGTCATTAGAATGACTTATTCTGCATGCTAAATCAATTACAATAGTGACAAACATCAAATAAAATATCTCTCTCTGTCCCCCCCCCCTCCAGATTGCAGTGACAGTGAGTTCAGGTGTGGTACAGGTCGCTGTGTGGCGCCCTCTCTGGTGTGTGACGGGTATGACGACTGTGCAGACATGAGCGACGAACTTAACTGTGGTGAGCATTGATGTGTTGGTTGATTGATTGCTTGATTGAGCTTGACCTGCATAGCAACCGTTGCTAAACTATTTGGATTGGCATTGGACAGTCGCTTTTTGGGGTGGGATTTAAAGCGGGTGCCTATGGGCTGTACTAGTTCCAAACATTGGAACTATCCTATTGATATAGAATGAGCACTTCTGCATTCCATACAATGGGAGTCAACGCTAGTAGTGACACCACCCTCTTATATACTATTCCACTCTGGAATTTTCCGCCCTCACTTTTTATCCTCAATATGTACTCAGTCAATCAAAATGTAATCATCATCGCTATGGGGTGATCATCAGTCGATCAAATCATCGCTATGGGGTGATCATCAGTCGATCAAATCATCGCTAAGGGGTGATCATCAGTCGATCAAATCATCGCTAAGGGGTGATCATCAGTCGATCAAATCATCGCTAAGGGGTGATCATCAGTGGATCAAATCATCGCTAAGGGCCAAGGGGTGATCATCAGTCGATCAAATCATCGCTAAGGGGTGATCATCAGTCGATCAAATCATCGCTAAGGGGTGATCATCAGTGGATCAAATCATCGCTAAGGGGTGATCATCAGTGGATCAAATCATCGCTAAGGGGTGATCATCAGTCGATCAAATCATCGCTAAGGGGTGATCATCAGTCGATCAAATCATCGCTAAGGGGTGATCATCAGTCGATCAAATCATCGCTAAGGGGTGGCCTCATAGGTTGATGAACCAATAGAAAGTCGCCGTCGGTTTCCAGCACTATAGTTGGTTCCGCCCCTCTGTACCAGAAAAGCATATAGGTCTCTTCCAGGCTAGTTATTGTGTGTGTGTGTGTGTGTGTGTGTATTACAGAGTGCGACCCTGTGCGTCACCATCGTTGTGGTGAGGGAAGGTGTGTGTCCAGAGACTGGTTGTGCGACGGAGATCACGACTGTGTCGACAAGACTGACGAACTCAACTGTTGTAAGTTCATTATTAGTAGGGATGCACGATTAATTGGTAGCACAATCGGAATTGGCCATATCGGCCTTAAAGGTATATTCAGTGATTTCACTTAATGCAAATATCACTTCTTTTTTTGTTTTGTTGGGATACTCCTCGATCCCTACTATAGAGTGTGCTGACCATATAAGGAGTTTCTCCCTGTCCCCAGTTAACCCCTGGGGGTCAAAAAACCCTAGGTTTCGTTTTTGTCTAGGTGGCCCAGCCTTCATCCAATCAGGATAGAGAGGGGCCTTCCGCCAATCAGGATCGAGCAGGGGCGGGCCTTGGTGTGAGTGCTGCTGGCCTGTTGCGTGTCCCCCCACTGTAGTTACCTTGTTACCGGGGCAGACCAGGGGGGTTTCCAAATCACCCAAATTACTGAATGCTCCTTTAAAAATGCCATATCCGTATCGGAATGGTCTCAAAATAATACAGATTATAGTAATATAATAACTATTTACTCCGCCAAAACACGCTTCGTTACTCCTTACTTTCACTTACAAATGAGTGTCATTTATTTTTGTTAATTCGTTCAGTTCTGCACAAGATGCGAAGTATATTAATGTCCGAAGTAAACTTTGTGTGTGCAAAAAAACACTTTGTCGACTCTATAAACATGTTGAAGCATGGTTTAAAGACGCACGAGAAACACATTTCAATATCCGCCGGGACATTAAATGAAGAATTGGCTCATCGCTGGGTGAATTGTTGTAGCCGAGAGGTTAACTCTCATGCACAGTGTCAGGCTGCCTCCAATCCGAGAACCCATCGGCAAATAAAGGAATAGCAGCGCCCTCTTTTTAATAATATGACTCCATTTCCCAGCATGCAGCAGCCAGGGCTTGGTCCAGTGTGAAGACGGGCAGTGCGTTCCGCCGGCGTTTCGCTGCGACGGAGAGGAAGACTGTCGAGATGGCAGCGACGAGAGACACTGTTACGCTGACACAACTGGTAATGTATAGTGTCTGCCTGCCTGCCTGCCTGCCTTTTTCGTTTTTCAATTGGTCACAGAATATTGTTTTTTCTACACTGAGATCGATTCCCCACGACCGTTGATGAGCATGGAGGTTTTCTCTGTGCTTCAGCATGACTAGATTTAAAACAACTTTACCTTCACCAGGGGGGGGTAAAGACAAAACTATATGTAATCATAGATCTGAACACTAATGGAACAACACAGGTATGTACTATACCACTATACTTATACTGTGTGTGTGTGTGTGTGTGTGTGTGTGTGTGTGTGTGTGTGTGTGTGTGTGTGTGTGCGTGTGCGTGTGCGTGTGTGCAGTCCAGAGGGGGTGTGTTCCAGGTCAGACCAACTGTTCGTCCACTTCCTGTTCCCCGGTGTGTGGAGGTGGAGCCAACCCCGCCTGTGACCATACAGGCAACTGTTGTAAGAGACGCACACACACACACACACACACACACACACACACACACACACACACACACACACACACACACACACACACACACACACACACACACACACACACACACACACACACACACACACACACACACACACACAGAGAGAGAGAGAGAGAAACGTCAAATAGTCTAGCAAGGGATAATGCGTGGCTAGGTGGTCATTGTTGATATATAAATCACAGACAGGTTGATTAAACACTGATACGCAGGTGGTTTAATTACCTTGAAGATCATGTATTAACATACTCCTATATACCATATAGATTGTTATATTGCCACACTCTACCATAACGATTGTTTAAAACAACGTTTTATTGATTTTAAAATAAGTCCCTTCAAAGTGTGTTTCTATTCACGATTTCCCTTTGTGTGGAAATACATTTTCTTTGAAGTTTTCTTTTTCAACCTGGGTATTAATTAAAGGAGCCCAGGTGGCTGGACTGTAGCCTGAGCTAACGCTAGACCTTTCTGGCCTAGATGGGAGGGTCGCGGCTCAGATTTGCGCACACCCTGATTGGTTCACCCATCTGTCCGTCAGCCCCGGTCTCTCCTCCCCCTCCCAGTGCAGCACTGTTATAGAAAGTGTTTATTTAAAGACCTTTTAAGCGTCGTACGAAGCCAACTCTTGTCGTGACAAATCATGACAACACACACAATATTTTGGACCAAACAAATAATTACAAAGAAGAAAAACAACAAAAAAAGTGTTGTAACCTGCCGTTTTTTCTACTGTCTAATTCTTTGTTTGGCCCGAGAAATTGTGTTTGTTGTCATGATTGGTCATGACAAGAGTTGGCTTTGTCTGCGGCGTAAACGTCTTTAAATAAATACTTTCTGAAAAGTCTATGAGGAAAATGCATTGAGATTCATTTCCTGGGTCACTCTGAAAGGGTGAGGGACTGCGACGCTCTAGTGTCGACCAGAAGCAGAAACCACTGGTTGCTGGAGTATACCATTCTAATGGACTGTCAAAGTTATTTCCACAGAGTCGGCACACGTTGGTTTTTCTCTTAGACGGTGTGGTGGGTTATTCAGCCATTCCCCTCATTTTCCTCACATAGCCTCGTTTGAAGTTCCACTGGTAATGATTTCCTCACGGTGTTATTTTGAGGGGTGCACACCGCTCAGAGCCCTGACGTCACATCATTTGGAGCGACGCCTACGCGGAAGGGTTGACTCCCACTTTTAGGCCAGTGCAGCCCATGCGTAAATCCAGGCTTTCATTTTTCGTGCAGACGGAATGAAAGCCTGGGTATCGAGGCTAGCTGGACTGTAACTCTGTTGCTGTGGTTTTGCTGCCATCCTGTGGCCAGACAGTGCAACTGCACGCCACCCTGTCCAAACTGTGCAACACAGAATGTTGAGCTGGAGGTTTTCCATTGTGGTCCTCTGTATAATATCGGAATCAGTCAGAATCGGTATCGGCAGATATGACCCTGCAAATAATCGGAGATCGGATATCGGTCATAATTTCATAATGGTGCACCCCTAGTTACAACACAAAACTCTACTGCTCCTGTTTGAACCTTCCCTACCAGCACACCAGCTTCCCTAACCTCCTCTCTCTCTCTCTCTGTCTCTCTCTCTCTCTAGCCCAGTGTGAGCCCATAACCTTGGAGCTCTGCATGAACCTGCCGTACAGCCACACGTCCTTCCCCAACCTCCTGGGTCACGCGTCCCAGCGCGAGAGCTCCGTGTCCTGGGAGAGCTCTCTGTTCCCCGCCCTGGTGCAGACGGGATGCTACCCGTTCCTCATGTTCTACGCCTGTACCCTCCTGGTGCCCAAATGTGACCCCCTCACCAACCAGAGGGTTCCCCCGTGCAGGTGCGTGGTAGGGCATTAAGCAACTAGTCGACTAGTACTAGTTGACTTTGTTGGTACTAGTTGACTAGTTGATAAGATTTTTTGTAGGCCTCAAGATCATCATTATAGTTATAGTCACCAATGTACACCGTTTTTACATTTTTTAAAACTATTTATTTCCCCCTCAAACCCTCCCCCCCCCCCCCCCCCCTTTTTTTTCCCTTTTTATTTTTTTACATAATAGGTAGTTAAACAACTAGTCAACTACTAAACATGACTAGAAGTGAATGCCCTAGTGAGTGGTGACACCCAGTGTTGTTTTTGGCAGCAAATTTAGATTTTAGTTTAGTCTTTGGAATAAAACTTCCTATTAGTTTTATAGTCACATTTTAGTCATCTGAAATGTTTTAGTGTTAGTTAGTTAAAACATTTTTTTAGTGTTAGTGTTAGTGTTAGTCTAATTATAGTCGACTAAATGTCGTAAGATTTTAGTCTACTAAATCTACAGTTGATTTAATCGACTGAAATTTTTTTTGGCGGACCTTGACGGTGTTGTAATGGCTGATTTTACACTGAAAATAGCAGATCTCGACGCGTTGTGCTTGTAGATCTGCTATTTTCAGCATGCAAGCAAGTGTAAAATGACTTGTGTCTTAATTATACTGGATCTTTTCTCCACTAGTCCCTTCCTCACATTAAAGTCTAGTTTTTAGTTGTTGACGAAATTGTCAAAATATTTAGTTTAAATTTAATTTACTTTTAGTCATCGTAGCTTAGCTTTCATTTAGTTTAAATTAAATTTTCGTCAGTGAAAAAGGATAGTTGACAAGAGTCACGACTTAATTTGTATCTGGTGTATTGATACACCTGGAGAGGCTGGACAGTTTGGCAGCATTTGATTACATACGGTATGGGGCCCTTGTACGGCTCCTTTTGACTCCATTGTGTAACTGCATGTTTTGATATACAGTGTAGGTAGCTCTTGTTCATTTTTCATATTGATAGGTGGTCTGTTGCTCGTTTAATAATATGCTTTATAGTCTGGTGTATGTGTTGTCATGTATGTCTTGTTTTGTCATGTCTATAAAAAAAACCCAATGAAAACTAATATAACAAAAAAGAGTCACATATGTCTCGGCGGCTTCAACATTGGCCAGCCGCTCTGGGGGCGTGGTCGTATAGCGCTATATGCGTTAAGCATTGTGGGAATGTTTCTTCTTCCTCTTCAGGTCTTTGTGTCGTAGCGCTAAAGAGCGATGCGAGTCGGTGCTAAGCATTGTGGGAATGTTTCTTCTTCCTCTTCAGGTCTTTGTGTCGTAGCGCTAAAGAGCGATGCGAGTCGGTGCTAAGCATTGTGGGAATGTTTCTTCTTCCTCTTCAGGTCTTTGTGTCGTAGCGCTAAAGAGCGATGCGAGTCGGTGCTAAGCATTGTGGGAATGTTTCTTCTTCCTCTTCAGGTCTTTGTGTCGTAGCGCTAAAGAGCGATGCGAGTCGGTGCTAAGCATTGTGGGACTGCAGTGGCCCGAGGACTCCGACTGCAGCCAGTTCCCAGAAGACACTGCAAACTCCACTTCCTGCTTGCTTCCCGTCCCTGGAGTAGACGGTATTTACGACCTGTGTGTGTGTGTGTGTGTGTGTGTGTGTGTGTGTGTGTGTGTGTGTGTATGTGTGTGCGCGCGTGCGTGTGTGAGTATGTGCGCGTGAGTGTGTGCGCGTGTGGGTGCACATTTTACTAAATGCAATATATTTCTTCTCCTCCTCTGTCTGTGTTTGTGTGGTGCCGCGGTCTCCGTGGTGACAGAATGCTCTCCCAGTCATTTTAAGTGTCGTTCGGGGAGGTGTGTCCTGTCATCTAAACGATGTGACGGAGAGATGGACTGTGAAGACAACTCTGATGAGGACAACTGTGGTAAGACACACACACAACACACACACACAAAAACACAGGCACGCACGAGCGCACACACACACACACACACACACACACACACACACAAACACAGGCACGCACGAGCGCACACACACACACACACACACACACACACACACACACACACACACACACACACACACACACTAGGGCATTAATGAGTTACTGTATACGTACACACGTATCAAACACCATCAAACACGTCGTTGTTTTTATGCCCGCCACAATGCTTTTCCAATGGGAGTCACATGGTTTGATGGTGTTCTGCCCCTCCCCCCCATCAAACAAAAATGTTTGGTCAAACCATGTGACTCCCATTAAACAGTGCAGGCACTCACGCACACTGGCACAGAGACCAGAACAGAGAACACAACAGAGGAGGCACAATTGGCACAGCACAGCGGCCAGGCAGCCATAAGAACACAATACAAAATATAACATTAACACTACAGTAGTACAGCAGCCCGACCTTCAGAACAATAGAAGACATATAAGGTCTATATTAACATTATAGCAGCCAGCAGCAGTTGGCACATCATCAGGATACAGTCTGCTATTACCTTCCACTTTCACGACGTAAACATGTCTTCCTTCTCCTCGTCCTTCCGACAACAACTCGATAACGTCCTCATGTTACCCGCACTGACTGAAGACGGAGAGATTCATGCATCCTGCGCGTAAAGCGAAACCAGAAACAGGACAGTCACTGCGTCAGCACGGAGGTGGGGGGGGGGATAAAGTTTGGGGATAAAGTTTCTGACTATCTGTTACTGAGAACTTCTCCTAATTTGAATCGACTTGTGTTAATGAAATCGATGCATCGACTTTTTAATGAATGTGGCAAGGCCCTAACACGCACGCATGCACGCACGCACGCACAGTACCGCTGCGCCGTGCGCAATCAGAGCATAGTGGCTGCACCACACAGTACCGCTGCGCCGTGCACCGTGCTCTCTCTCTCAATATTAGCATATAATAAAATAATGCAATATATCTCTCTCTCTCTCTCTCCCTTCGTGTGTCTATGTCTCTCAGGGTGTGTAGAGCGAGGGCTGTGGGAGTGTCCAGGCAGTAAAGTGTGTATCAAATCCAGTATGATTTGTGACGGCTTCCCTGACTGCCCTCTGCTGGTGGATGAGGCCAACTGCTGTAAGTGGTCAATTATATTTTTAATATTAATTCATTTAAATGTGCACTATTTACCTGCTCTGAGATGTAGTGCACAGGGGTGCACACACCTGCTGATACAAGGTACATTATAGAGTCATCCAATCAGCTCTCAGAAGATACTAGGTACATTATAGAGTCATCCAATCAGCTTTCAGAAGATACAAGGTAGGCCTACATACAAGCCCCCAGTGAGGCGCTCTCCAACGTTGAAGCGCTCAGCCCTAGTGGTAAGAGGAGGGACTGCAGGCGGACCCGTGGAGTTATGATGAGGAAACCCCGTGCAGCTGGGGTTTAACATTGAGTTGCCCGTTTCCGCATTTTGGACGGAAAAAACGCGGAAGTAGACGGTTCTTCCGGGTGCTTCAAAACGCCACTGAGCAACTTCCACTGAAATGAGTAGAAGTATGAGTAGAAGTATGAGTCTGACAGCTGAGTAGGTGTGGAGCTATGCTCAGAGCCTCCTCAGACCCTGTGAGCCTCTGTGACCCTCTCACAGATATGTACAGTATACCACCTTACAGACGTTTAGAAAGGCTAAATGATGTAGTTTAAATAGCATATTATGTAGACATATGTAGCATTCTTTAGTGTATACTCATAGTTTCATTGTACATATATTCTACAGATGATAGGTTCTTGGTTTACTTCTGATCCTTGATGACTATTATTTTTTAAATGTATTTCATGTATTCCCATGGTGTTGCTCTAGCTGTAAATCACTCTGGATTAAGAGCGTCTGATAAATGCCTACATTGTAAATTGTATCTTGTATGCATTGCATCTTCCTCTCTCGTCTCCAGCGGTGATGTGTCACATTAATTTATGTTCCCCTCCAGCGGTGCAGTGTGTCACATAAATTTATGTTCCCCTCCAGCGGTGCAGTGTGTCACGTTAATTTGTGTTCCCCTGCAGCCGTGTGTCATGATAACGAGGTGGAGTGTTCCAACCATCAGTGTGTTCATCGCACGCTGTGGTGTGACGGAGTTAAACACTGTTCAGACAGCTCTGATGAATGGAACTGTGGTGAGTTAGCATGCATGCACACACACACACACACACACACACACACACACACACACACACACACACACACACACACACGGCACACGCAATGTCCAGACAGCTCTGATGAATGGAACTGTGGTGAGTTACATTGGCAGGTTAATAAGGGTAAGGGCAAAAATGAAATGAAAAAGAAAATGAAGCACAGCATAAGTGCGCACACCTCAGTTGTAATCAACTCAGTGGTTCCAAAAGTGGGGTCCGGGGAGGGAGTTCCAGGGGCTCCCCAGCTAAATGATAGTTTGTAACCAAATGGACCCGTTATGGGTCTGTAACTCTGAGTGTACACAAATGGAACCAAATGGAGTTGTACATTCTCAGAGTTAAACTAATTCATTAATTAAACTCCCAGAGATTGAAATGCCATTAAATGGGGGGTCCGTAGACTAATGCATGTCAAACTAGAGGTCCTTAAACGGGTTGAAAATCACTGCTAGAGCCGTAAAAAAAAAAACTTCTCTTATGGAGGTCCCTGGCATATCTTTTCAAACGGGGGTCCACGGGCTGATTAGTGTCAATTTGGGGGTCCTCGACATGAAAAAGTTTGGGAGCCACTGGTCTAGCTTCCTATTCGTCATTCACATGTCAGCTGGATTATGTCACACTTCCATACTCCGATCACGCCTCATTCCCTCCACAAGGCGGTCCCTTTCATTACGGCTCACTGCTTCACAATAAGCTCTGCTTATTGCTTCTCAGACACTGCTGCTGCTTGCCTCCACCACCCCAGCCTAGGCTGATTCAAGCTAAATACCAATGTTCAATGTATTGCTCAAACGTGTAAACTGTGTGTGTGTGTGTGTGTGTGTGTGTGTGTGTGTGTGTGTGTGTGTGTGTGTGTGTGTGTGTGTGTGTGTGTGTGTGTGCGTGTGCGTGTGCGTGTGTGTGTGTGTGTGTGTGCGCGCGTGCGTGCGTATCTAACAGTGTCCCTCTCAGAAGGCGGGGTTTCGGTTCTGACGGTTTATAAATCAGCGTCTCAGTACCAGGTCTGTGGAGATGAGTGGACCGCCCAGCTGAGCACGCTCACCTGCAACCAACTGGGCCTAGGGTAAGGTCAGTAGATTATAGACACACACACACACACACACACACACACACACACACATACGCACACACACACTACCAACAGACACAGCCAGGATTTGGGTTCTCTGTATCAGCATCTCTGTATAGCATCATAATTTATTGTGTGTGTGTGTGTGTGTGTGTGTGTGTGTGTGTGTGTGTGTGTGTGTGTGTGTGTGTGTGTGTGTGTGTGTGTGTGTGTGTGCACGTGCGCGCGCAGGGTTCCGTCCTCGGTTGCCATGGTACCGGACCAGCCCGGGGTGCAGGGGCGTCGTCGGTGGTTACACGTGCATCCTGATTGGTCGATGAGGAACGGTTCCGCCCTGCAGGGACTCCTGGAGAAGAGAAGGTATAACGCCCCCCTCTGTACAACCTCAGTACTGCACCCAGTGTTCATGTCCTCCACTAGAAAACTATTCTCACTGTCAAAAAAACTAAATAAAAAGTACTAAATGAATGAAAACTAAACTATGATGACTAAAGGCCAAACCACACCAATGATTCGTCCATGCAACTCCTTGCAACCAAACTGTGAGTACTGTAGATGCATGTAGTCGCAAGCAACCACAGTGCCAGCCCGCCATATAAATGCGAACTATGCAACCGCCTATAGGGCCCTGGGAGTTGCTAGAGGACCCCCCGAACATGTCCTCAAAGTCATGCATCGAACAAGCTTTGAACTGAGCAGATTGGACTTTCCACTCCAGAGATAATGGCCAAAACATCTTAAACACTTTTTTGGTAATTATCGCCCGTTTTTCTCTAGTATCACGGGATAGGAAGGTTGGACGGCTACAAACTAGATACTATAGTTTGTATCCAGGGCTTTAGGAAATAAAAGCTCCTTTGAATTGCATCACAGGTGCCACCATGTGCCGACGACGTGCAACAGGACATATCACACCTCTGCGATGTATACGCTAAAACCGATTCGTTGCATCTCGACCCATATTGGTGTGGTTTGGGCCTACAAGTAATAATAATAATAATAATAATATTGACAATTTCGTCAACAACTAAAAACTAGACGAAAATGTCAGGGAGGGACTAGTGGAGGAGAGATCCAGTAGAACTAAAAGACGAGTCATTTCATGTTTGGTTGCATGCTAAAAAATAGCAGATCTACATGCTTGTAGATCTGCTATTTTCAGCGCACAGATGAGTATACAGTAAATCAGGCATTTAAGACCCCCTGACAGCTCCGCCAACATATATCATTTCAGGTGACAAAAAATTGAAAAAGACTATGACTGAATAATCTGATTTGACAAACTATCCTATGCGTAAACATATTATATGCTTAATCATATTGGCTGATTTGGAAAAGATTTGATTTAATAAAGTGCTTATGAAAACCCCCCCCTCTCTCTCTCTCTCTCTCTCTCTCTCTCTCTCTCTCTCTCTCTCTCTCTCTCCTCTCTCAGCCACTCGTGTCACTCGGGGAACAGAGTGTCAGTTCTTTGTACCAGAGAAGGTAAAACAATGTTCTTATTAAACATCTGCATTACTTAATTAATTTACAAGAAGAGAATGTGGAATAATTGTTACTTTGATCAACGTTTGTTATCTCTTCTAATGGTACCAACAACAGCATACAGCATGGAATTGTGGGACAAAATCTTATCCAACGAAAATTAAATATTCTGTATAGTTTTGGGGTCTGAGAGGCTAAATGTCATCAAATGGTGGTCCGTGGCTCAAATGCTGAATTTTAATAATTTAAATAATTAAGGTTAATGTGAAAATGGTTGAAAACCACCGGCCTAAAAGAAGATAATTTCTGTCTGTCTGTCTGTCTGTCTGTGTGTCTCTAACAGACTGTGGTCTTCGGCTGGCGGTGGGGGGCGTGTCTCCCCCGCTGGGGGGTGTGTCCAAACGGGAAGGAGAGGGGTCACCTCGCCACAGGAGGAAGAGGATTCTGGGAGGCCGGGTTTCCCGCCCGGGGGCGTGGCCTTGGCAGTGCTCGCTGCAGAGTGGACACAGTGGACACATCTGTGGCTGCGTTTTGATTGGTCGACGCTGGGCGCTGACCGTCGCCCACTGCTTCGAGGGGTGAGTTCTTACTGGTCGACGCTGGGCAATAGAGCGCCGAAGTCCTGATGTCACTCGCTCATCCCCTGGTTCCAATTAAGGGGTTTGCGGAATTTTTTTCTCTATGGAGAATAACATTAAAATCTTAAAACATTAAAATCGTATCAAACAAAATGTCCCGGCGATAATGTCAGGGAGTCGTCTTTGTATAGTTTACGATGATCAGTCACTCATATTTGTGACTAAATTTGACTGAGGGGCTGCCACTGGATTCTTTTGAATTTTTGTTTTTTCATGTCATGTGAAAGCAGTGAATCATACAGTAGCATCAAATTGTTAAAATTAGTTGTTCAGTTTGACCCACCAGTTTTGGAGATAACATAATTATGACTTATAGAGTAATGTCTTGCAGAAAACAGCGAGTTGAGAAAACAGGCTTGAAAGGTTCACTTCTGTGGTCTCTAACATTACACCTAGCTTAATGTTTAAGCATATTATTTTATATTTACACTTATTTCAGACATGCTCTAGTATGTGAAGAGTCTGCCTGTGCTAATAACTCATTTTGGATTAAAAAAAGCTGGAGTTTGCGCGATGGCAGGCTCTCAGTCAAATTTGGTCACATTTGATGAAGTCTGTTTCTACCGGAAATAAATTAATTCGGCAGCAGTAACGTTAGCTTTTTCTTGCAGTCAGTTGAGTCTTCATATCCATGAAATCGCCGGGATGATTTGTTTTATTTTTCAAACACGGTTCGTACTGGTATCCTAGGCCATCAAAAATGGTTTATAATACAAATAAAAAAGTACACGAACCACACGATATCGACGCCCATGGATTTCTCTGATGTGCTGCGGAATACAGTTGCGACGAGTGCATTACCCCCAACCCCCCTCCCGTACCTACTGGCCGAGCCAGGTTACTTCAGGCTATGGGTTGTTGTTGCTGGGCCTGGGCCTGTGAGGGATGCATCGGATATTTGCACTCGTAATGGCTAAATATGGCATTACAGAAATATGAGTCCAGTGGACATAGTCAACAAGCCCCTGTCCCCACTGAGATGCTCTGAATTCCCCTCTCGCACACCTATCAAACAGACCAGGCAAATGAAGAAGTGGCCCGCAACATAAATTGTCTTTTATACGTAGGCTTAAATGTTGCCTAGGATGCCTTCAATATTAGATTTATATCCTCAAAGATGATCATTGGATTATTTGATTATTATGACCAATCCCTAATTAAGTGACTGACTCTGCCAATCATGCAGGGATTGTGAATTTTGGTGGTCCCCTTGGCCAATCAGGGATTGTGAATTTTGGTGGTCCCCATGGCCAATCAGGAGTTTTATATCTTTGGTGGCGTCGCTCAGCCAATCCAATCAGGGATT
>NC_137881.1:15777213-15964713 GCF_963924005.1 Protomyctophum bolini | reverse complement strand
TGAGTATTTAGTTAATACTGTACATCAAGGTACTGTATATCAGATTCCAGATCAGCCAATGAAAACATTAGATTTGGACATAAAACGGGGGTCCTTGAAGAGGTTTTAGGGGGTCCCCGGCTAAAGCCATGGAACCAGCATGATCCTATATAAAACGTCTCTGTTCAATTAAAAGTGCTTTGTTTTAAACAGCTGCAGATTATTACATTTAATGTCATTTTATTTAATCCATCTTTGGAATAGGTTTAACTGAATCAAACAGACTTGTTAAGTTGACTTTATACTTGTTTCATTAATGTTCTGCAGCTGTGAACTAATTAAGATTATTAATCAGGTGTTAGATGGGAGAGGAGGGGAGGGAAGGGAGGAGGAGAGAAGGGAGGAGAAGAGAAGAGCGAAGGGAGGAGAGAGGAGAGCAGAGGAGACGACAGGAGAGAGAGGAGAGGAGAAGAGAGAAGGTGATGAAACGGAGTGGTATCAGGCCTTCATCATCTCAAACATTCCAGTTTTTTTTTTTCTTGTCTGAGTTTTTTTTCTAAGAATATTTTTCTACAGCTTTTTTTTATGTCAGACTAGACTGTGTGCATGTGTGTGTGTGTGTGTGTGTGTGTGTGTGAGAGTGCGTGTGTCAGTGTGTGCGTCTGTGTGTTACTGCTCTTGCCTATAAAGTTGTTGTGATTTGATAAAGTTGTAATTTTAAATGTATTAAATGCTCGTTGTGAAAAAAATAAAAACAGTGGAACTATATTTGCTTTGTAAAAATCACGTATCAATAAAGATATATACACAAACCTTCACCCTGTATGTGTGTGTTGCTTTGATGCTCATATTATCCTAGGAAGCATAAAGTTGTTTATGAGCGGTGCAACCACTCCAAGGAAGAGCAATGTCCGTGTTCACCTGTGTGTTGGTTCATGAGCACCAGTATGACTATTAGTACCAGTAGGGGCTCCAGTAGAGAGTGCTGCACTGTTGCCTGCTAATGAGAGAGAGAGAGAGAAGGAGGGGGGGGATTGCACCACTCAGTTCACACGGGTGTCATTTTTATTAGCATATGCACTCCATACATTCCATAGTAGACCACATGGACATATATGACATCATCCATCATTGCGACAGGAGCAGCTCCTATTGAGTGAACGATTCTCTATTTATGAAAGAAATACAATATTTAAGGTGTTTTTATTTTTTTATTTTAGTTATAGAGGGCAAGTTTAATGTTTTAAGGCATAGCCTATTTGTCTTATTATAAGGGATCCCTTTAATTAATGTTCACAGCATTTTAACATCAAGTTCCATATGTTGCCCACCTTGCCCATGTAATGTTACAGTGAGAGTGTCGAGCGGCCAAGGCAACAAATGAGTAGAGACCAGTCCAGGGCACCTTCAATAAGGCTTTATTTCTTCCATTTTTTCTCAATCACTTTGACAGTCAAAATCAAGACAACCTGTCATCACTAGGGTTAAATACAACTGAGTGTCTTTTATAGGGCCCATACCATTCCCCAGGTAACAATAACAATATTCCCCACTCTTAGAATCACACAATGCCATTTTATATAAACCTACTCCATGTATATGCACCCTCAATACCTATTCACAGTTAGCAGTTAGCTTAGAAATATATACACAACCCATACAGGATTACGTTCATTATAGTCCATCCCAATCCCCCATTCTGTCCATTTCCCACTTGGTCCCTCCCGGAACTATAAATAGGGTGCCTATATCCGGAGGGAACTCATTTGCCAGAACACCACCCTGAAAGGAGGATGAGAGTAAACAGAAGTAAATTTAGACATCAGAGATTTACATTCCTTCTTCACAAGTATAATGAGAACTTCTCATTGAGAAGTTCTCATTATACTGGTCAATTAAAGTATGCTGTTCTCTTCATTCCTAAACTAATGCGCCTTATATCTGTTCATTTCCCTAGTCAAAAATGTTCAAAAATGCGCACACACACCTCGTTCTAGAATTTCTCAGAAAACTGTCGTGATTCAAGCAAGACTTAAACTGCCTCTTTGTTTATTGGTTGACTCTACGTCACGGTTTCATGTTAAGATCTACAAGCTAAGAACTCGTCGCGTCGCAACGCGGAGTGAGCTTGTAGATCTGTTCGTTTTTGAGCGCGAGTTTTTAAGTTTCCAGAAGGGGAAATATTATAATAAAAACTGCGTCACGTCTTGGAATGATGGACTCCCACTTTCAGCAGTTTATTCAGCATTTTTTTAGGTGAGTGTTTAACTGTTTATTAAATGGCAAAGAACTCCGTTTTTTATGTCACTGGGGAAACTTTATTTAGGTAATTTGCTATTTGTTTGCATACTTATACTTAACACATGGAACCGCGGCGGAGGGGCTATTTTGTACCGTGTTTTGGTGTGGTTGCTTTGAAGACGGTGGACATTTTTTATATAAGCCTTCCATTTGGGAAAAACACAGGCTTTAACTATCTTCGGATCAGGGCAGGCACATTATTAATTTACAACTGTCATGTCAACCCTGGCGTCGCGACACATGTGACCTTAATTGTAGTTCGGCTATTTTCAATATAGGGCATAATTAGAAGTTCAAATATTGAAAATACCCTATTGACAAGCTCACAACGGTCGCTAGTGACTTGTTTAGGGCGGTTGGTGTAGATAATCTATTTTGATATATTATTATAGTCCACTTGCCAGAATGTGAACACCACATATTGAGTACACCAAAGTTGTAGTTGTTGAGTATGGGTCCCACTCCCCAGCATGTAGAAACTGACAGATGCTAGCTAACTTGCATATGTTGAGCAATTTTCATAATTGGCATAATATGTGACCATACCATTAACAACCTATAAGGGAAACATAATCTAAATTTTATCATGCTTTAAGGGTTTTCATGATGCTGAATCCATTCCAAGCATTAGGTTTGCACACAATACACACCTTGGGCTAAGAACGGCCATAGCCATCAGCACATTTGGGCAAGTGCTACATAAAGCATGATAACATTTCTTTTTGCCTTCTATATATTATGCCAATTATGAAAATTGCTCAACATATGCAAGTCAGCATCCGTCAGTTTCTCCATGCTGGGGACCCATACTCAACATTTCTAACATAAAACCTTTGTGTACTCTACTCAACATGTCCGGGTTCACAATGGGGCTCTATGGGCTGGCAAGTAGACTATAGTAGGGAATAATAGTTCTCAAAGTGGGGCCTGGGCCGCCGTGGGCCGGGGTACAGGAGGTAAAATAGCAAATAATCTGTTAGACCACTATGTTATACTTTGGCTATTCCAAAATGGCCAATCCTCAAGCTCACAACATTGCATTGCAAGCCAATTGCATTGCAATAGGCTGTGAGTTTGTAGATTGGCTATAGCTATTTTCCTTGAAACTTTGTGAAATGTCCTGATTCATTTTGAATTAATACCACAAATCTCCTATGGGAATCACTGGTGCAAAATTGGGCTTGAGACCAGATATTATGTTGAATAGCCAACATGAGTAATATAATGTTAAGTTAGTTGCTCTACTTATCTACCAGTATGTATTTATTTTATTTTATGTTATGTATAACTTGTTTTATTGGTATGAAAGTGATGTATTGGTATGAAAATGCGTTTACATAAAGATTACCAGAATAGTAATTAATTTAGCTATAGGCCTACTGATGATTTCATTGTAGTTCACCATTTATGCTGGTCATCTCTCTGAGTTATCTTTTCTTCCTCTCATTATTCCTCTGCAGAGAGCCCGCTACAAGAACATCATGTGATCACGCCAGCCAACCAAGTTGAGATGTCCACCAGTGCTGAGGATGGCCATAGACAGTCGAGATCCTGATCTGAAGAGTGCAAGTAAAACAAAACTACGAAGTCTTTTGATCCAGACTCTTTTTAACCACCTCAGTAAGACAACAATGTATAAGTTTCCACTATGTATGCCATTCTAACTTGAGTAATTGTCACGGCACTGCACTGTATCGCTATGTAAAGATTCATCATAGAAGTATCCATGTCAGATGGACCATTCCACCTCACACGGGATGTTGCAAATAGTGAGGAGAGATTATTTTCATTTGAGAGAGAAAAGGTTACATCATCATAACTGACCAGTCATTGTAGGGGTCCATTCATATACTCTACTGTATAGTTAACAACATAAAACAAGGTATATTTCAAGAGCAAGGGATCGCGGTAAACATTCACCCTAAATCTTCTTCTTCCACACTGGGAGAAAAACAGCATCTGAAAGTTTAATGGGATGCATTTTTACACACATTTTTACAGGAGAAGATGACCGAAGCATTAAAGAACATTTGAGAGTCATGAAATAGGACCATCCAGACCTAGAGCTCCCCAAGAAAGGTTGACACGAATCAAAATTTGTCCAACCACAGCACAGAAGAGACGCTCTCTGAGTTCCCATGTCTCAGACTATCCAAAATAGTAAGTACAATAATGTGTCAATTGTCTCCTCATTTAATTGCATGAGTTATGACTATATTTTATACACGTTTCCTCTACTTTGCCTTCTAAAGCTCGCTTGGGATCTGAGAGATATCGCCAACATTGATGTGGACCAACAAATCCTCAATAAGCTCGCTGCGATGGCAGAAAAAAGGTAATTGCCAGAATCTAATTTGGTCTGATGGCAGTAGCACCCTGAATCACTCCCTCACTACTTGACTGACATTTGTTCTCGTGATTTTAAAGGATTATGAAAATAACATTATTATAATAAATCTTTGTATTTTATTTTTTTAAGGCCTCCAATCGGAAGCAGCAATTCTGCTCTTGCCTGCACTATTCAAGGAGAAACCAGAGTTGCTGTTTGAAGTTGAGGTGAGCCATGAACCGTTCACTAGTGTGAGAAGCACTATGTAATTGAAGCACATTGTATTATTGCATTAGTTTTTATATTGTATATTGTATATTATCATATGGTTGTTTCTGTTTTTGACACAGTGGCTCTGCAGGAGACTAGCCAGAGGATGTGTGTTTGTCTGATGGTTAATGGTATTCCCTCTCCCCAGGGTCAAGCTCAGACCAGCACTGACATGTCGACACCAAAGATGATGCTGAAAGGCTGCAGGGAGGGTCACCACATCATGCTGTCGATGGATGACCAGGTAATCAGGAGAGTGTGAACATCTCAATGGCACTGGGACTCCTACTGTGCATATATTTTGTGTTCACAATCCAGTACCCTAAAGGACTGAAAAAGACACTGACCTTTTTGGAGTGTGTTGTTCTGAAATTGAAGGATGCAGGCAAACGTCCTGTCACAGTAAAAAGAGTGTACAACTCCATCTATGAGTAGCATGTATGTAGGAGTCAGTGTTCTCTCTCTCTGTCTGGATGGATGGCCACTTGAAGAGAGTCAGCTAAAAAGCAAGACTGTCAAAGTGTCAAAAACAGTGTGTTGTTGACCATTATAATGTTGTTTCACAGAGAAGAACTGGGGCCACGCATTAAAAGTAAATTAATCCACAACATCATTTCTATTGTTCTAAAATATTAGTGCAAAATTGTTTACCCCTCAATCACACGGAAATATGTTTTTTGTGTATCACTACGCCGAAAAAAATAGTTCCATGTGATAGAGGGGTCAAAGTCAAACTAATATTTTAGAAAGGTCAACAATACAAATGATGTTAGTTTTGTGGATTAATTAACTTTTACTGCGTAGCTCCAGTGCCCCCCCACAAAATGACCGGAACTACTTAATATTGACAAAAACCAGAGCAGAACTCCCACCACGGGATTCAATCGGGCAATCAATGAATACAGTTGCAACCAAGGCAATACTTTCTTGGATAATTTCTTATAGGATAATAATCTCATAGAAAAAATCCTATTGGACTTTTTTTATAGGATTAAAATCCTAAAAATATCCAATAGGATTTGTTCCAAAATCTTATAGGATTTCTTTATTGGATCGGAATCCTATTGGAATTTTTGACTAGGGTTGTAGGTATTGAGGAGATCCGCCACTTCAACGAATCACAGACAACTCGAGTGTCCCCCCTGTATAACCCTGAGTTGCCCGGACCCCACCTTAGCTTCAATACATGCATTTGTTACAATTTGTGTCCTTATTTACATTATACCATACATGTAGAATTGTGCATCTGCATTAGGTATAGTAACGGCGTCCGCCTTTACAGTACCTAAGCCTACAGGCTTATTTGGTTACACAAATGTTTAGTTGTAGGCTGTAGCCTGTATATTCCATCGCGCGTCGACCGTCGTGCATCATTGATTAAGTTGTCCAAAAGGACAGATCTGCAAGCTGTCAACACGCCATGAAACGGCGTGTCATCAGCTTGTATGTCTGTTATTTTGGGGGGTAGCCGGCCCGACGCATTGGAACAAGCCATAGGTTTGAGAGGCTGATTGATTGTAAACCGTAAACTTACAGTATATGATATGTAATTGCCTATTTAAAGTTGTCACAACGATATAGCTGTAGCTCTGTTTTGGAACATCGCACGAATATAAAGATGAATGGAAAAAGGTTCACTTTTCGAACTGAGACATAACTGCCATGGCGTTAGGCCTACTTCAGTCTTCAGTGGAAACTAAATCTGTTCTGGGAATGGAACCACGAAAAGGTTGGATCTTTAACAGCCACGTGAGTAGTAGTAGTAGTAGGCTACAATTGTGCCTTTCCTGCTGAAACTGGCTGTGGTGACTAACAGCTGGGAATGTCGATGCTGTGCGCAATTGTCATTGATTTTGATTGATACTTATACTTAATGTAGACGTAAAGAGCGGCGGAGCCTAAATTAATCTATTATTTGTACTAGCTATATAGCCTACTATTCTGATAAACATTTATGTGTATTTTTCATTTCGGGCTGCATCACTGTATTTCAGCCTTTACAGCCTAGGGCCATTCTACCGAATTTGTTTAAATTTCAGTCCCACAATGAAAAACACATTAGTGTTCAGACTTTTCACTGTAGTAATATCATAGTATGGTCTAATTAATCACAATACATTAATTGAGATAATATATATATATATATATATATATATATATATATATATATATATATATAAAAACATCCAATGTGGCTGTCCCAACCTCTAACCTCTAACCCCTAACCCCTACATTTCAATTTAATGAAAAAAAAGTAGGCCTACTTAAAAGATTTTTGTCACTTTCCTAATTTGTAATACCCCCATTTGACTTCTTTTATAGGGAAGGTGAAATAATTAAATTGATTTTGTTAAAATTAAAAAACGTTATATGACAAATTATGTCCCATGTTTTCATATCACTACCAAAATAAGAGTTTTAGTCCATAGATGGAGCCTGCATGGTGTGTGTGTGTGTGTGCGTGACTCACTTCCACACTTGTCATTTTCCGTTCTAGTTCCTCAAGACCTAAATCTGTCTGTCTGCCTGCCTGCCTGCCTGCCTGCCTCAGTATCAGCATCAGCGCTGTACAGCTAAAGTCTGTATCGGTGAGTTTCACATCATAGTATTGGTAAAGCTAAAGTCCGCTATCAGAATGCCAACGCGAGGCAGGCGGTATAGACCGTGTCAAATCAAATGGTTGTTTATCGTTTATACAGCAGATTACATGTACTGTATGCATGTACACACACACACACACACACACACACACACACACACACACACACACACACACACACACTAAGCTCATGGATTAAACGTGAGTGTGTGAGTGGGAACGGTCAAGGTCATAATAATATGACTAGACAGATGTCCTCAAACCTTTTCCATGTCAAGCACCCCAAAATTACATGTATTTGGCCGAAGTTTCCAGCTTGTAGATCTGCTATTTTTGATGCTTCTGTGTGTTTGACCCTGTAGTGTATGATCAAGTAGGAGTAGGACATTCATTTCAGTGGTGGAAAGTAACTAAGTACTTTTACTTAAGTACTGTACTTAAGTACGATTTCTCAGAGCCAAAATTTGTGCTTTTACTTCACTGCAAAAACATACATTAACCACTTCAACCCTATGCATTTTGGCAATTTGAAAATAGCCGATTTACAAGCTCACAATGCACCGCAACGCGACACATTGTGAGCTTGCAGGTCTGCTATTTTCAATACTTTGTACACATTTTGAACTTGTGAAGTGATTCTGCAATATGAGTGCTTTTACTTTTTAGTACTTTAAGTACATTTTGATGCCGATACATTTTCAATTCCGTACTTTTACTTGTAACGAAGTAGTTCTAAATTGCAGTATTGGTACTTTTACTTTTAAGTAAAACAATTGAGTACTTTTTCCACCACTGATTCATTTTAGGACAAACTTTAATTCAGAGTCAGTGCAAACAGATCACTATAGGCATTAGGGCCCAACTCGTTTTCACAGGTTTTTGAAAAACTTATATCAAAACCTAATAGCCTACCATTAAAAAGAGTTCCTCCCCAGCTAAAAAAAACACTAAACGTTAAGATATGCAGATAAGAGGTTTCTGCCCGGGCAGCAATGATATAATTTGAGCCGTTATGACGGAGAAGCATCTAAGTCCACACTAATTATCCATTGTAATACATTATGGATATGGGTTCAGGACAGATAAGGCTTTTTTCTCTGGGAGGGGTCGGAATAAATGATGGACTTGGATGGTTAGTCGTCTCAACTGCTCAATTATGGAGTGCACTTCATCACCCTCATGATTTACACCCTCAAGGTCCGTTGAGGCGGGCAGCGAGTGACGCAGGCCTTATTGTTGCCTGGAGTGGATCAGCGACAGGAGGGGCACAGGACCACGCCCCGGCAGTGTTGTTTTTGTCGACTCAAGACGACAATTGTTCGTCGACTACCTTTTTTCACTGACGAAAACTAAATGGAAACTAAGCTATGATGACTAAAACTGAGACTAAATGTATTGACAATTTCGTCAACGGATAAAAACTAGACTAAAATGCTAGTATAAGTCATTTTACACTTGGTTGCATGCTGAAAATTGCCGATTGACAAGCTTGTAGATCGGCTATTGTAAGTGTAAAATCAGTCATAAAAACCTATTTTTCTATGTCAGTGGTTTTCAAACATTTTCATGTCAAGGACCCTAAAATTATACATGTAATAGGCCACCGAGCCCCCATCCGAAAATATGTTGTTCCAGGGGACCCCCCAGTAGCAAAGATTTGAGCTAAAAACATTAGCTCTGAAAGAATATATATAAAAATTTGCACCACATTTTCACGATTCTTCAAAAATAGTAGACATATGAGCTTGTAGATCTGCTATTTAATTTTTCACCAGCTAAAGTATAACATAATTAAACACCAAAATGGGTTCCCGCCCAAAATAGTTTAAGAAGCAGCACAAGTTTGTAGATTTGCTACTTTTGCCTTTTTCTTTTTTATTTGAATCCTGAAATGTATAAACGATAGACGATATAAAGCATATTATTTCATTGTCAAAGTCAAAGATGTCAAGCGAGGCATCAACACATGAGATGCAAAAAAAAGAAAGGAAATGATTATGAGGCACTTTTTACATCCCATCAACACGACAGACAATAGACAACACACGTCACTCCACGTCACAACGCAACACATGTCACACACACACACACACACACACAAACACACACACAATGCACGTCACATACGCTGATACTTTCCATTCAGGTCATCAGGTGCATTGAAAATGATACCCTGTACAGTAGTTGTACTCTTAGCACGCACGCACGCACACACACACACACACACACACACACACACACACACACACACACACACACACACACACACACGCACACAGTAGTGTGCTATTAAGAGACAGCATATTGTCCAAAGCTAACAGCATAATACCAGGGTATAGTGTGTGTGTGTGTATGTGTGTGCGCGCGTTGGCGCGACAACTGTCCTGTTATTAACCCAGAGCTACTAAACATATAGTACACACACACGCACGCAGACACACACACACACACACACACACACACACACACACACACACACACACACACACACACACACACACACACACACACACACACACTGTCTGTCTGATCTCTCTCTGTTTCTGACATTTCAGTCTAGGTGAAGTTGGTTCAGTGACAACTGTCTCTTTCTACGGACTGGTGAGTGATACTGTTAATTAATGTCTTAATTCATGATGTGCTGTGCTAATTAAAGTGTCTATTACAATGTCTACTATACGCAGGGTGTGCTTCAATGTCATTTGTGTCGGGATACAAATTTAATTTGTTACACTCAGAGTTACAGACCTGTAAGGGTCCATTTGGTTCCATGTGTTACACTCTCAGAGTTACAGACCTGTAAGGGTCCATTTGGTTCCATTCGTTACACTCTCAGACTCAGAGTTAGACGTGTAAGGGTCCATTTGGTTCCATTTGTTACACTCTCAGACCCCTTTTCCACCGGTTGGTTGGAATCCGGTTCAGTTCTTTTTGGTTTTTAGTCCATGAGCCAGAGCTTCAAAATTGGTGGGCAAACTATACCCTATATTAAATTGTTTATAAGATCAATACAAGTAAATGAATACATGATAACCCTTCCACAGTAGTAGCTTTTATTTTTTGCATATTTTCCTACATAATGCCTAATTTGCATATTTAAAAATGTAAAATTTGTAATACAATAAATCATTGTCTTCGTGTAAGTACTCAATTGGGGAAGTTTAATGGTGATAACAATCTAATATAGGTATGGTTTTGCCCACTCAATTCATAATTAACGTTTCAATTTTGGAGCTCTGGCTCATGGACTAAGAACCAAAAAGAACTGAACCGGTGGAAAAGGGGCCTCAGAGTTACAGACCTGTAAGGGTCCATTTGTTACACTCTCAGAGTTACAGACCTGTAAGGGTCCATTTGTTACACTCTCAGAGTTACAGACCTGTAAGGGTCCATTTGGTTCCATTTGTACACTCAGAGTTACAGACCTGTAAGGGTCCATTTGGTTCCATTTGTACACTCAGTTACAGACCTGTAAGGGTCCATTTGGTTCCATTTGTACACTCAGAGTTACAGAGCCTCAGAGGGTCTCAGAGTTTTTCCTGTATGCATGTGATTTATGTATGTCAGCGCCTATGCCTAATTTGCATAGCCTATTTAAACATGTAATTTTCAGAAAATTGTAATACAAACATTCTTAATGTAGGCCTAAGTCAGTCTATGGCTTAAGTATAATCAACTGGATACGTTTCAGTGTGATAGACAGCTATTAGTAATAATAATAATAATAATAATACCGTATACACCTTCGTTTTAAAATAGCAGATGTACAAGCTCATACATTAGGGTTAATGATCTGGAATATGAATGTTTTTTTAATTTAATTTATCAAGACCTCCGTGTTCTGTATGCCCTCCCTGTAATGGCCTGTATGTCCCTTTGTTTTTAGTTGGTGTTTTCCTGTGCTTTTGAAGTGTTGTATTTAAGTATTTTCCATGTTCTCAGTTGCAGTTTAGTTTTACTTTACAACTGTGTACTTTTATTCTGTAGTATTGTTTTGTGCCTTCCTGTCTGCCCCTAGTTCTGTGCCTGTCTTGTCAACCTTGTGATTAGTCTAGTTAGTCTCCCAGCCAATCCCTGTGTTGATTTGTCAGTTGTGTTCACCTGTGTCTAGTTGGCCCTTGTCTATTTATATGCCCTTGTGTTTTCAGTTCCTTCATTCGTAAAAGTAAGTCAGTGGTTTTTTGCTCCTCGTGATATAGTTCCTAGTGTTTTCTTTTGCTCCTAGTATTTCCTTGTTTCCTCGTGTTCCCATGTTTGTTCTTGATCTCCTGTTTGGGAAAATATCCCCCCTTGTATTCGACCTGCCCTACAGTCCTCTGCCTTTGTCTGTGCTTGGGTCCAACACCTGCCTGGCTCCAACCGTGACAGTACGAACCAGAGTTCCTTGTTCATTTGTACTGTCACGGTTCGAGACAGGCAGGTGTTGGCACTACTGTATGACACTGAAGCTGCATTTACAGTAGTTGGACAGCAGATTTCAGTGGTGGTAAAGTAACATTTACTTATCAGCTTTGTTTGTATCCTGCCCTGCTCCCCTTCATTTACTTAAGTAAAATTAAGGGCATATTTGTAGTACTCTACTTGAGTATTTCTAAGTTTAATTACTTTTACTTCTACTCCACTACATCTCGGATCCAAATATTGTACTTTAACTACATTTCTTTAAAAACTTTAGTTACTATTTACTATTTTTTAATAAAAACACTTCAGCCCTAAACGGTGAAAATAGCCGATCTACAAGCTCACAATGCGTCGCAATGCAACACATTGTGAGCTTGTGGATCAGCTTTTCTTAATATACATTTGAAAACTTCTGCATAATAAGTACTGCTTTAAGTACATTTTGATTCCAATACTTTAGTACTTTTACTCAAGTACATTTTTAATTTGGGAATTTTACTTGCAGTATTTCTACATTCCAGTATATACTTTTACTTGAGTAAAACATTTGAGTGCTTTTTCCACCAGTTTGGGCACTAGTATTGACACTGAAGCTATATTTCTGGCAGCTGGAAAGTAGCAGATATACAAGTTCACAGTCAGGGACGTGCAGAGAGTGTTAGAGGGGCAGGGGCTAAAATCCCGTAAGAAGGGCACTTTTGGACACGCGTCGCGCTGCAACGCGTTGAGAGCTTGTAGATCAGCTATTTTCAGGGCGCAACCCCAGCACTCTTTAGCTATAGAGATCACAAAATGGATTTCTAAACAAATTTGTTCAATGCAAAATACTCTGCTCAAGTCCAGGAGACTTCGGAGAAAAAGCAATTATCCTGAATGGTGCCTTTCCGGCATGGCATGGAAAGGAGAGGAGGTCATTTGCATCTCTTTCACCATGTAGTAAACGCTGCATTCGTGGTCTGGAGACGGCAGTTGTTTTACAGCAGGTTAAAAGGGCAGGGGGCTGAAGCCCCCTTTGATGTCTGTGTGCACGTCCCTGTTCACAGTGCAGACATGCATGTGCCACAGCAGCAACGGCAGCCAATCAGAATGAAACACAGGACAAGAGCTAAGAGATAATGCTCATATTACCAATAAGACGCCCTGAGGGCGATAAGCGACCTCGCACTAAAGCAGGGGTTCCCAAACTTTTTCATGTCAAGGACCCCCAAATTGACACAAATTATCCCACGGAACCCCTTTGAAAAGATATGTCAGGGACCATAAGAGAAGAGTTTTACGATTCTAGCGGAGATTCTCAACCCGTTTAATTTCACGGACCCCCATTTAATGGCATTTCTATCTCTCGGACCACCAATTTATATTGTAAAATGTTAATCTAATTCTGGGAGTGTAACAAATGGAACAAAATGGACCCGTTAGGGTCCATTTGGTTCCATTTGTACACTCTCAGAGTTAGACCCATAAGGGTATCATTTAGCTGGGGACCCCCTGGAACTCCCTCAAGGACCCCTGGGGGTCCCCGGACCCCACTTTGGGAACCACTGCCGGTCGCGTGCACGCAACCACCTGGGTGACGGCAGACTGTTGGGCGAGCGCTAGTGCTTTGGCATGGGATCAACATGGAATGAATTCTGTACTGGCCATATAAGGAGCATGTCTTCTTGAGTGTATACAGGGTTTGATGAGGTCAGATCAACATGTGGAATGTCAGAACAGGTCAGCTCCATATATGGAGATATACAGTAAGGGTGATGGCAGCGGGGGCAGTGTCTTGAGTGAAATTAATTGAATGACTGATCTACAAAAGGAAGTGATGTCACATGAATCAACGCAAGGCCTCATGGGACACTGGAAAGTGTCTGTCTCTGTCTGTCTGACTATTAGTGACAACATTTATGATATGTATAATAATTGTTGGACATGACCTTTGGCCTTTAACACACAGCATGTGCTTTGTCTCTACCGTGTGTGTGTGTGTGTGTGTGTGTGTGTGTGTGCGTGCACGTGTATTTTTCAGATAATGGACGAAATCGGCCAACGTTATGCACGCATCTCAGTCAACCCTGAGGTAGTCTGTCTGTCTGTCTGTCTCCTTATCTGAATGAGAGATTTTGATTGGCTAAGTAGACTTTATTTGACTTTGATGCAATTTTCCACAATGCAATGATCGCACGCACGCACGCACAGTCACGTACACACACATATTCCAAGAAATGTAGTTCTGTGTGTGTGTGTGTGTGTGTGTGTGTGTGTGTGTGTGTGTGTGTGTGTGTGTGTAAAGAGGAACAAAGCCATAAATAGGAAATAAAAACTTGAAGGAATGTCTATAGGAGGGGGCAAGGGGTGTTGGGGGGGGGGGGGGGGGGGGGGGTGTCTACTATCAAGGCATTTAAATACTTAAAGTCAGTTATGTTCACTTGTATGTCACCGCGAGACATGGCCAAAGCAGTTTCGGGGGTCCCCAGCCAAAACCGTTGAGAACCCCTGATGTTGAACGTTTTTGGCTGGGGACCCCCGGAAATGCGTTGGCCATGTCTCGCATTAATTGATGGAATGTTGGATTGAAAGATTTGGTTTCTGTAAGGAATGTGTTTGTTTGACTTGTTTATGTTTATTCATGTTTTATGTTCTTCAGTGTTTTTTGTCAGATAGTAACATGTAAAAATGAATAAGCTAATAACATATAGCTTCAAGTTTAGAGCTTTTCTGTCAGACGATAAAACTGGAACAATCCAATTATTGATTTTCAATATCACAATATGGAGTTATGAGAGACAGTGGTAACTTTCCCATGGCGCCACACACACACACACATGCACGTACGCACACACACGTCCTCGTCTAGTCCTCGCTCGCCCATTCTTTCCCATGCACTCCATAAAACTGTCAACTTTGTATGTTTTCTAATTAAACATTGACAGCAAAGTATACCTCTCTCTCTCTCTCTCTCTCTCTCTCTCTCTCATTCTACATCTACCTCTGTCACCCTCCCTCTCTCCATTTCTGCCCCTCCTCTCTCTCTCTCTCTCTCTCTCTCTCAATTCTCTAATATTACAACTTTTGACCACGCCCCCTCACATCCCTGTGTGTGCGCGTCAGGTTATAAAGCGAAGCAGCAGCTTTGGGAGTAAAGTTCACATCAGCGCAGGATCGGTCGAGAAACACCCACACACCATGGAGCGCACCGTCGAAGAGGTACGCACGCACGCACGCATACACACACACACACACACACACACACACACACACACACACACACACACACACACACACACACACACACACACACACACACACACACACACACACACACACACAAACAAACGCGCACACACATGACAGACATGACACACATGACGCACACACACACACACACACACACACACACACACACACACACACACACACTCAGTCTGTTGTTGTGTATACATATTAAAAGTATTCTTAATGATCTTAATATACGTCTTGTATAGTTATTTGGAAATGATACACTGATATCTTATCTAACTATACCAGGCACGGGGCTGGGCTAACTGGCACCCTGGGCAACCCCCCTCTGAGGCGCAGCCCCCCGGCCCCCCAATCCAAAATGTTCGGCCATTCCTCTCAACTGCAGCACACAGCTGTGTGTATGTGTGTGTGTCAGATTGAATGTAAATACCTTTATATTTAATATTATGAGCTTGTAGATCTGTTCAAGCTGTTACTTTGGGCTTGTTTATCTGTAAAGACAGACAGATTAATCGAACCGATGCGATTAATCAAAAAAACAACTACCGATGTGTGTGTGTGTGTGTGTGTGTGTGTGTGTGTGTGTGTGTGTGTGTGTGTGTGTGTGTGTGTGTGTGTGTGTGTGTGTGTGTGTGTGTGTGTGTGTGTGTGTGTGTGTGTGTGTGGGGGGGGGGGGCGCGGCCATATTTATTAATTTTTTACCTGGCCTGCAAACATTATGTGCAGTGTGTATTATTAGACTTCAAAGCATGAACTCACTACATAACAGCACATTCAGCCAAGTAGAATAACACATCTAATTACACATTAATATCAGAATACTGATAGTATTGATTTCAGCTGTTGCAATTCCAAACATGCAAACATGACCTGCTTTAATTATACTTAATAACTATTAAATGACTATACTTAACGACTGGTATTAGCAGTATTGTCTTTTTGTGTCCAATGTATTTGTATTTAGTTCATAAAGTTTATCATAACTAAAACTAAATGCATTTGAAAATCAATAATTTAAAAAAGGATTCTAATTTTAAAAAAGCAAAAAATAATTCAGTATTTCAATTCAAACATAGCAAAAATAGCTGATCTACAAGCTCAAAACGTGTCGCGTGGCTAATTTTACTACGACAGTAATATGCACTGTGGCCCTCTGGAGTGAGTGTGGAAATATAGTGGCTCTCTCCGTCGTCAAAGTTTCCCACCCCTGCTTTACACATTCTATGTTACAGTATGGAACAGACAGCTTGGTGTAAATGTCTCATAAAGGAGGTGAAAAGGGTCAAATGGAGTCTGTATACGGCCGAAGATAAATGAACAGGATATATCTCCTCCTCTCCCACCGACGTCAGGTGTTCATTAATCTTGTTATTCATATTCTGTTGATATAAGCTTTGAGCTGAGAGAAGCTATAAAGCGCTTTTAAATATGACAATGCTGTATCTGTGTATCAGCTGCACAGTTGAGGCAAAATATGCTATACTCATAGCCTGACACTCTTTTCATTTTCATTTAATTTCACTTCATTATTCAGACTGAAAGCTCTCCCCACGGCAGCAGTTTATGGCGTTGTCAAAGCGGCAGTCTTCGGTGATTGGTTCATACCAACCAATCAGAATAGTAGGAATGCAGATGACGTTGTTGTCAATCATGAGCTAACCCGTTTGCTAACCAAACAAAAACAGCCAACGAGCGCTACTAGCATGTAAACAAAAGCGGTAAAATATATCAGATGATGTTCATAAAACTTATGAACTTAAAAGTCGTTTCTGTAAAGAAACTATTTATCATACCAATTTAATAGCCAAATTGATACAGTCGTGACTTGTGAGTCACCGCAGTGGGGGCAGCCATGTTTGTTGTCTGCCAATGCTGCACATTTTAACCAGGTTATTAAAAGGAAATAGGTGTAAGTTGTAACTTAACAGCATGGGAGAGAGGACTGGGCAATTTCCCACTATGCCCAGGCAGCGCATTCGCCGGGCCTGACCTATACCTGTATAAATGCACCAAGTCTCTGTGCGTGTGTATGTACGTCTGTAATCCATGTAACTCGAGAACCGTTCGCCCCACGGACTTCAAATTTGACCAACGTGTTCCACACCCCCACAGGGAGCGCAGTGCCCGGCCCTGAATCGGTGGGTTACACCGTTGTCCAGAATCGCCACAAAAGCCTCTGCCCAGGCTCTGGACAGGGCCCAAATTCGCCAATTGATCACACCTGATCACCCCTAGATCTCCATATATGCAGGTGGCCTGATCTGACATTACAATGAAGTTCTGACATCTGCATAGACTCCATATTTGGGCATGCCTGACAAATAACTCCATATATGGGCATAATAGGGACACAGACATAATAACTGGGTGGGGCGTGCATTTCCATACTTGCAAATTGTAGTCTTTTAGTCTTAATCAACAAAATTAACACCAGTGTTGTTTTTAGCAGAAATTTTCTATTTTAGTTTTAGTCATAGTCTCTTTAATAGTTTTTGTCACATTTTAGTCACTTGGAATGTTTTAGTGTTAGTCTAGTTAATCTACAGTTAATTTAGTCAACTAAAATATATTTTGCCGGGCCTTGATGCCGTCGTAATGACTCATTTTACACTTGCTGAAAATAGCAGATCTACAAGCTCAACAAGCCTGAGCTTGTGGATCTGCTATTTTCAGCATGCAACCAAGTGTAAAATTTATTTTACTGGATCTTTTCTCTACTGGGTCCCTTCCTAACATTTTAGTCTAGTTTTTATTTGTTGACGAAAATGTCAGTATAGTTAGTCTTAGTTTTAGTCATCATAGCTGAGTTTTCATTTAGTTTCCATTTAGTTTTTGTCAGTGAAACGAACACTTTTCGTCATAGTTTTAGATGACGAAAACAACACTGGGTTACACTGATTTTATTTAGATGTTCTTCGATTTCAAAGCAATCTGGAGGAGTTGACATCATAAAGCTCTCAGATAACAGTTAATTTATGAACGGTCAAACACAATAATACTCATAAAGCAAACATTTACACTAATCCCCCCCCCCCGTGTGTGTGTGTGTGTGTGTGTGTGTGTGTGTGCGTGTGTGTGTGCGTGTGCGTGTGCGTGTGTGTGTGTGTGTGTGTGCGTGTGCGCGCGCGTGCGCGCGCGTGTGCAGGTAGCTCCACCAGAGTCTTCCTCACGCTGGGAGACGATGAAGGACAGGTTCCCTCGCCCTCAGGGTCTGATCAACCTGCTTGTCACCAAGGGTGAGCATGTGTGTATTTGTGTGACAGTTTTAAGGACATGTCACACCAATGCAACTCATTGCAACAGCAAAACCGTTTGCAACTGCATTGGTGTGACTGTATGTATGTCAGCTATTCTCCTACTGACTGACTGACTGACTGGCAGTGTTTATGTCCTTTGTACAAGGAATCCTTGTACTTCTGTTTATGTGGACATACATAAATAGTGTGTGTGTGTGCGTGCGCACGTGTGTGTGCGCCCACGTTCATATAAATAGTTGCTGTCAGATGAATCACTCACTCACTCACATGAGTCTGTCTGTTTGTCTGTCTGGACGGACGGTCGGTCGGTCGGTCCATTCTCCATGCATGACGGAAGCATTTGGAAATTGCGAGAGGCAACAGTCTGGCCAGGCGAGACTATGGGTGGTGGTCTCTAACACTGTGTGTGTGTGTGTGTGTGTGTGTGTGTGTGTGTGTGTGTGTGTGTGTGCGCGCGTGCGCGCGCGCTCCTCAGTGTGTCTCCTGTTTCTCCTCTATGGAGTGGTGTGGTCCATCACCGGTAAGGAGTGTCTACCGGGAGGAAACCTCTTCGGCATCGTCATCCTCTTCATCTGCGCCGTGCTCGGAGGGAAGCTGGTCGGAATGGTCCAACTGCCCACGCTGCCCCCATTCCCTCCTCTACTTGGTATGACCCGCTTTTTCATTGGCTATAGGGGAATACTGTCCAATCACAAGGGTTTAAATCATTAAGACTTGGAACGCATCACAGTGTGTCACCGTAGCTTCTATAACCAATTAACCATGCACTTTAACCATTATTTTAAACTTTAGCCGTTGAAAAATAGCAGATCTACAAGCTCATAGCGTGGCACCGAGTGCCATGCTACGAGCTTGTATTTTTGCTATTTTGAAAATGTGGTGAAAATCTTTGAATATTCTTTCACAGCAAACGTTTTTTTTTAACTCATATCTTTGCTTCTGGGGGGGGGGGGGGGGGGTCCGGCGGCCAAACACATCATTCTGGGTGTCCTCGACATGAAATAGCTTGAGCACCACTGATAGGTTTTTCAGAAAACTGCAACAACCATATCTTCATAATTTGGTGCCAATTATAGACCCTTCGCTAAGCCCCACCCACACCATTCTGCAGGCGATGCAAGCTGTGCTTCTCATCCAATGAGATGCATGTAAAATGTTCTACAATAATCACTAATTTCAGTAGTAAGAGCTTCAAAATGTCTTCTAAATCTAGTCAACCAGGCCTGCAGTAGGCACTGGACATTATTGTGCATGACATTATTTAAATAAACTAGAAATACGAGGAAATGTTCGAGGGAGAAACAATATCCAATTCAATCAACTTTAATGACCGTCTGAGTTTTCATTTAATGCACGGTAAGGTGATTAGTAATAACATTGCATTAAATGGTAAATGGTGCATTTATATAGCGTTTTTATCCAAGGCGCTTTACATAGAGTGTGTGTGTGTGTGTGTGTGTGTGTGTGTACAGGTATGCTGTTGGCGGGCCTGGTCTTACGTAACGTCCCGTACGTGACGGATGCGGTCTACATCGACACGCACTGGTCAGCGGCACTGCGGAACATCGCTCTGGCCATCATTCTGACCAGAGCTGGGCTGGGGCTGGACCCTATGGTACACACCACGCACGCACACACTGGGGCTGGACCCTATGGTACACACCACGCACGCACGCATGCACACACTGGGGCTGGACCCTATGGTACACACCACGCACGCACGCACTGGGGCTGGACCCTATGGTACACACCACGCACGCACGCACTGGGGCTGGACCCTATGGTACACACCACGCACGCACGCATGCACACACTGGGGCTGGGCCCTATGGTACACACCACGCACGCATGCACACACTGGGGCTGGACCCTATGGTACACACCACGCACGCACGCACTGGGGCTGGACGCTATGGTACACACCACGCACGCACGCACTGGGGCTGGACCCTATGGTACTCACCACACACGCACGCACGCAATTTACAATGTAGGCATTTATAAAATGCTCTTAATCCAGAGAGATTTACAGTAAGCAAGAACAACACATGTAGAATGCATTTAGATATCATGTTCTATCAAGACAGATGCCCAGAGACTGATCTTTCCTACTGTAGTGTTTATCGTTTCAATGTTATTTTCTTACTATTACTATTGATTATTATTATTAGTAGGAACAGTTTTTAGTTTTATTTTTTCATATATATTCTACTGTTAGACATGACGATAAATTATTGGTTTACTTATGATCCTTGATGACTATTTCTATGCATTTGATGTATTACCATGTGTTGTTCTTGCTTACTGTAAATCACTCTGGATTTAAGATAAATGCCTAAATTGTAAATTGTAATGAAGTGTACTGTGTACATGCACTGGGTATCCACCGTATGTTCGGATACAGTCAAACATCTGTACTGTTCTGTCCGAGATGTAAAAAAATGGTCTTAATGTAAAGTATACATGATGTGAACATTTGCACGATGGATTATCAGACTCAATTTTCTTGTTGTGTGTGTGTGTGTGTGTGTGTGTGTGTGTGTGTGTACACGTGTGTGTGTGTGTGTGTGTGTGTGTGTGTACGTGCGTGCGTGCGTGCACTATAGGCTCTGAAGCGTCTAAAGGGGGTGTGTGTGCGTGTGGCGGTGGGTCCGTGTGTCATGGAGGCGTGTGTCATCGCCATCGTTTCTCACTTCCTGCTCAAGCTGCCCTGGGTGTGGGGCTTCATCCTGGGGTAACACGCACACAGCCACACACACGCACACAGCCACACACACGCACACAGCCACACACACGCACAAACAGTATTTGTTTTTATTAGCATGGGAAACATCATGTATGTTCATTATAACATTTCTCTCTCTCCAGGTTTGTGCTATCAGCAGTGTCTCCAGCCGTTGTGGTTCCATCCATGTTGTTGTTACAGAGGGAGGGGCTAGGAACGGAAAAGGTATTTCCACTTTTCAGGAAATTGACAAAAGAGTATTAGGCCTACAGTTCCAAAGAATCCAGTGCAGTTGTTATAGTCAAAAGCTCTGGTTAATACTAATACTAATAGTAGTTTCCGTTTCCATTTAGGACAGATTGAAAATAGATTTACACTTTTTTAAGACGTTGAACCAATTGCAATTATTTGAGATAATCGCATTTTTTTTGCACAATCGTCAATCGTTTCCATGATGAAAGATTTCATAGAAAATATGAAATGTGATGAAAAATATATATGCTAATGATGTTTAGAAGATTTAGAACACTTCCCTGGGGGTCTTTATGTGTGTAATATGTGGTTTTCGATATTTTAGATTTTAGCAGAGAGCCCAGTGTCTCTGATGTCATGGACACTGGGCTCACTTCCTTCCTACAATTCCCATAATGCTTTGGTGCACTCCTTCCTGAGACAACATGTAGTCCAAGGAAGCTTTGAGGAGGAAGATAAGTGGTCACGTGACTGGGCAGCGCCATGACACTTTCATGGACACTTTCATGGGAGCCAAACTCACACCGGAAGTTCAATGAATACATGGCATTGAATGGAGCCGGCTGGACCATCTCATAACAAACATTATTTATGAACAATTGAGACCTTTGTCATATAATCGGTTCAGGAATATAAAAGAAGACATATCACAGGTTGTTTTCTAATCACTTACTTTTCGATGTGCACAGAGTGCACATTATATAATTTTATCTGAGGATCTAAACAGCAGCAGGTATCGTTTCTGGCTCCAAAGTATCGCGAGATTTGGCTGCCAGACAGGAAACGGTGGGAAGTCTTGCGATACTTGGTACGTTAAGAAAGGTACTTTGTTCTCTTTAGATACCATACCTCTATAAAAATTACACAGTTTACACATCGAAAAGCAACACAGCAGACAATAATGTGTTACATGTCTTCTGTTGTTTTCCAGAAGTGATTAATGCTGCACATGTCCTGTTCATCCAGAATTCTATCCTCAGAGATGCTATGAGTGACCTGGCTCTGCATTTCCTCAACAAAATGAAGAAAATTGTTGCAAAAAACCAACAAACAAAAAAACATGTTTATATTACTCCTAAACATTTTGCCAAACATCACACACACTCCTATCCTCATGGTGGAGACCTGTGCCCAGAAGGGCACTTTTTCTAGTTTTTGTTTGTTTTCACTATTCACAGAATGTGAAAAAGTGTCTTTGGAAATGTTCCAAATTTTAATACAGTAATGCATTGATATAGTAGCAAAAGAACATGTTTGTTTTGATTGATTGATTGAATTCTTTATAACAGTTTAAAAAAATCCAGGAGAGTACAGTTCAATACAAGGTCTGCTAAAACTAGCATGACTGAAGTAAAACGAGACACAAGTAGCATGTGCTTAAATTCATATTTAGAAAATGTTTCAAATGTCAAAAATGTCTGAGATGATAGATTGGTGATGTATGATGATGGTCATGGAAGGGGAACATTCTGAAAGCTTCATGGGCAAAGATAATCAACTTAAAAATAAAAAAAAAGTCAAAATGACCTCTCAGACATGTTATATATTCTGTGTAGTGTGAACTGTTTCAGGGAATCCCCACTCTACTGATGGCTGCTGGGAGTTGTAGTTCTCATATATAGGCCGCATATATAGGCCACACTGTCGTGCGTGGACGCGTCAGAAGAACCTGAAGCCCTTTTTCTTCGTGGGGTTTTTAGACAGCTGTCACCTGTGCACAGCCGAAGACGTGCGCAACCACGCACGACAGTCTGCCTTCCGCTGACAATGTGTTATTTCAGGGAATCCCCACTCTACTGATGGCTGCTGAGAGTTGTAGTTCTCATATATAATGTATTATTTCAGGGAATCCCCACTCTCCTGATGGCTGCTGGGAGTTGTATTTCTCATATATAATGTTATTTCAGGGAATCCCCACTCTACTGATGGCTGCTGGGAGTTGTAGTTCTCATATATAATGTATTATTTCAGGGAATCCCCACTCTCCTGATGGCTGCTGGGAGTTGAAGTTCTCATATATAATGTGTTATTTCAGGGAATCCCCACTCTGCTGATGGCTGCTTAGAGTTGTAGTTCTCATATATAATGTATTTCAGGGAATCCCCACTCTCCTGATGGCTGCTGGGAGTTTTGACGACATCCTGGCCATAACGGGCTTCTCTACGTGTCTGGGAGTGGCCTTTTCTACTGGTATACACACCACACCACACCACACCACACCACACCACACCGCACACGCACACGCACACACGCACACACATACACACATACACACATACACACGCACACATACACACGCACACGCACAGTTTCTGTTTGGATGTATGGGCTGTCAAGGCCAGAAAGTAGGCGTTCCCGCATAACTTCCAGGTATGATGATGATGTCACGCGCATAACCTTTATTACATTTTATGTATTATATAATTATTATAATGTTTACATGTTAATTAGGAGCTACATGGATGAACATCCTAAAAGGAGTTCTGGAGGTGGTTGGAGGAATGGTCGCTGGATTCATCCTGGGACTGTTTGTCTGCCTATTCCCCTCTAAAGACCAGGTGTGTGTGTGTGTGTGTGTGTGTGTGTGTGTGCATACAGTGAGTGATGTCAGAGGGATGAGGGCTGTAATTCATATAAATATTGTTTGTGTGTGTGCGTGTGTGTGCTTGTGCGTGCTTGCGTGTAGGATGACGTGGTCATCAGGCGTACCTCCATGCTTCTATGACTGTGTGTGTTCTATAACTGTGTGTGTGTGCGCGTGCGTATAGGATGATGTGGTCATCAGGCGTACCTCCATGCTTCTAGGACTGTGTGTGTTCTATAACTGTGTGTGTGTGTGCGTGTGCGTATAGGATGATGTGGTCATCAGGCGTACCTCCATGCTTCTAGGACTGTGTGTTCTATAACTGTGTGTGTGTGCGTGTGCGTATAGGATGATGTGGTCATCAGGCGTACCTCCATGCTTCTATGACTGTGTGTGTTCTATAACTGTGTGTGTGTGTGTGTGCGTGTGCGTATAGGATGATGTGGTCATCAGGCGTACCTCCATGCTTCTATGACTGTGTGTGTTCTATAACTGTGTGTGTGTGCGCGTGCGTATAGGATGATGTGGTCATCAGGCGTACCTCCATGCTTCTATGACTGTGTGTGTTCTATAACTGTGTGTGTGTGCGTGTGCGTATAGGATGATGTGGTCATCAGGCGTACCTCCATGCTTCTAGGACTGTGTGTGTTCTATAACTGTGTGTGTGTGCGTGTGCGTATAGGATGATGTGGTCATCAGGCGTACCTCCATGCTTCTAGGACTGTGTGTGTTTGCGGTGTTCTTCAGTCACGTCGTGGGGTTCGCTGGAGCAGGAGGTCTGTGTACTCTGGTTGTGTCCTTCCTGGCTGCCCTGGGCTGGAGCACTGATAAGGTTTATACTACTACTACTACTACTATTATTATTATTATCATCATTATTATTTATTATGTTTTTAATATTTTTATTTTTATATTTTTTTATTATGATTTTTTTTTATTACTATTATGATTATTATGATTATTATGATGATTATTATTATTATTATTATATATTTTTTTATATTATTATAATAATAAGGGGTGAATTAAAATAAGATCGTGGGACACACATATATGGATGTTGTATGGATGTTGGTTCACGGCCCGGGAGTTTTATAATAAGAGTATGTTCTGAAAAGACGTGGCAGTGGCGGAATAATTAATCAATAGTGGTAACTAATAATAATATATATTATTATTGTTATTATCTGCTGTGGGCATTAATGTCCCACCTTTTGTTTGCTTTTTGTTTCCGCATTGCACCGTGGGTGTTTGTCCCTCCCAGGCTCCTGTCGCTGCCATTGTGGGCCGGGCCTGGGACATCTTCCAGCCCCTCCTCTTTGGTCTGATTGGTGCAGAGATCACCATCTCTACACTCAACCCCAACACTGTGGGTAAGCCACACCTCTTTGATCTGATTGGTGCAGATATCACCGTCTCTGTAAGCCACTTTTCTTTGCTCTGATTGGTGCAGAGTTCACTATCTCTAAACTCAACCCCAACACTGTGGGTAAGCTCCGCCCACTCTGTTGTACCGTACTGAACCATACATACTGTTCTTGATTGAAGTATTTATTAACAGTTTATTAACAGTTAGCAGAATTACAGTATACATTTCAAGCACAACTCAATACAAAAACTTTTAACTGTGAGTGGACGACCCAATAAAGCATTACACTTGTTTACAAGAGGCTCCACATTGTTCAATTCATCAAAACATTTAGAGACGTACAAATATACACTTCTATTTAGCCAAAGAACAGAACAGGAATTCATCATAAAGGAGGTAAAAAGGGATAAGAAACGAGGGTGATCGGTGAACCAATATTCTCCAAGTGCGCCCGCCCCTCTAGACCAGAAAGCACGCTGGCTAGGGGCCAGGCTACCCCCTCAATGACGCAACTCTTATTATTATTATTTTAGCAACGTGTATGTTTCTGTGTCACAACCTCGCAGCCATTGTTTGCGTTCGTTTCCGACGTTCTGTGCATTCTTCAATCACTGTGTTTGGTTGTGGCTATCCTGCTGACTGTCCATGCAGTTAGCTCATAACATTAGCAGCTGTTGTTGTCGCTTATTGGAGCTACGTTCGTACAGTGGCTGGCTGTCAGTGGGTCATGATAGCTTAGGAGGCAGGCAATATGCGATTGGCTTAGGTGGTCTTTGAGGGTATGGGGTCAGACTCCCATTGGCTTAGGCAGCATGACGACGATGATGACTGATGAAGGGTAAGTCCGTCGCTTACATTTCATGAGCATTCATAAGTCAGGTTTCACCACCTGACAAAAACATGGAACTGCTCTGCCACCACAGTGTGTGAATGTCCTGACACCACCCATTAAAACATGTGGATCACTGACTTCTTTCAACAACAAAAAAAACATCTCTTTCTCTCTCTCTCTCTCTCTCTCTCTCTCTCTCTCTCTCTCTCTCTCCCCCTCCCCCATGCAGGTCTAGGTCTAGCCTGCATATTGATTGGCATTGTGATCAGACTGTTGGTAACATTCGCCGTGGTTCATTACGGAGGATTCAACCTTAAGGAGAAACTGTTCATCTCTATAGCCTGGCTGCCTAAAGCTACTGTACAGGTACAGTAGGCCTGTCTGTCTGTCTGTCTGTCTGTCTCAGGTCAAATCAGACATTTCTTCTGATCAGTGTTTGGATCTATTATGTATTGCGTGTTTTGTGCTGATCCAAATAAAATAATTTGTGTGTGTGTGTGTGTGTGTGTGTGTGTGTGTGTGTGCGCACGCACGCGCGTCCCTCCATACAGGCCGCTATTGGCTCCAAGGCTCTCGACATGGCCCGCGAGGTCGGAAACGAGACTCTGATAAAGTATGGACTGGACGTGCTAACGTTAGCCGTGTTAGCGATCCTCTGCACGGCTCCGATCGGAGCGCTGGGCATCGGTCTGTCTGCCCCGAGACTGTTACACAGGCAGGTCAAAGGTATGTGCGCACACACGCACGCACGCACGCACGCAAGTAAGTCTCTCTGTCTCTCAAGCTCCGGCTGTTTCATCGATGTGCAACTAAAGTATAAATCTTAAATAACTCCTATAGCTAAACCTAACTTCTAATGTCTATGCTTTACTAATTGTATAAGTCATTACAAAATGTGGTCCATCTCAGCTGATCAGGTGGCTCAATTGACATGAGAATGCAAAATCTAACAAATATGCGACAGCTTATGTTTCAAAAGCTGTAGGGCCTAAACTATTCTTTATTATTATATAAAGGTAACTCAAACATATTGAGAACAGCCAATGTTAATCATATAAACCCAATTTAGTATCATGTGTCGCCTTTTCTTAGATTCCCAGGCTAATTACCAAATAGCGGCCCAAATTAGCTGACATCACCCTATATATATATATATATATATATATATATATATAGACATATAGACAGACCATTTACAAGCTTCACAACGCATTGTGATCTTGTAGATCTGCTACGTATGGCTAAACCCCGGGCCCAGGCATACTATAGTGTCGAAACAATCTGGTGTTGACATGGGGCAGATTAAAGTGAAGATAGAGATAAGGAGGTCATTCAGTATTTGTCCTCAGATGATGGAGAGGTTAAGAAAGCAAATAGCACTTTATTTTTTATTTACACATCATTTACTTATACAAGCTATAGGCCTATACGTATACATCCATGATCCTGCTCTTTGCTGTCTTGACAGAGAGAGAGAGTGTGCATGGGAGGGAATTGTGTGTGTGTGTGTGTGTGTGTGTGTGTGTGTGTGTGTGTGTGTGTGTGTGTGTGTGTGTGTGTGTGTGTGTGTGTGTGTGTGTGTGTGTGTGTGTGTGTGTGTGTGTGTGTGTGTGTGTGTGTGTGTGTGTGTGTGTGTGTGTGTGTGTGTGTAACATGTATTTTTTAAGTGTGTTATAATCAATGTCACCTTATTGTAGGCTAACTATTAATACTTTATTTATATTCTTTGCTAAACGAGCCAGGGGTATAGGGCTCGATAAGCATCATGCTTCTCCTTGTCCCCTTTTCCAGCATCTTGGACTCTTCATTATGTCAAATGGACTTGACAACTTGTGCCCTTAATGTGATTGTCTTGCCCAGATTACACTAATGCACAAAGTATGCACCTTTTTGTTTAGTCAGGCTGTTTTTAATACATGATATTTCGGTTGGTGATAAAAGCATGACATTTGACACAAATGACCTTCATATGACCCTATTTGACCACAAAGAATTCCAACACTTTCAAGGTGGTCAGCCGGTTTAAAATGGCCGCAACGGGACCTACGTTTTGGACTATATCCCTTTGTTGGGGCTGTACATTTTTGATTCCCCCCTCATTTTGATATAAGATATGTTCTAGACTCTAGAGCAGTGGTTCTCAAACTTTTTCTTTTTTATATGACAAGGACCCCCAAAGAGAAGATTTTCACGGCTCTAGCAGTGATTCTCAGCCATTCTCATTTCAAGGGCCCCCAGTTTGACCTGAATTAGGCTATGGTCCCCTATTTAATGGCATTTTAATGGCATTTCTCTGAGACCCCAATTTCAATTGTAAAATCAATGTTAATGTAACTCTGAGAGTGTACACATGGACCCAAATGGACCCGTTGGGGTCCATTTGGTTCCATGTGTACACTCTCAGAGTTACAGACCCATAAGGGTCCATTTGGTTCCAAACTACCCCGGACCCCACTTTTGGAACCACTGTACTAGAGGTATTTCTACCAAGTAAAGTAAATAACAGGTTCCAATATGGCGGCATATTTTCCAATGTCTATGGTTGTGTCCACCACATGGTTAACACTGCCCCGTCCCTTAGAAATACTACTGTACTGTATAGTTTTAGTTATGAATAGATTTGTTTGATTGACACGTCGACTTCAAGGTAGGCTACTGTTATAGGCGCCCCTTCCGGCTCTGGAGCAGTGGTGGAAAAATTACTCAATTGTTTTACTTAAGTAAAAGTACCAATACTTCAATTTAGAACTACTTCGTTGCAAGTAAAAGTACGGAATTGAAAATGTACTTGAGTAAAAGTACAAAAGAATCGCCATCAAAATGTACTAAAAGTACTAAAAGTAAAAGTACTCATTGTGCAGAATGTGCCATTTCACAAGGCGCCGCCTGGAAAATAGAACTGTGTTCTATCGGCGCGCCGAGCGGCGCGGCGCGGCGGAGCCGGTGTGCGATGGGTTAATTGAAAATAATGGAGGCGGCCGTGTCCGCCGCGCGGCGCCGTGCGGCGGACGCAGCCGGTGTGTGGTGGGCTTTAGTTACTTGCTCCAACACTGCTCTGGAGCACATGTGCTCAATTAAGGGAGGGCAAAACTTTCCTGAGTTTCCTTTTTGTAGATTTGTAGAATCGACCTCAGGTCTAAAATGGGTTACATTCATAGACTGTAAAAAATATGGACAAAGCGTTCCGCGGGTCTAACATGAACGTAAAATGAAGCCTGTCAGTCCTTGCAATGGAAGTCGCCATCTTTCTAGATCCGTTTTGGTCCAGCTGGCCATTGGCTGGCCCAGACAACGAGGCGGGACTTCCCCCCTTCTTCTCTGTTGGTTTTTATTTTGACTCGAGTGGGAGGGGAATCCCTATCATAGACTGTAACGGTAGCCACGCCCCTCAGAACATTATGGTCATTTTTTTAATTAATGGGACCATCATTTTCCAAAAAGAATATTATGACATTAGAAATGAGACTTTAAACTAGTGACTGGAAGAAGAAAGTATTCATGACCATGTTTATTAAGGTAATACAGTCTAGGTGAAGTTGGGCCCAAATACATGGACTTCTATGGGGCGATGGGTTTTTCTGGGTCCAATGACAGCGCCACAACAGGCCATTATATGAACTTTAATTTCCTTAGTGGCTTCACAAAATATCTGTCTGACTGCCCCCCTGGTTACATTTCTATGTTCATTCTCCCTCAGCTGAGGAGCCAGAGGGCGGGGCTACTCATCCAGACAACACTCTGATTGGCCAGGAGAAGACTGGCGCCACCTACGAGAGCAAGCTGTGAGGCTTCCCGATTAGATGGACGGTAGCAGTGGTTCACAAACAGTGGGTCGGGAGCCATTTGTGGGTCGCGGACACATTGTTATATGGGTCCCCTTAAGGCCTATTCATAGTCTGGATTTTCAGTGGTGAGGTGACCACCGCTCCGGTGGTGAGCTGACCACCGGAGCTGAAATAACGTTGAGCGGTGGTGAGTAAAAACAGAGAGAAGGGCTGGAGCGGTGGCGGTGGTTTGCTCTTCACCGCGGCTCGTGACGTCATGTTGTAGTTCGGTGGTCACCTAACCACCGAAAATCCAGACTATGTATGAGCCTTTAGTTTGTTGTTTCCTAAATTTGGTTTATTATTTCAAAGCATTTTAAAAAAAAGGCAAAAATATTCATGAATTAAAAATAAATGCAATGTTTTTTCCCCCCAGTAATTTCAGGAAAACATCTAAGGAAAAATCTAAGAAATTCCATGAATTAGAAAATACATACATACATTTTTAGAACTAGTGAAATTAGCCGAACTAGAGTGTTGCAGTCCCGCCCCCTTTCATGACTATGCCAGGCCCAGGAAATAATTCCCAATGCATTTTCCCCATAGACATTTTAAAAGGACCTTTTAAAGGGGGTGTCGGTGATTTCAGTCAAAAACCCTTAGGTTTCGTTTTTGCCTTGGGACACAAGCTTTCATCCAATCAGGATAGAGAACAAAAACGAAACCTAAGGTTTTTTTACCCCCAGGGGTTAACTGGCGACAGGGAGGAACTCCTTATATGGTCAGCACACTCTATAGTAGAGAGGATTATCACAACAAAACAAAAAAATAAGTGATATTTGAATTAAGTGAAATCACTGACTCTACCTTTAAGCACCGTACAAAGCCAACTCAAGTTGATTTGTTGTCATGATTTATCACAACTCGAGTTGACTTTGTCCGCGGCATAAACGTCTTTAAATAAATACGTATTGAAAAGTCTTTGAGGAAAATGAACAGGGAATTATTTTCTGGGTCTCTCGAGGGCGCGGGACTGCGACGCTCTATAAGCTTAGCGCCATGTTGTGAGCTTGTAGATCTGCTATTTTCACTAAGTTGGGTATCATTTCTCTTTTGGGTCACAGGACAGGCTAAAACGTTTGGAACCACTGATCTATATGACACATCGTATTATTATTTTTTATTTGACTAAAAACTGTTTCTATACTAATGTCTCATTCATATCATATATTCAGTCCTTAGAAGATGTTTGCCTTATTATTATTATTGTTTTTCTGGATGAAATGTTTCCTTATATTTCCTTGTTTTTCTATTTTATATTCAGCTGTTATGAAATGTAATAACATGTTTGTTTTTTATTTTACATTCGGCTGTAATAAAATGCTGAAATGAACTTAAGTAATGAAGTGATAAAGTGATACAATGCTGAAAATACAGAATCTAAAGTGAATAAATTGAACAGTTTCTGCATTGTGTTTAGAGTTTAATTAAAATGACCAAGGTATTGGTGACAGTTGGATTAAATAGCTGATCTACAATTAAGGACAAGGAGTGGGACAGTTCGGTCAAATAGCATTCCAAGGCTACAAGCTTGTAAATCGGCTATTGTCTCCCTAGATTGTGGCTGCCATCTAGTGGCCATCTGCCTGCCTGCCTGCCTTCCCTGCATGTGTCTGCCTGCCCTGCCTCTGCCTGCCTGCCTGCCTGCCTGCCTGCCTGCCTGCCTGTCTGCCTGTCTCTGTCTGTCTGTCGGTCTGTCTGTGCCTGCCTGCCTGCCTGCCTATCTGCCCTGCCTGCCTGCCTGCCTACGTGTAGGCTACCTACGTGGTATGTACAATTTATAGAGATTTGTGCTTGAGTATTTCCAGTATGTTTTACTTCTACTCCACTACATCTTGGATCAAAACCAGTTACTTTGTAGATACTCTCTCTATAGTGTATACACATAGTTTCATTAGATATTCCACTGGTTCTTAGCTTAAGTATGATTCTTGATGACAATTTTTGATGTATTTGATGTATTACCAATGTGTTGTTCATGCTTACTTACTGTCAATCGCTCTGGATTAATAGCGTCTGATAAATGCCTACATTGTAAAACACACCACTAATAATGTATAGTAAAATATTGTACATTTCGGCCATTTGAAAATAGCAGATTGAGTCGACAGAATCAACACTAACGTCCTCAAACAGTCCAGTCTCTTCCTCCAAGGACTGAGGTTAGTGCATTCAGAGCAGTGGTTTCAACAACCAAAGTGTCAAATAATGGTTAGAAGCTGTTTTTCAACAACCAAAAGTGTCAAATAATGTTTTAGGAGCTGTTTCTCAACAACCAAAAGTGTAAAATAATGTTTTAGGAGCTGTTTCTCAACAACCAAAGTGTCAAATAATGGTTAGAAGCTGTTTTTCAACAACCAAAAGTGTCAAATAATGTTTTAGGAGCTGTTTCTCAACAACCAAAAGTGTCAAATAATGTTTTATGAGCTGTTTCTCAACAACCAAAGTGTCAAATAATGGTTAGAAGCAGTTTTTCAACAACCAAAAGTGTCAAATAATGTTTTAGGAGCCGTTTCTCAACAACCAAAAGTGTAAAATAATGTTTTAGGAGCTGTTTCTCAACAACCAAAGTGTCAAATAATGGTTAGAAGCAGTTTTTTAACAACCAAAAGTGTCAAATAATGTTTTAGGAGCTGTTTCTCAACAACCAAAAGTGTAAAATAATGTTTTAGGAGCTGTTTCTCAACAACCAAAGTGTCAAATAATGGTTAGAAGCTGTTTTTCAACAACCAAAAGTGTCAAATAATGTTTTAGGAGCTGTTTCTCAACAACCAAAGTGTCAAATAATGGTTAGAAGCTGTTTTTCAACAACCAAAAGTGTCAAATAATGTTTTAGGAGCTGTTTCTCAACAACCAAAAGTGTCAAATAATGTTTTATGAGCTGTTCCTCAACAACCAAAGTGTCAAATAATGGTTAGAAGCTGTTTTTCAACAACCAAAAGTGTCAAATAATGTTTTAGGAGCTGTTTCTCAATAACCAAAAGTGTAAAATAATGTTTTAGGAGCTGTTTCTCAACAGCCAAAAGTGTCAAATAATGTTTTAGGAGCTGTTTCTCAACAACCAAAGTGTCAAATAATGGTTAGAAGCCGTTTTTCAACAACCAAAAGTGTCAAATAATGTTTTAGGAGCCGTTTCTCAATAACCAAAAGTGTAAAATAATGTTTTAGGAGCTGTTTCTCAACAACCAAAGTGTCAAATAATGGTTAGAAGCTGTTTTTCAACAACCAAAAGTGTCAAATAATGTTTTAGGAGCTGTTTGTCAACAACCAAAAGTGTAAAATAATGTTTTAGGAGCTGTTTCTCAACAACCAAAGTGTCAAATAATGGTTAGAAGCTGTTTTTCAACAACCAAAAGTGTAAAATAATGTTTTAGGAGCTGTTTCTCAACAACCAAAAGTGTAAAATAATGTTTTAGGAGCTGTTTCTCAACAACCAAAGTGTCAAAAAATGGTTAGAAGCGGTTTTTCAACAACCAAAAGTGTCAAATAATGTTTTAGGAGCTGTTTCTCAATAACCAAAAGTGTAAAATAATGTTTTAGGAGCTGTTTCTCAACAACCAAAGTGTCAAATAATGGTTAGAAGCTGTTTTTCAACAACCAAAAGTGTCAAATAATGTTTTAGGAGCTGTTTCTCAACAACCAAAAGTGTAAAATAATGTTTTAGGAGCCGTTTCTCAACAACCAAAGTGTCAAATAATGGTTAGAAGCTGTTTTTCAACAACCAAAAGTGTCAAATAATGTTTTATGAGCTGTTTCTCAACAACCAAAAGTGTAAAATAATGTTTTAGGAGCTGTTTCTCAACAACCAAAGTGTCATAATGGTTAGAAGCTGTTTTTCAACAACCAAAAGTGTCAAATAATGTTTTAGGAGCTGTTTCTCAATAACCAAAAGTGTAAAATAATGTTTTAGGAGCTGTTTCTCAACAACCAAAGTGTCAAATAATGGTTAGAAGCTGTTTTTCAACAACCAAAAGTGTCAAATAATGTTTTAGGAGCTGTTTCTCAACAACCAAAAGTGTAAAATAATGTTTTAGGAGCTGTTTCTCAACAACCAAAGTGTCAAATAATGGTTAGAAGCTGTTTTTCAACAACCAAAAGTGTCAAATATTGTTTTAGGAGCTGTTTCTCAACAACCAAAAGTGTAAAATAATGTTTTAGGAGCTGTTTCTCAACAACCAAAGTGTCAAATAATGGTTAGAAGCTGTTTTTCAACAACCAAAAGTGTCAAATAATGTTTTAGGAGCTGTTTCTTAATAACCAAAAGTGTAAAATAATGTTTTAGGAGCTGTTTCTCAACAACCAAAGTGTCAAATAATGGTTAGAAGCTGTTTTTCAACAACCAAAAGTGTCAAATAATGTTTTAGGAGCTGTTTCTCAATAACCAAAAGTGTAAAATAATGTTTTAGGAGCTGTTTCTCAACAACCAAAGTGTCAAATAATGGTTAGAAGCTGTTTTTCAACAACCAAAAGTGTCAAATAATGTTTTAGGAGCTGTTTCTCAATAACCAAAAGTGTAAAATAATGTTTTAGGAGCTGTTTCTCAACAACCAAAGTGTCAAATAATGGTTAGAAGCTGTTTTTCAACAACCAAAAGTGTCAAATAATGTTTTAGGAGCTGTTTCTCAATAACCAAAAGTGTAAAATAATGTTTTAGGAGCTGTTTCTCAACAACCAAAGTGTCAAATAATGGTTAGAAGCTGTTTTTCAACAACCAAAAGTGTCAAATAATGTTTTAGGAGCTGTTTCTCAATAACCAAAAGTGTAAAATAATGTTTTAGGAGCTGTTTCTCAACAACCAAAGTGTCAAATAATGGTTAGAAGCTGTTTTTCAACAACCAAAAGTGTCAAATAATGTTTTAGGAGCTGTTTCTCAATAACCAAAAGTGTAAAATAATGTTTTAGGAGCTGTTTCTTAACAACCAAAGTGTCAAATAATGGTTAGAAGCTGTTTTTCAACAACCAAAAGTGTCAAATAATGTTTTAGGAGCTGTTTCTCAATAACCAAAGTGTGTCAAATAATGTTTTAGGAGCTGTTTCTCAATAACCAAAAGTGTAAAATAATGTTTTAGGAGCTGTTTCTCAACATCCAAAGTGTCAAATAATGGTTAGAAGCTGTTTTTCAACAACCAAAAGTGTCAAATAATGTTTTAGGAGCTGTTTCTCAATAACCAAAAGTGTAAAATAATTTGCCAAAATAATTTGCCTCCCAAAATAATTTGCCAAAATAATTTGCCTCCCAAAATAATTTGCCAAAATAATTTGCCTCCCAAAATAATTTGCCTCCCAAAAAATTTGCCAAAATAATTTGCCTCCCAAAATAATTTGCCAAAATTATTTGCCTCCCAAAATAAATTGCCAAAATAATTTGCCTGCCAAAATAATTTGCCTCCCAAAATAATTTGCCTCCCAAAATAGTTTGCCAAAATAATTTGCCTCCCAAAATAATTTGCCTCCCAAAATAATTTGCTTCCCAAAATAATTTGCCAAAATAATTTGCCTCCCAAAATAATTTGCCTCACAAAATAATTTGCCTCACAAAATAATTTGCCAAAATAATTTGCCTCCCAAAATAATTTGCCAAAATAATTTGCCTCCCAAAATAATTTGCCTCCCAAAATAATTTGCCTCCCAAAATAATTTGCCAAAATAATTTGCCTCCCAAAAAAAATTGCCAAAATAATTTGCCTCCCAAATTAATTTGCCAAAATAATTTGCCTCCCAAAATAATTTGCCTCCCAAAAAATTTGCCAAAATAATTTGCCTCCCAAAATAATTTGCCAAAATATTTTGCCAAAATAATTTGCCTCCCAAAATAAATTGCCAAAATAATTTGCCTGCCAAAATAATTTGCCTCCCAAAATAATTTGCCTCCCAAAATAATTTGCCAAAATAATTTGCCTCCCAAAATAATTTGCCTCCCAAAATAATTTGCTTCCCAAAATAATTTGCCAAAATAATTTGCCTCACAAAATAATTTGCCAAAATAATTTGCCTCCCAAAATAATTTGCCAAAATAATTTGCCTCCCAAAATAATTTGCCTCCCAAAATAATTTGCCTCCCAAAATAATTTGCCTCCCAAAATAATTTGCCAAAATAATTTGCCTCCCAAAAAAATTTGCCAAAATAATTTGCCTCCCAAAATAATTTGCCAAAATAATTTGCCTCCCAAAATAATTTGCCTCCCAAAAAATTTGCCAAAATAATTTGCCTCCCAAAATAATTTCCCAAAATAATTTGCCTCCCAAAATAATTTGCTTCCCAAAATAATTTGCCTCCCAAAATAATTTGCCTCACAAAATAATTTGCCTCCCAAAATAATTTGCCAAAATAATTTGCCTCCCAAAATAATTTGCCTCCCAAAATAATTTGCCTCCCAAAATAATTTGCCTCCCAAAATAATTTGCCTCCCAAAATAATTTGCCTCCCAAAATAATTTGGCAAAATAATTTGCCTCACAAAATAATTTGCCAAAATAATTTGCCAAAATAATTTGCCAAAATAATTTGCCAAAATAATTTGCCAAAATAATTTGCCTCCCAAAATAATTTGCCTCCCAAAATAATTTGCCAAAATAATTTGCCTCCCAAAATAATTTGCCAAAATAATTTGCCTCCCAAAATAATTTGCCTCCCAAAATAATTTGCCAAAATAATTTGCCTCCCAAAATAACCAGAACCAAAGTGTCAAATAATGGTTAGAAGCTGTTTTTCAACAACCAAAAGTGTAAAATAATGTTTTAGGAGCTGTTTCTCAATAACCAAAAGTGTAAAATAATGTTTTAGGAGCTGTTTCTCAACAACCAAAGTGTCAAATAATGGTTAGAAGCTGTTTTTCAACAACCATAAGTGTCAAATAATGTTTTAGGAGCTGTTTCTCAATAAACCAAAAGTGTAAAATAATTTGCCAAAATAATTTGCCTCCCAAAATAATTTGCCAAAATAATTTGCCTCCCAAAATAATTTGCCAAAATAATTTGCTTCCCATAATAATTTGCCAAAATAATTTGCCTCCCAAAATAATTTGCCAAAATAATTTGTCTCCCAAAATAATTTGCCTCCCAAAATAATTTGCCTCCCAAAATAATTTGCCAAAATAATTTGCCTCCCAAAATAATTTGCCTCCCAAAAAATTTGCCAAAATAATTTGCCTCCCAAAATAATTTGCCAAAATAATTTGCCTCCCAAAATAATTTGCCAAAATAATTTGCCTCCCAAAATAATTTGCCTCCCAAAATAATTTGCCTCCCAAAATAATTTGCCAAAATAATTTGCTTCCCAAAATAATTTGCCAAAATAATTTGCCTCCCAAAATAATTTGCCAAAATAATTTGTCTCCCAAAATAATTTGCCTCCCAAAATAATTTGCCAAAATAATTTGCCTCCCAAAATAATTTGCCTCCCAAAATAATTTGCCAAAATAATTTGCCTCCCAAAATAATTTGCCTCCCAAAAAATTTGCCAAAATAATTTGCCTCCCAAAATAATTTGCCTCCCAAAATAATTTGCCTCCCAAAATAATTTGCCTCCCAAAATAATTTGCCTCCCAAAATAATTTGCCTCCCAAAATAATTTGCCTCCCAAAATAATTTGCCTCACAAAATAATTTGCCAAAATAATTTGCCTCCCAAAATAATTTGCCTCCCAAAATAATTTGCCTCCCAAAATAATTTGCCTCCCAAAATAATTTGCCAAAATAATTTGCCTCCCAAAAAAATTTGCCAAAATAATTTGCCTCCCAAAATAATTTGCCAAAATAATTTGCCCTCACAAAATAATTTGCCTCCCAAAATAATTTGCCAAAATAATTTGCCTCCCAAAATAATTTGCCTCCCAAAATAATTTGCCAAAATAATTTGCTTCCCAAAATAATTTGCCAAAATAATTTGCTTCCCAAAATAATTTGCCAAAATAATTTGCCTCCCAAAATAATTTGCCAAAATAATTTGTCTCCCAAAATAATTTGCCTCCCAAAATAATTTGCCAAAATAATTTGCCTCCCAAAATAATTTGCCTCCCAAAATAATTTGCCAAAATAATTTGCCTCCCAAAATAATTTGCCTCCCAAAAAATTTGCCAAAATAATTTGCCTCCCAAAATAATTTGCCTCCCAAAATAATTTGCCTCCCAAAATAATTTGCCTCCCAAAATAATTTGCCTCACAAAATAATTTGCCAAAATAATTTGCCTCCCAAAATAATTTGCCTCCCAAAATAATTTGCCTCCCAAAATAATTTGCCTCCCAAAATAATTTGCCTCCCAAAATAATTTGCCAAAATAATTTGCCTCCCAAAAAAATTTGCCAAAATAATTTGCCTCCCAAAATAATTTGCCAAAATAATTTGCCCTCACAAAATAATTTGCCTCCCAAAATAATTTGCCAAAATAATTTGCCTCCCAAAATAATTTGCCTCCCAAAATAATTTGCCTCCCAAAATAATTTGCCTCCCAAAATAATTTGCCTCCCAAAATAATTTGCCAAAATAATTTGCCTCCCAAAATAATTTGCCTGCCAAAATAATTTGCCTCCCAAAATAACCAGAACCAAAGTGTCAAATAATGGTTAGAAGCTGTTTTTCAACAACCAAAAGTGTCAAATAATGTTTTAGGAGCTGTTTCTCAATAACCAAAAGTGTAAAATAATGTTTTAGGAGCTGCTTCTCAACAACCAAAGTGTCAAATAATGGTTAGAAGCTGTTTTTCAACAACCAAAAGTGTCAAATAATGTTTTAGGAGCTGTTTCTCAACAACCAAAGTGTCAAATAATGGTTAGAAGCTGTTTTTCAACAACCAAAAGTGTCAAATAATGTTTTAGGAGCTGTTTCTCAATAACCAAAAGTGTAAAATAATGTTTTAGGAGCTGTTTCTCAACAACCAAAGTGTCAAATAATGGTTAGAAGCTGTTTTTCAACAACCAAAAGTGTCAAATAATGTTTTAGGAGCTGTTTCTCAATAACCAAAAGTGTCAAATAATGTTTTAGGAGCTGTTTCTCAACAACCAAAGTGTCAAATAATGGTTAGAAGCTGTTTTTCAACAACCAAAAGTGTCAAATAATGTTTTAGGAGCTGTTTCTCAACAACCAAAAGTGTAAAATAATGTTTTAGGAGCTGTTTCTCAACAACCAAAGTGTCAAATAATGGTTAGAAGCTGTTTTTCAACAACCAAAAGTGTCAAATAATGTTTTAGGAGCTGTTTCTCAACAACCAAAAGTGTAAAATAATGTTTTAGGAGCTGTTTCTCAACAACCAAAGTGTCAAATAATGGTTAGAAGCTGTTTTTCAACAACCAAAAGTGTAAAATAATGTCTTAGGAGCTGTTTCTCAATAACCAAAAGTGTAAAATAATGTTTTAGGAGCTGTTTCTCAACAACCAAAGTGTCAAATAACGGTTAGAAGCTGTTTTTCAACAACCAAAAGTGTCAAATAATGTTTTAGGAGCTGTTTCTCAATAACCAAAAGTGTAAAATAATTTGCCAAAATAATTTGCCTCCCAAAATAATTTGCCAAAATAATTTGCCTCCCAAAATAATTTGCCAAAATAATTTGCTTCCCAAAATAATTTGCCAAAATAATTTGCCTCCCAAAAAAATTTGCCAAAATAATTTGCCTCCCAAAATAATTTGCCAAAATAATTTGCCTCCCAAAAAATTTGCCAAAATAATTTGCCTCCCAAAATAATTTGCCAAAATAATTTGCCAAAATAATTTGCCTCCCAAAATAAATTGCCAAAATAATTTGCCTGCCAAAATAATTTGCCTCCCAAAATAATTTGCCTCCCAAAATAATTTGCCTCCCAAAATAATTTGCTTCCCAAAATAATTTGCCAAAATAATTTGCCTCCCAAAATAATTTGCCTCACAAAATAATTTGCCTCCCAAAATAATTTGCCAAAATAATTTGCCTCCCAAAATAATTTGCCTCCCAAAATAATTTGCCTCCCAAAATAATTTGCCTCCCAAAATAATTTGGCAAAATAATTTGCCTCCCAAAATAATTTGGCAAAATAATTTGCCTCCCAAAATAATTTGCCAAAATAATTTGCCAAAATAATTTGCCAAAATAATTTGCCAAAATAATTTGCCAAAATAATTTGCCAAAATAATTTGCCTCCCAAAATAATTTGCCTCCCAAAATAATTTGCCTCCCAAAATAATTTGCCTCCCAAAATAATTTGCCTCCCAAAATAATTTGCCTGCCAAAATAATTTGCCAAAATAATTTGCCTCCCAAAATAATTTGTCAAAATAATTTGCCTCCCAAAATAACCAGAACCAAAGTGTCAAATAATGGTTAGAAGCTGTTTTTCAACAACCAAAAGTGTAAAATAATGTTTTAGGAGCTGTTTCTCAATAACCAAAAGTGTAAAATAATGTTTTAGGAGCTGTTTCTCAACAACCAAAGTGTCAAATAATGGTTAGAAGCTGTTTTTCAACAACCAAAAGTGTCAAATAATGTTTTAGGAGCTGTTTCTCAATAACCAAAAGTGTAAAATAATTTGCCAAAATAATTTGCCTCCCAAAATAATTTGCCTGCCAAAATAATTTGCCAAAATAATTTGCTTCCCAAAATAATTTGCCAAAATAATTTGCCTCCCAAAATAATTTGCCAAAATAATTTGTCTCCCAAAATAATTTGCCTCCCAAAATAATTTGCCTCCCAAAATAATTTGCCAAAATAATTTGCCTCCCAAAATAATTTGCCTCCCAAAAAATTTGCCAAAATAATTTGCCTCCCAAAATAATTTGCCAAAATAATTTGCCTCCCAAAATAATTTGCCAAAATAATTTGCCTCCCAAAATAATTTGCCTCCCAAAATAATTTGCCTCCCAAAATAATTTGCCAAAATAATTTGCTTCCCAAAATAATTTGCCAAAATAATTTGCCTCCCAAAATAATTTGCCAAAATAATTTGTCTCCCAAAATAATTTGCCTCCCAAAATAATTTGCCAAAATAATTTGCCTCCCAAAATAATTTGCCTCCCAAAATAATTTGCCAAAATAATTTGCCTCCCAAAATAATTTGCCTCCCAAAAAATTTGCCAAAATAATTTGCCTCCCAAAATAATTTGCCTCCCAAAATAATTTGCCTCACAAAATAATTTGCCAAAATAATTTGCCTCCCAAAATAATTTGCCAAAATAATTTGCCTCCCAAAATAATTTGCCTCCCAAAATAATTTGCCTCCCAAAAAAATTTGCCAAAATAATTTGCCTCCCAAAATAATTTGCCAAAATAATTTGCCCTCACAAAATAATTTGCCAAAATAATTTGCCTCCCAAAATAATTTGCCAAAATAATTTGCCTCCCAAAATAATTTGCCTCCCAAAATAATTTGCCTCCCAAAATAATTTGCCTCCCAAAATAATTTGCCAAAATAATTTGCCTCCCAAAATAATTTGCCTGCCAAAATAATTTGCCTCCCAAAATAACCAGAACCAAAGTGTCAAATAATGGTTAGAAGCTGTTTTTCAACAACCAAAAGTGTCAAATAATGTTTTAGGAGCTGTTTCTCAATAACCAAAAGTGTAAAATAATGTTTTAGGAGCTGCTTCTCAACAACCAAAGTGTCAAATAATGGTTAGAAGCTGTTTTTCAACAACCAAAAGTGTCAAATAATGTTTTAGGAGCTGTTTCTCAACAACCAAAGTGTCAAATAATGGTTAGAAGCTGTTTTTCAACAACCAAAAGTGTCAAATAATGTTTTAGGAGCTGTTTCTCAATAACCAAAAGTGTAAAATAATGTTTTAGGAGCTGTTTCTCAACAACCAAAGTGTCAAATAATGGTTAGAAGCTGTTTTTCAACAACCAAAAGTGTCAAATAATGTTTTAGGAGCTGTTTCTCAATAACCAAAAGTGTCAAATAATGTTTTAGGAGCTGTTTCTCAACAACCAAAGTGTCAAATAATGGTTAGAAGCTGTTTTTCAACAACCAAAAGTGTCAAATAATGTTTTAGGAGCTGTTTCTCAACAACCAAAAGTGTAAAATAATGTTTTAGGAGCTGTTTCTCAACAACCAAAGTGTCAAATAATGGTTAGAAGCTGTTTTTCAACAACCAAAAGTGTCAAATAATGTTTTAGGAGCTGTTTCTCAACAACCAAAAGTGTAAAATAATGTTTTAGGAGCTGTTTCTCAACAACCAAAGTGTCAAATAATGGTTAGAAGCTGTTTTTCAACAACCAAAAGTGTCAAATAATGTTTTAGGAGCTGTTTCTCAACAACCAAAAGTGTAAAATAATGTTTTAGGAGCTGTTTCTCAACAACCAAAGTGTCAAATAATGGTTAGAAGCTGTTTTTCAACAACCAAAAGTGTCAAATAATGTTTTAGGAGCTGTTTCTCAACAACCAAAAGTGTAAAATAATGTTTTAGGAGCTGTTTCTCAACAACCAAAGTGTCAAATAATGGTTAGAAGCTGTTTTTCAACAACCAAAAGTGTAAAATAATGTCTTAGGAGCTGTTTCTCAATAACCAAAAGTGTAAAATAATGTTTTAGGAGCTGTTTCTCAACAACCAAAGTGTCAAATAACGGTTAGAAGCTGTTTTTCAACAACCAAAAGTGTCAAATAATGTTTTAGGAGCTGTTTCTCAATAACCAAAAGTGTAAAATAATTTGCCAAAATAATTTGCCTCCCAAAATAATTTGCCAAAATAATTTGCCTCCCAAAATAATTTGCCAAAATAATTTGCCTCCCAAAATAATTTGCCAAAATAATTTGCTTCCCAAAATAATTTGCCTCCCAAAATAATTTGCCAAAATAATTTGTCTCCCAAAATAATTTGCCTCCCAAAATAATTTGCCAAAATAATTTGCCTCCCAAAATAATTTGCCTCCCAAAATAATTTGCCAAAATAATTTGCCTCCCAAAATAATTTGCCTCCCAAAAAATTTGCCAAAATAATTTGCCTCCCAAAATAATTTGCCAAAATAATTTGCCTCCCAAAATAATTTGCCTCCCAAAAAAATTTGCCTCCCAAAAAAATTTGCCAAAATAATTTGCCTCCCAAAATAATTTTCCAAAATAATTTGCCCTCACAAAATAATTTGCCAAAATAATTTGCCTCCCAAAATAATTTGCCAAAATAATTTGCCTCCCAAAATAATTAAATAATTTGCCTCCCAAAATAATTTGCCTGCCAAAATAATTTGCCTCCCAAAATAACCAGAACCAAAGTGTCAAATAATGGTTAGAAGCTGTTTTTCAACAACCAAAAGTGTCAAATAATGTTTTAGGAGCTGTTTCTCAATAACCAAAAGTGTAAAATAATGTTTTAGGAGCTGCTTCTCAACAACCAAAGTGTCAAATAATGGTTAGAAGCTGTTTTTCAACAACCAAAAGTGTCAAATAATGTTTTAGGAGCTGTTTCTCAACAACCAAAGTGTCAAATAATGGTTAGAAGCTGTTTTTCAACAACCAAAAGTGTCAAATAATGTTTTAGGAGCTGTTTCTCAATAACCAAAAGTGTAAAATAATGTTTTAGGAGCTGTTTCTCAACAACCAAAGTGTCAAATAATGGTTAGAAGCTGTTTTTCAACAACCAAAAGTGTCAAATAATGTTTTAGGAGCTGTTTCTCAATAACCAAAAGTGTCAAATAATGTTTTAGGAGCTGTTTCTCAACAACCAAAGTGTCAAATAATGGTTAGAAGCTGTTTTTCAACAACCAAAAGTGTCAAATAATGTTTTAGGAGCTGTTTCTCAATAACCAAAAGTGTAAAATAATTTGCCAAAATAATTTGCCTCCCAAAATAATTTGCCAAAATAATTTGCCTCCCAAAATAATTTGCCAAAATAATTTGCCTCCCAAAATAATTTGCCAAAATAATTTGCTTCCCAAAATAATTTGCCTCCCAAAATAATTTGCCAAAATAATGTGTCTCCCAAAATAATTTGCCTCCCAAAATAATTTGCCAAAATAATTTGCCTCCCAAAATAATTTGCCTCCCAAAATAATTTGCCAAAATAATTTGCCTCCCAAAATAATTTGCCTCCCAAAAAATTTGCCAAAATAATTTGCCTCCCAAAATAATTTGCCAAAATAATTTGCCTCCCAAAATAATTTGCCTCCCAAAAAAATTTGCCTCCCAAAATAATTTGCCTCCCAAAATAATTTGCCAAAATAATTTGCCTCCCAAAATAATTTGCCTCCCAAAATAATTTGCCTCCCAAAATAATTTGCCTCCCAAAAAAATTTGCCAAAATAATTTGCCTCCCAAAATAATTTGCCAAAATAATTTGCCCTCACAAAATAATTTGCCAAAATAATTTGCCTCCCAAAATAATTTGCCAAAATAATTTGCATCCCAAAATAATTTGCCTCCCAAAATAATTTGCCTCCCAAAATAATTTGCCTGCCAAAATAATTTGCCTCCCAAAATAATTTGCCTGCCAAAATAATTTGCCTCCCAAAATAACCAGAACCAAAGTGTCAAATAATGGTTAGAAGCTGTTTTTCAACAACCAAAAGTGTCAAATAATGTTTTAGGAGCTGTTTCTCAATAACCAAAAGTGTAAAATAATGTTTTAGGAGCTGCTTCTCAACAACCAAAGTGTCAAATAATGGTTAGAAGCTGTTTTTCAACAACCAAAAGTGTCAAATAATGTTTTAGGAGCTGTTTCTCAACAACCAAAGTGTCAAATAATGGTTAGAAGCTGTTTTTCAACAACCAAAAGTGTAAAATAATTTGCCAAAATAATTTGCCTCCCAAAATAATTTGCCAAAATAATTTGCCTCCCAAAATAATTTGCCAAAATAATTTGCCTCCCAAAATAATTTGCCTCCCAAAATAATTTGCCAAAATAATTTGCTTCCCAAAATAATTTGCCTCCCAAAATAATTTGCCAAAATAATTTGTCTCCCAAAATAATTTGCCTCCCAAAATAATTTGCCAAAATAATTTGCCTCCCAAAATAATTTGCCAAAATAATTTGCCTCCCAAAATAATTTGCCTCCCAAAAAATTTGCCAAAATAATTTGCCTCCCAAAATAATTTGCCAAAATAATTTGCCTCCCAAAATAATTTGCCTCCCAAAAAAATTTGCCTCCCAAAAAAATTTGCCAAAATAATTTGCCTCCCAAAATAATTTGCCAAAATAATTTGCCCTCACAAAATAATTTGCCAAAATAATTTGCCTCCCAAAATAATTTGCCTCCCAAAATAATTTGCCTCCCAAAATAATTTGCCTCCCAAAATAATTTGCCTCCCAAAATAATTTGCCTCCCAAAATAATTTGCCTCCCAAAATAATTTGCCAAAATAATTTGCCTCCCAAAATAATTTGCCAAAATAATTTGCTTCCCAAAATAATTTGCCTCCCAAAATAATTTGCCAAAATAATGTGTCTCCCAAAATAATTTGCCTCCCAAAATAATTTGCCAAAATAATTTGCCTCCCAAAATAATTTGCCTCCCAAAATAATTTGCCAAAATAATTTGCCTCCCAAAATAATTTGCCTCCCAAAAAATTTGCCAAAATAATTTGCCTCCCAAAATAATTTGCCAAAATAATTTGCCTCCCAAAATAATTTGCCTCCCAAAAAAATTTGCCTCCCAAAATAATTTGCCTCCCAAAATAATTTGCCAAAATAATTTGCCTCCCAAAATAATTTGCCTCCCAAAATAATTTGCCTCCCAAAATAATTTGCCTCCCAAAAAAATTTGCCAAAATAATTTGCCTCCCAAAATAATTTGCCAAAATAATTTGCCCTCACAAAATAATTTGCCAAAATAATTTGCCTCCCAAAATAATTTGCCAAAATAATTTGCATCCCAAAATAATTTGCCTCCCAAAATAATTTGCCTCCCAAAATAATTTGCCTCCCAAAATAATTTGCCTGCCAAAATAATTTGCCTCCCAAAATAATTTGCCTGCCAAAATAATTTGCCTCCCAAAATAACCAGAACCAAAGTGTCAAATAATGGTTAGAAGCTGTTTTTCAACAACCAAAAGTGTCAAATAATGTTTTAGGAGCTGTTTCTCAATAACCAAAAGTGTAAAATAATGTTTTAGGAGCTGCTTCTCAACAACCAAAGTGTCAAATAATGGTTAGAAGCTGTTTTTCAACAACCAAAAGTGTCAAATAATGTTTTAGGAGCTGTTTCTCAACAACCAAAGTGTCAAATAATGGTTAGAAGCTGTTTTTCAACAACCAAAAGTGTAAAATAATTTGCCAAAATAATTTGCCTCCCAAAATAATTTGCCAAAATAATTTGCCTCCCAAAATAATTTGCCAAAATAATTTGCCTCCCAAAATAATTTGCCTCCCAAAATAATTTGCCAAAATAATTTGCTTCCCAAAATAATTTGCCTCCCAAAATAATTTGCCAAAATAATTTGTCTCCCAAAATAATTTGCCTCCCAAAATAATTTGCCAAAATAATTTGCCTCCCAAAATAATTTGCCAAAATAATTTGCCTCCCAAAATAATTTGCCTCCCAAAAAATTTGCCAAAATAATTTGCCTCCCAAAATAATTTGCCAAAATAATTTGCCTCCCAAAATAATTTGCCTCCCAAAAAAATTTGCCTCCCAAAAAAATTTGCCAAAATAATTTGCCTCCCAAAATAATTTGCCAAAATAATTTGCCCTCACAAAATAATTTGCCAAAATAATTTGCCTCCCAAAATAATTTGCCTCCCAAAATAATTTGCCTCCCAAAATAATTTGCCTCCCAAAATAATTTGCCTCCCAAAATAATTTGCCTCCCAAAATAATTTGCCTGCCAAAATAATTTGCCTCCCAAAATAATTTGCCTGCCAAAATAATTTGCCTCCCAAAATAACCAGAACCAAAGTGTCAAATAATGGTTAGAAGCTGTTTTTCAACAACCAAAAGTGTCAAATAATGTTTTAGGAGCTGTTTCTCAATAACCAAAAGTGTAAAATAATGTTTTAGGAGCTGCTTCTCAACAACCAAAGTGTCAAATAATGGTTAGAAGCTGTTTTTCAACAACCAAAAGTGTCAAATAATGTTTTAGGAGCTGTTTCTCAACAACCAAAGTGTCAAATAATGGTTAGAAGCTGTTTTTCAACAACCAAAAGTGTCAAATAATGTTTTAGGAGCTGTTTCTCAATAACCAAAAGTGTAAAATAATGTTTTAGGAGCTGTTTCTCAACAACCAAAGTGTCAAATAATGGTTAGAAGCTGTTTTTCAACAACCAAAAGTGTCAAATAATGTTTTAGGAGCTGTTTCTCAATAACCAAAAGTGTCAAATAATGTTTTAGGAGCTGTTTCTCAACAACCAAAGTGTCAAATAATGGTTAGAAGCTGTTTTTCAACAACCAAAAGTGTCAAATAATGTTTTAGGAGCTGTTTCTCAACAACCAAAAGTGTAAAATAATGTTTTAGGAGCTGTTTCTCAACAACCAAAGTGTCAAATAATGGTTAGAAGCTGTTTTTCAACAACCAAAAGTGTCAAATAATGTTTTAGGAGCTGTTTCTCAACAACCAAAAGTGTAAAATAATGTTTTAGGAGCTGTTTCTCAACAACCAAAGTGTCAAATAATGGTTAGAAGCTGTTTTTCAACAACCAAAAGTGTAAAATAATGTCTTAGGAGCTGTTTCTCAATAACCAAAAGTGTAAAATAATGTTTTAGGAGCTGTTTCTCAACAACCAAAGTGTCAAATAACGGTTAGAAGCTGTTTTTCAACAACCAAAAGTGTCAAATAATGTTTTAGGAGCTGTTTCTCAATAACCAAAAGTGTAAAATAATTTGCCAAAATAATTTGCCTCCCAAAATAATTTGCCAAAATAATTTGCCTCCCAAAATAATTTGCCTCCCAAAATAATTTGCCAAAATAATTTGCTTCCCAAAATAATTTGCCTCCCAAAATAATTTGCCAAAATAATTTGTCTCCCAAAATAATTTGCCTCCCAAAATAATTTGCCAAAATAATTTGCCTCCCAAAATAATTTGCCTCCCAAAAAATTTGCCAAAATAATTTGCCTCCCAAAATAATTTGCCAAAATAATTTGCCTCCCAAAATAATTTGCCTCCCAAAATAATTTGCCTCCCAAAATAATTTGCCAAAATAATTTGCCTCCCAAAATAATTTGCCTCACAAAATAATTTGCCAAAATAATTTGCCTCCCAAAATAATTTGCCTCCCAAAATAATTTGCCAAAATAATTTGTCTCCCAAAATAATTTGCCAAAATAATTTACCTCCTTAAATAATTTGCCAAAATAATTTGCCTCCCAAAATAATTTGCCTCCCAAAATAATTTGCCTCCCAAAAAAATTTGCCAAAATAATTTGCCTCCCAAAATAATTTGCCAAAATAATTTGCCTCCCAAAATAATTTGCCAAAATAATTTGTCTCCCAAAATAATTTGCCAAAATAATTTACCTCCCAAAATAATTTGCCAAAATAATTTGCCTCCCAAAATAATTTGCCAAAATAATTTGCCTCCCAAAATAATTTGCCAAAATAATTTGCCTCCCAAAATAATTTGCCAAAATAATTTGCCTCCCAAAATAATTTGCCTCCCAAAATAATTTGCCTCCCAAAATAATTTGCCTCCCAAAATAATTTGCCAAAATAATTTGCCTCCCAAAATAATTTGCCAAAATAATTTGCCAAAATAATTTGCCTCCCAAAATAATTTGCCAAAATAATTTGCCAAAATAATTTGCCTCCCAAAATAATTTGCCTCCCAAAATAATTTAATTTGCCTCCCAAAATAATTTGCCTCCCAAAATAATTTGCCTCCCAAAAAAATTTGCCAAAATAATTTGCCTCCCAAAATAATTTGCCAAAATAATTTGCCTCCCAAAATAATTTGCCAAAATAATTTGTCTCCCAAAATAATTTACCTCCCAAAATAATTTGCCAAAATAATTTGCCTCCCAAAATAATTTGCCAAAATAATTTGCCTCCCAAAATAATTTGCCTCCCAAAATAATTTGCCAAAATAATTTGCCTCCCAAAATAATTTGCCTCCCAAAATAATTTAATTTGCCTCCCAAAATAATTTGCCTCCCAAAATAATTTGCCTCCCAAAATAATTTGCCTCCCAAAAAAATTTGCCAAAATAATTTGCCTCCCAAAATAATTTGCCAAAATAATTTGCCTCCCAAAATAATTTGCCAAAATAATTTGTCTCCCAAAATAATTTACCTCCCAAAATAATTTGCCAAAATAATTTGCCTCCCAAAATAATTTGCCAAAATAATTTGCCTCCCAAAATAATTTGCCTCCCAAAATAATTTGCCAAAATAATTTGCCTCCCAAAATAATTTGCCAAAATAATTTGCCTCCCAAAATAATTTGCCAAAATAATTTGCCTCCCAAAATAATTTGCCAAAATAATTTGCCTCCCAAAATAATTTGCCTCCCAAAATAATTTGCCTCCCAAAATAATTTGCCAAAATAATTTGCTTCCCAAAATAATTTGCCAAAATAATTTGCCTCCCAAAATAATTTGCCAAAATAATTTGTCTCCCAAAATAATTTGCCTCCCAAAATAATTTGCCAAAATAATTTGCCTCCCAAAATAATTTGCCTCCCAAAATAATTTGCCAAAATAATTTGCCTCCCAAAATAATTTGCCTCCCAAAAAATTTGCCAAAATAATTTGCCTCCCAAAATAATTTGCCTCCCAAAATAATTTGCCTCCCAAAATAATTTGCCTCCCAAAATAATTTGCCTCACAAAATAATTTGCCAAAATAATTTGCCTCCCAAAATAATTTGCCAAAATAATTTGCCTCCCAAAATAATTTGCCTCCCAAAAAAATTTGCCAAAATAATTTGCCTCCCAAAATAATTTGCCAAAATAATTTGCCCTCACAAAATAATTTGCCAAAATAATTTGCCTCCCAAAATAATTTGCCAAAATAATTTGCCTCCCAAAATAATTTGCCTCCCAAAATAATTTGCCTCCCAAAATAATTTGCCTCCCAAAATAATTTGCCTCCCAAAATAATTTGCCAAAATAATTTGCCTGCCAAAATAATTTGCCTCCCAAAATAACCAGAACCAAAGTGTCAAATAATGGTTAGAAGCTGTTTTTCAACAACCAAAAGTGTCAAATAATGTTTTAGGAGCTGTTTCTCAATAACCAAAAGTGTAAAATAATGTTTTAGGAGCTGCTTCTCAACAACCAAAGTGTCAAATAATGGTTAGAAGCTGTTTTTCAACAACCAAAAGTGTCAAATAATGTTTTAGGAGCTGTTTCTCAACAACCAAAGTGTCAAATAATGGTTAGAAGCTGTTTTTCAACAACCAAAAGTGTCAAATAATGTTTTAGGAGCTGTTTCTCAATAACCAAAAGTGTAAAATAATGTTTTAGGAGCTGTTTCTCAACAACCAAAGTGTCAAATAATGGTTAGAAGCTGTTTTTCAACAACCAAAAGTGTCAAATAATGTTTTAGGAGCTGTTTCTCAATAACCAAAAGTGTCAAATAATGTTTTAGGAGCTGTTTCTCAACAACCAAAGTGTCAAATAATGGTTAGAAGCTGTTTTTCAACAACCAAAAGTGTCAAATAATGTTTTAGGAGCTGTTTCTCAACAACCAAAAGTGTAAAATAATGTTTTAGGAGCTGTTTCTCAACAACCAAAGTGTCAAATAATGGTTAGAAGCTGTTTTTCAACAACCAAAAGTGTCAAATAATGTTTTAGGAGCTGTTTCTCAACAACCAAAAGTGTAAAATAATGTTTTAGGAGCTGTTTCTCAACAACCAAAGTGTCAAATAATGGTTAGAAGCTGTTTTTCAACAACCAAAAGTGTAAAATAATGTCTTAGGAGCTGTTTCTCAATAACCAAAAGTGTAAAATAATGTTTTAGGAGCTGTTTCTCAACAACCAAAGTGTCAAATAACGGTTAGAAGCTGTTTTTCAACAACCAAAAGTGTCAAATAATGTTTTAGGAGCTGTTTCTCAATAACCAAAAGTGTAAAATAATTTGCCAAAATAATTTGCCTCCCAAAATAATTTGCCAAAATAATTTGCCTCCCAAAATAATTTGCCAAAATAATTTGCCTCCCAAAATAATTTGCCAAAATAATTTGCTTCCCAAAATAATTTGCCTCACAAAATAATTTGCCAAAATAATGTGTCTCCCAAAATAATTTGCCTCCCAAAATAATTTGCCAAAATAATTTGCCTCCCAAAATAATTTGCCTCCCAAAATAATTTGCCAAAATAATTTGCCTCCCAAAATAATTTGCCTCCCAAAAAATTTGCCAAAATAATTTGCCTCCCAAAATAATTTGCCAAAATAATTTGCCTCCCAAAATAATTTGCCTCCCAAAATAATTTGCCTCCCAAAAAAATTTGCCTCCCAAAAAAATTTGCCAAAATAATTTGCCTCCCAAAATAATTTGCCAAAATAATTTGCCCTCACAAAATAATTTGCCAAAATAATTTGCCTCCCAAAATAATTTGCCAAAATAATTTGCCTCCCAAAATAATTTGCCTCCCAAAATAATTTGCCTCCCAAAATAATTTGCCTGCCAAAATAATTTGCCTCCCAAAATAATTTGCCTGCCAAAATAATTTGCCTCCCAAAATAACCAGAACCAAAGTGTCAAATAATGGTTAGAAGCTGTTTTTCAACAACCAAAAGTGTCAAATAATGTTTTAGGAGCTGTTTCTCAATAACCAAAAGTGTAAAATAATGTTTTAGGAGCTGCTTCTCAACAACCAAAGTGTCAAATAATGGTTAGAAGCTGTTTTTCAACAACCAAAAGTGTCAAATAATGTTTTAGGAGCTGTTTCTCAACAACCAAAGTGTCAAATAATGGTTAGAAGCTGTTTTTCAACAACCAAAAGTGTCAAATAATGTTTTAGGAGCTGTTTCTCAATAACCAAAAGTGTAAAATAATGTTTTAGGAGCTGTTTCTCAACAACCAAAGTGTCAAATAATGGTTAGAAGCTGTTTTTCAACAACCAAAAGTGTCAAATAATGTTTTAGGAGCTGTTTCTCAATAACCAAAAGTGTCAAATAATGTTTTAGGAGCTGTTTCTCAACAACCAAAGTGTCAAATAATGGTTAGAAGCTGTTTTTCAACAACCAAAAGTGTCAAATAATGTTTTAGGAGCTGTTTCTCAACAACCAAAAGTGTAAAATAATGTTTTAGGAGCTGTTTCTCAACAACCAAAGTGTCAAATAATGGTTAGATGCTGTTTTTCAACAACCAAAAGTGTCAAATAATGTTTTAGGAGCTGTTTCTCAACAACCAAAAGTGTAAAATAATGTTTTAGGAGCTGTTTCTCAACAACCAAAGTGTCAAATAATGGTTAGAAGCTGTTTTTCAACAACCAAAAGTGTAAAATAATGTCTTAGGAGCTGTTTCTCAATAACCAAAAGTGTAAAATAATGTTTTAGGAGCTGTTTCTCAACAACCAAAGTGTCAAATAACGGTTAGAAGCTGTTTTTCAACAACCAAAAGTGTCAAATAATGTTTTAGGAGCTGTTTCTCAATAACCAAAAGTGTAAAATAATTTGCCAAAATAATTTGCCTCCCAAAATAATTTGCCAAAATAATTTGCCTCCCAAAATAATTTGCCAAAATAATTTGCCTCCCAAAATAATTTGCCTCCCAAAATAATTTGCCAAAATAATTTGCTTCCCAAAATAATTTGCCTCCCAAAATAATTTGCCAAAATAATTTGTCTCCCAAAATAATTTGCCTCCCAAAATAATTTGCCAAAATAATTTGCCTCCCAAAATAATTTGCCTCCCAAAAAATTTGCCAAAATAATTTGCCTCCCAAAATAATTTGCCAAAATAATTTGCCTCCCAAAATAATTTGCCTCCCAAAATAATTTGCCAAAATAATTTGCCTCCCAAAATAATTTGCCTCCCAAAATAATTTGCCTCACAAAATAATTTGCCAAAATAATTTGCCTCCCAAAATAATTTGCCTCCCAAAATAATTTGCCAAAATAATTTGTCTCCCAAAATAATTTGCCAAAATAATTTACCTCCCAAAATAATTTGCCAAAATAATTTGCCTCCCAAAATAATTTGCCTCCCAAAAACATTTGCCAAAATAATTTGCCTCCCAAAATAATTTGCCAAAATAATTTGCCTCCCAAAATAATTTGCCAAAATAATTTGTCTCCCAAAATAATTTGCCAAAATAATTTACCTCCCAAAATAATTTGCCAAAATAATTTGCCTCCCAAAATAATTTGCCAAAATAATTTGCCTCCCAAAATAATTTGCCAAAATAATTTGCCTCCCAAAATAATTTGCCAAAATAATTTGCCTCCCAAAATAATTTGCCTCCCAAAATAATTTGCCAAAATAATTTGCCTCCCAAAATAATTTGCCAAAATAATTTGCCTCCCAAAATAATTTGCCAAAATAATTTGCCTCCCAAAATAATTTGCCAAAATAATTTGCCTCCCAAAATAATTTGCCAAAATAATTTGCCTCCCAAAATAATTTGCCAAAATAATTTGCCTCCCAAAATAATTTGCCTCCCAAAATAATTTGCCTCCCAAAATAATTTGCCTCCCAAAAAAATTTGCCAAAATAATTTGTCTCCCAAAATAATTTACCTCCCAAAATAATTTGCCAAAATAATTTGCCTCCCAAAATAATTTGCCAAAATAATTTGCCTCCCAAAATAATTTGCCTCCCAAAATAATTTGCCAAAATAATTTGCCTCCCAAAATAATTTGCCTCCCAAAATAATTTAATTTGCCTCCCAAAATAATTTGCCTCCCAAAAAAATTTGCCAAAATAATTTGCCTCCCAAAATAATTTGCCAAAATAATTTGCCTCCCAAAATAATTTGCCAAAATAATTTGTCTCCCAAAATAATTTGCCTCCCAAAAAAATTTGCCTCCCAAAAAAATTTGCCAAAATAATTTGCCTCCCAAAATAATTTGCCAAAATAATTTGCCCTCACAAAATAATTTGCCTCCCAAAATAATTTGCCTCCCAAAATAATTTGCCTCCCAAAATAATTTGCCTGCCAAAATAATTTGCCTCCCAAAATAATTTGCCTGCCAAAATAATTTGCCTCCCAAAATAACCAGAACCAAAGTGTCAAATAATGGTTAGAAGCTGTTTTTCAACAACCAAAAGTGTCAAATAATGTTTTAGGAGCTGTTTCTCAATAACCAAAAGTGTAAAATAATGTTTTAGGAGCTGCTTCTCAACAACCAAAGTGTCAAATAATGGTTAGAAGCTGTTTTTCAACAACCAAAAGTGTCAAATAATGTTTTAGGAGCTGTTTCTCAACAACCAAAGTGTCAAATAATGGTTAGAAGCTGTTTTTCAACAACCAAAAGTGTCAAATAATGTTTTAGGAGCTGTTTCTCAATAACCAAAAGTGTAAAATAATGTTTTAGGAGCTGTTTCTCAACAACCAAAGTGTCAAATAATGGTTAGAAGCTGTTTTTCAACAACCAAAAGTGTCAAATAATGTTTTAGGAGCTGTTTCTCAATAACCAAAAGTGTCAAATAATGTTTTAGGAGCTGTTTCTCAACAACCAAAGTGTCAAATAATGGTTAGAAGCTGTTTTTCAACAACCAAAAGTGTCAAATAATGTTTTAGGAGCTGTTTCTCAACAACCAAAAGTGTAAAATAATGTTTTAGGAGCTGTTTCTCAACAACCAAAGTGTCAAATAATGGTTAGAAGCTGTTTTTCAACAACCAAAAGTGTCAAATAATGTTTTAGGAGCTGTTTCTCAACAACCAAAAGTGTAAAATAATGTTTTAGGAGCTGTTTCTCAACAACCAAAGTGTCAAATAATGGTTAGAAGCTGTTTTTCAACAACCAAAAGTGTAAAATAATGTCTTAGGAGCTGTTTCTCAATAACCAAAAGTGTAAAATAATGTTTTAGGAGCTGTTTCTCAACAACCAAAGTGTCAAATAACGGTTAGAAGCTGTTTTTCAACAACCAAAAGTGTCAAATAATGTTTTAGGAGCTGTTTCTCAATAACCAAAAGTGTAAAATAATTTGCCAAAATAATTTGCCTCCCAAAATAATTTGCCAAAATAATTTGCCTCCCAAAATAATTTGCCTCCCAAAATAATTTGCCAAAATAATTTGCTTCCCAAAATAATTTGCCTCCCAAAATAATTTGCCAAAATAATTTGTCTCCCAAAATAATTTGCCTCCCAAAATAATTTGCCAAAATAATTTGCCTCCCAAAATAATTTGCCTCCCAAAAAATTTGCCAAAATAATTTGCCTCCCAAAATAATTTGCCAAAATAATTTGCCTCCCAAAATAATTTGCCTCCCAAAATAATTTGCCAAAATAATTTGCCTCCCAAAATAATTTGCCTCACAAAATAATTTGCCAAAATAATTTGCCTCCCAAAATAATTTGCCTCCCAAAATAATTTGCCAAAATAATTTGTCTCCCAAAATAATTTGCCAAAATAATTTACCTCCTTAAATAATTTGCCAAAATAATTTGCCTCCCAAAATAATTTGCCTCCCAAAATAATTTGCCTCCCAAAAAAATTTGCCAAAATAATTTGCCTCCCAAAATAATTTGCCAAAATAATTTGCCTCCCAAAATAATTTGCCAAAATAATTTGTCTCCCAAAATAATTTGCCAAAATAATTTACCTCCCAAAATAATTTGCCAAAATAATTTGCCTCCCAAAATAATTTGCCAAAATAATTTGCCTCCCAAAATAATTTGCCAAAATAATTTGCCTCCCAAAATAATTTGCCAAAATAATTTGCCTCCCAAAATAATTTGCCAAAATAATTTGCCTCCCAAAATAATTTGCCTCCCAAAATAATTTGCCAAAATAATTTGCCTCCCAAAATAATTTGCCAAAATAATTTGCCAAAATAATTTGCCTCCCAAAATAATTTGCCAAAATAATTTGCCAAAATAATTTGCCTCCCAAAATAATTTGCCTCCCAAAATAATTTAATTTGCCTCCCAAAATAATTTGCCTCCCAAAATAATTTGCCTCCCAAAAAAATTTGCCAAAATAATTTGCCTCCCAAAATAATTTGCCAAAATAATTTGCCTCCCAAAATAATTTGCCAAAATAATTTGTCTCCCAAAATAATTTACCTCCCAAAATAATTTGCCAAAATAATTTGCCTCCCAAAATAATTTGCCAAAATAATTTGCCTCCCAAAATAATTTGCCTCCCAAAATAATTTGCCAAAATAATTTGCCTCCCAAAATAATTTGCCTCCCAAAATAATTTAATTTGCCTCCCAAAATAATTTGCCTCCCAAAATAATTTGCCTCCCAAAATAATTTGCCTCCCAAAAAAATTTGCCAAAATAATTTGCCTCCCAAAATAATTTGCCAAAATAATTTGCCTCCCAAAATAATTTGCCAAAATAATTTGTCTCCCAAAATAATTTACCTCCCAAAATAATTTGCCAAAATAATTTGCCTCCCAAAATAATTTGCCAAAATAATTTGCCTCCCAAAATAATTTGCCTCCCAAAATAATTTGCCAAAATAATTTGCCTCCCAAAATAATTTGCCAAAATAATTTGCCTCCCAAAATAATTTGCCAAAATAATTTGCCTCCCAAAATAATTTGCCAAAATAATTTGCCTCCCAAAATAATTTGCCTCCCAAAATAATTTGCCTCCCAAAATAATTTGCCAAAATAATTTGCTTCCCAAAATAATTTGCCAAAATAATTTGCCTCCCAAAATAATTTGCCAAAATAATTTGTCTCCCAAAATAATTTGCCTCCCAAAATAATTTGCCAAAATAATTTGCCTCCCAAAATAATTTGCCTCCCAAAATAATTTGCCAAAATAATTTGCCTCCCAAAATAATTTGCCTCCCAAAAAATTTGCCAAAATAATTTGCCTCCCAAAATAATTTGCCTCCCAAAATAATTTGCCTCCCAAAATAATTTGCCTCACAAAATAATTTGCCAAAATAATTTGCCTCCCAAAATAATTTGCCAAAATAATTTGCCTCCCAAAATAATTTGCCTCCCAAAATAATTTGCCTCCCAAAAAAATTTGCCAAAATAATTTGCCTCCCAAAATAATTTGCCAAAATAATTTGCCCTCACAAAATAATTTGCCAAAATAATTTGCCTCCCAAAATAATTTGCCAAAATAATTTGCCTCCCAAAATAATTTGCCTCCCAAAATAATTTGCCTCCCAAAATAATTTGCCTCCCAAAATAATTTGCCTCCCAAAATAATTTGCCAAAATAATTTGCCTGCCAAAATAATTTGCCTCCCAAAATAACCAGAACCAAAGTGTCAAATAATGGTTAGAAGCTGTTTTTCAACAACCAAAAGTGTCAAATAATGTTTTAGGAGCTGTTTCTCAATAACCAAAAGTGTAAAATAATGTTTTAGGAGCTGCTTCTCAACAACCAAAGTGTCAAATAATGGTTAGAAGCTGTTTTTCAACAACCAAAAGTGTCAAATAATGTTTTAGGAGCTGTTTCTCAACAACCAAAGTGTCAAATAATGGTTAGAAGCTGTTTTTCAACAACCAAAAGTGTCAAATAATGTTTTAGGAGCTGTTTCTCAATAACCAAAAGTGTAAAATAATGTTTTAGGAGCTGTTTCTCAACAACCAAAGTGTCAAATAATGGTTAGAAGCTGTTTTTCAACAACCAAAAGTGTCAAATAATGTTTTAGGAGCTGTTTCTCAATAACCAAAAGTGTCAAATAATGTTTTAGGAGCTGTTTCTCAACAACCAAAGTGTCAAATAATGGTTAGAAGCTGTTTTTCAACAACCAAAAGTGTCAAATAATGTTTTAGGAGCTGTTTCTCAACAACCAAAAGTGTAAAATAATGTTTTAGGAGCTGTTTCTCAACAACCAAAGTGTCAAATAATGGTTAGAAGCTGTTTTTCAACAACCAAAAGTGTCAAATAATGTTTTAGGAGCTGTTTCTCAACAACCAAAAGTGTAAAATAATGTTTTAGGAGCTGTTTCTCAACAACCAAAGTGTCAAATAATGGTTAGAAGCTGTTTTTCAACAACCAAAAGTGTAAAATAATGTCTTAGGAGCTGTTTCTCAATAACCAAAAGTGTAAAATAATGTTTTAGGAGCTGTTTCTCAACAACCAAAGTGTCAAATAACGGTTAGAAGCTGTTTTTCAACAACCAAAAGTGTCAAATAATGTTTTAGGAGCTGTTTCTCAATAACCAAAAGTGTAAAATAATTTGCCAAAATAATTTGCCTCCCAAAATAATTTGCCAAAATAATTTGCCTCCCAAAATAATTTGCCAAAATAATTTGCCTCCCAAAATAATTTGCCAAAATAATTTGCTTCCCAAAATAATTTGCCTCACAAAATAATTTGCCAAAATAATGTGTCTCCCAAAATAATTTGCCTCCCAAAATAATTTGCCAAAATAATTTGCCTCCCAAAATAATTTGCCTCCCAAAATAATTTGCCAAAATAATTTGCCTCCCAAAATAATTTGCCTCCCAAAAAATTTGCCAAAATAATTTGCCTCCCAAAATAATTTGCCAAAATAATTTGCCTCCCAAAATAATTTGCCTCCCAAAATAATTTGCCTCCCAAAAAAATTTGCCTCCCAAAAAAATTTGCCAAAATAATTTGCCTCCCAAAATAATTTGCCAAAATAATTTGCCCTCACAAAATAATTTGCCAAAATAATTTGCCTCCCAAAATAATTTGCCAAAATAATTTGCCTCCCAAAATAATTTGCCTCCCAAAATAATTTGCCTCCCAAAATAATTTGCCTGCCAAAATAATTTGCCTCCCAAAATAATTTGCCTGCCAAAATAATTTGCCTCCCAAAATAACCAGAACCAAAGTGTCAAATAATGGTTAGAAGCTGTTTTTCAACAACCAAAAGTGTCAAATAATGTTTTAGGAGCTGTTTCTCAATAACCAAAAGTGTAAAATAATGTTTTAGGAGCTGCTTCTCAACAACCAAAGTGTCAAATAATGGTTAGAAGCTGTTTTTCAACAACCAAAAGTGTCAAATAATGTTTTAGGAGCTGTTTCTCAACAACCAAAGTGTCAAATAATGGTTAGAAGCTGTTTTTCAACAACCAAAAGTGTCAAATAATGTTTTAGGAGCTGTTTCTCAATAACCAAAAGTGTAAAATAATGTTTTAGGAGCTGTTTCTCAACAACCAAAGTGTCAAATAATGGTTAGAAGCTGTTTTTCAACAACCAAAAGTGTCAAATAATGTTTTAGGAGCTGTTTCTCAATAACCAAAAGTGTCAAATAATGTTTTAGGAGCTGTTTCTCAACAACCAAAGTGTCAAATAATGGTTAGAAGCTGTTTTTCAACAACCAAAAGTGTCAAATAATGTTTTAGGAGCTGTTTCTCAACAACCAAAAGTGTAAAATAATGTTTTAGGAGCTGTTTCTCAACAACCAAAGTGTCAAATAATGGTTAGATGCTGTTTTTCAACAACCAAAAGTGTCAAATAATGTTTTAGGAGCTGTTTCTCAACAACCAAAAGTGTAAAATAATGTTTTAGGAGCTGTTTCTCAACAACCAAAGTGTCAAATAATGGTTAGAAGCTGTTTTTCAACAACCAAAAGTGTAAAATAATGTCTTAGGAGCTGTTTCTCAATAACCAAAAGTGTAAAATAATGTTTTAGGAGCTGTTTCTCAACAACCAAAGTGTCAAATAACGGTTAGAAGCTGTTTTTCAACAACCAAAAGTGTCAAATAATGTTTTAGGAGCTGTTTCTCAATAACCAAAAGTGTAAAATAATTTGCCAAAATAATTTGCCTCCCAAAATAATTTGCCAAAATAATTTGCCTCCCAAAATAATTTGCCAAAATAATTTGCCTCCCAAAATAATTTGCCTCCCAAAATAATTTGCCAAAATAATTTGCTTCCCAAAATAATTTGCCTCCCAAAATAATTTGCCAAAATAATTTGTCTCCCAAAATAATTTGCCTCCCAAAATAATTTGCCAAAATAATTTGCCTCCCAAAATAATTTGCCTCCCAAAAAATTTGCCAAAATAATTTGCCTCCCAAAATAATTTGCCAAAATAATTTGCCTCCCAAAATAATTTGCCTCCCAAAATAATTTGCCAAAATAATTTGCCTCCCAAAATAATTTGCCTCCCAAAATAATTTGCCTCACAAAATAATTTGCCAAAATAATTTGCCTCCCAAAATAATTTGCCTCCCAAAATAATTTGCCAAAATAATTTGTCTCCCAAAATAATTTGCCAAAATAATTTACCTCCCAAAATAATTTGCCAAAATAATTTGCCTCCCAAAATAATTTGCCTCCCAAAAACATTTGCCAAAATAATTTGCCTCCCAAAATAATTTGCCAAAATAATTTGCCTCCCAAAATAATTTGCCAAAATAATTTGTCTCCCAAAATAATTTGCCAAAATAATTTACCTCCCAAAATAATTTGCCAAAATAATTTGCCTCCCAAAATAATTTGCCAAAATAATTTGCCTCCCAAAATAATTTGCCAAAATAATTTGCCTCCCAAAATAATTTGCCAAAATAATTTGCCTCCCAAAATAATTTGCCTCCCAAAATAATTTGCCAAAATAATTTGCCTCCCAAAATAATTTGCCAAAATAATTTGCCTCCCAAAATAATTTGCCAAAATAATTTGCCTCCCAAAATAATTTGCCAAAATAATTTGCCTCCCAAAATAATTTGCCAAAATAATTTGCCTCCCAAAATAATTTGCCAAAATAATTTGCCTCCCAAAATAATTTGCCTCCCAAAATAATTTGCCTCCCAAAAAAATTTGCCAAAATAATTTGTCTCCCAAAATAATTTACCTCCCAAAATAATTTGCCAAAATAATTTGCCTCCCAAAATAATTTGCCTCCCAAAATAATTTGCCAAAATAATTTGCCTCCCAAAATAATTTGCCTCCCAAAATAATTTGCCTCACAAAATAATTTGCCAAAATAATTTGCCTCCCAAAATAATTTGCCTCCCAAAATAATTTGCCAAAATAATTTGTCTCCCAAAATAATTTGCCAAAATAATTTACCTCCCAAAATAATTTGCCAAAATAATTTGCCTCCCAAAATACTTTGCCTCCCAAAAACATTTGCCAAAATAATTTGCCTCCCAAAATAATTTGCCAAAATAATTTGCCTCCCAAAATAATTTGCCAAAATAATTTGTCTCCCAAAATAATTTGCCAAAATAATTTACCTCCCAAAATAATTTGCCAAAATAATTTGCCTCCCAAAATAATTTGCCAAAATAATTTGCCTCCCAAAATAATTTGCCAAAATAATTTGCCTCCCAAAATAATTTGCCAAAATAATTTGCCTCCCAAAATAATTTGCCTCCCAAAATAATTTGCCAAAATAATTTGCCTCCCAAAATAATTTGCCAAAATAATTTGCCTCCCAAAATAATTTGCCAAAATAATTTGCCTCCCAAAATAATTTGCCAAAATAATTTGCCTCCCAAAATAATTTGCCAAAATAATTTGCCTCCCAAAATAATTTGCCAAAATAATTTGCCTCCCAAAATAATTTGCCTCCCAAAATAATTTGCCTCCCAAAAAAATTTGCCAAAATAATTTGTCTCCCAAAATAATTTACCTCCCAAAATAATTTGCCAAAATAATTTGCCTCCCAAAATAATTTGCCAAAATAATTTGCCTCCCAAAATAATTTGCCTCCCAAAATAATTTGCCAAAATAATTTGCCTCCCAAAATAATTTGCCTCCCAAAATAATTTAATTTGCCTCCCAAAATAATTTGCCTCCCAAAAAAATTTGCCAAAATAATTTGCCTCCCAAAATAATTTGCCAAAATAATTTGCCTCCCAAAATAATTTGCCAAAATAATTTGTCTCCCAAAATAATTTACCTCCCAAAATAATTTGCCAAAATAATTTGCCTCCCAAAATAATTTGCCAAAATAATTTGCCTCCCAAAATAATTTGCCTCCCAAAATAATTTGCCAAAATAATTTGCCTCCCAAAATAATTTGCCTCCCAAAATAACCAGAACCAAAGTGTCAAATAATGGTTAGAAGCTGTTTTTCAACAACCAAAAGTGTCAAATAATGTTTTAGGAGCTGTTTCTCAACAACCAAAAGTGTAAAATAATGTTTTAGGAGCTGTTTCTCAACAACCAAAGTGTCAAATAATGGTTAGAAGCTGTTTTTCAACAACCAAAAGTGTCAAATATTGTTTTAGGAGCTGTTTCTCAACAACCAAAAGTGTAAAATAATGTTTTAGGAGCTGTTTCTCAACAACCAAAGTGTCAAATAATGGTTAGAAGCTGTTTTTCAACAACCAAAAGTGTCAAATAATGTTTTAGGAGCTGTTTCTTAATAACCAAAAGTGTAAAATAATGTTTTAGGAGCTGTTTCTCAACAACCAAAGTGTCAAATAATGGTTAGAAGCTGTTTTTCAACAACCAAAAGTGTCAAATAATGTTTTAGGAGCTGTTTCTCAATAACCAAAAGTGTAAAATAATGTTTTAGGAGCTGTTTCTCAACAACCAAAGTGTCAAATAATGGTTAGAAGCTGTTTTTCAACAACCAAAAGTGTCAAATAATGTTTTAGGAGCTGTTTCTCAATAACCAAAAGTGTAAAATAATGTTTTAGGAGCTGTTTCTCAACAACCAAAGTGTCAAATAATGGTTAGAAGCTGTTTTTCAACAACCAAAAGTGTCAAATAATGTTTTAGGAGCTGTTTCTCAATAACCAAAAGTGTAAAATAATGTTTTAGGAGCTGTTTCTCAACAACCAAAGTGTCAAATAATGGTTAGAAGCTGTTTTTCAACAACCAAAAGTGTCAAATAATGTTTTAGGAGCTGTTTCTCAGTAACCAAAAGTGTAAAATAATGTTTTAGGAGCTGTTTCTCAACAACCAAAGTGTCAAATAATGGTTAGAAGCTGTTTTTCAACAACCAAAAGTGTCAAATAATGTTTTAGGAGCTGTTTCTCAACAACCAAAAGTGTAAAATAATGTTTTAGGAGCTGTTTCTCAACAACCAAAGTGTCAAATAATGGTTAGAAGCTGTTTTTCAACAACCAAAAGTGTCAAATAATGTTTTAGGAGCTGTTTCTCAACAACCAAAAGTGTAAAATAATGTTTTAGGAGCTGTTTCTCAACAACCAAAGTGTCAAATAATGGTTAGAAGCTGTTTTTCAACAACCAAAAGTGTAAAATAATGTCTTAGGAGCTGTTTCTCAATAACCAAAAGTGTAAAATAATGTTTTAGGAGCTGTTTCTCAACAACCAAAGTGTCAAATAACGGTTAGAAGCTGTTTTTCAACAACCAAAAGTGTCAAATAATGTTTTAGGAGCTGTTTCTCAATAACCAAAAGTGTAAAATAATTTGCCAAAATAATTTGCCTCCCAAAATAATTTGCCAAAATAATTTGCCTCCCAAAATAATTTGCCTCCCAAAATAATTTGCCTCCCAAAATAATTTGCCAAAATAATTTGCTTCCCAAAATAATTTGCCTCCCAAAATAATTTGCCAAAATAATTTGTCTCCCAAAATAATTTGCCTCCCAAAATAATTTGCCAAAATAATTTGCCTCCCAAAATAATTTGCCTCCCAAAAAATTTGCCAAAATAATTTGCCTCCCAAAATAATTTGCCTCCCAAAATAATTTGCCTCCCAAAATAATTTGCCTCCCAAAATAATTTGCCTCACAAAATAATTTGCCAAAATAATTTGCCTCCCAAAATAATTTGCCAAAATAATTTGCCTCCCAAAATAATTTGCCTCCCAAAATAATTTGCCTCCCAAAATAATTTGCCTCCCAAAAAAATTTGCCAAAATAATTTGCCTCCCAAAATAATTTGCCAAAATAATTTGCCCTCACAAAATAATTTGCCAAAATAATTTGCCTCCCAAAATAATTTGCCAAAATAATTTGCCTCCCAAAATAATTTGCCTCCCAAAATAATTTGCCTCCCAAAATAATTTGCCTCCCAAAATAATTTGCCAAAATAATTTGCCTCCCAAAATAATTTGCCTGCCAAAATAATTTGCCTCCCAAAATAACCAGAACCAAAGTGTCAAATAATGGTTAGAAGCTGTTTTTCAACAACCAAAAGTGTCAAATAATGTTTTAGGAGCTGTTTCTCAATAACCAAAAGTGTAAAATAATGTTTTAGGAGCTGCTTCTCAACAACCAAAGTGTCAAATAATGGTTAGAAGCTGTTTTTCAACAACCAAAAGTGTCAAATAATGTTTTAGGAGCTGTTTCTCAACAACCAAAGTGTCAAATAATGGTTAGAAGCTGTTTTTCAACAACCAAAAGTGTCAAATAATGTTTTAGGAGCTGTTTCTCAATAACCAAAAGTGTAAAATAATGTTTTAGGAGCTGTTTCTCAACAACCAAAGTGTCAAATAATGGTTAGAAGCTGTTTTTCAACAACCAAAAGTGTCAAATAATGTTTTAGGAGCTGTTTCTCAATAACCAAAAGTGTCAAATAATGTTTTAGGAGCTGTTTCTCAACAACCAAAGTGTCAAATAATGGTTAGAAGCTGTTTTTCAACAACCAAAAGTGTCAAATAATGTTTTAGGAGCTGTTTCTCAACAACCAAAAGTGTAAAATAATGTTTTAGGAGCTGTTTCTCAACAACCAAAGTGTCAAATAATGGTTAGAAGCTGTTTTTCAACAACCAAAAGTGTCAAATAATGTTTTAGGAGCTGTTTCTCAACAACCAAAAGTGTAAAATAATGTTTTAGGAGCTGTTTCTCAACAACCAAAGTGTCAAATAATGGTTAGAAGCTGTTTTTCAACAACCAAAAGTGTAAAATAATGTCTTAGGAGCTGTTTCTCAATAACCAAAAGTGTAAAATAATGTTTTAGGAGCTGTTTCTCAACAACCAAAGTGTCAAATAACGGTTAGAAGCTGTTTTTCAACAACCAAAAGTGTCAAATAATGTTTTAGGAGCTGTTTCTCAATAACCAAAAGTGTAAAATAATTTGCCAAAATAATTTGCCTCCCAAAATAATTTGCCAAAATAATTTGCCTCCCAAAATAATTTGCCAAAATAATTTGCCTCCCAAAATAATTTGCCAAAATAATTTGCTTCCCAAAATAATTTGCCTCCCAAAATAATTTGCCAAAATAATGTGTCTCCCAAAATAATTTGCCTCCCAAAATAATTTGCCAAAATAATTTGCCTCCCAAAATAATTTGCCTCCCAAAATAATTTGCCAAAATAATTTGCCTCCCAAAATAATTTGCCTCCCAAAAAATTTGCCAAAATAATTTGCCTCCCAAAATAATTTGCCAAAATAATTTGCCTCCCAAAATAATTTGCCTCCCAAAAAAATTTGCCTCCCAAAAAAATTTGCCAAAATAATTTGCCTCCCAAAATAATTTGCCAAAATAATTTGCCCTCACAAAATAATTTGCCAAAATAATTTGCCTCCCAAAATAATTTGCCAAAATAATTTGCCTCCCAAAATAATTTGCCTCCCAAAATAATTTGCCTCCCAAAATAATTTGCCTCCCAAAATAATTTGCCTGCCAAAATAATTTGCCTCCCAAAATAATTTGCCTGCCAAAATAATTTGCCTCCCAAAATAACCAGAACCAAAGTGTCAAATAATGGTTAGAAGCTGTTTTTCAACAACCAAAAGTGTCAAATAATGTTTTAGGAGCTGTTTCTCAATAACCAAAAGTGTAAAATAATGTTTTAGGAGCTGCTTCTCAACAACCAAAGTGTCAAATAATGGTTAGAAGCTGTTTTTCAACAACCAAAAGTGTCAAATAATGTTTTAGGAGCTGTTTCTCAACAACCAAAGTGTCAAATAATGGTTAGAAGCTGTTTTTCAACAACCAAAAGTGTCAAATAATGTTTTAGGAGCTGTTTCTCAATAACCAAAAGTGTAAAATAATGTTTTAGGAGCTGTTTCTCAACAACCAAAGTGTCAAATAATGGTTAGAAGCTGTTTTTCAACAACCAAAAGTGTCAAATAATGTTTTAGGAGCTGTTTCTCAATAACCAAAAGTGTCAAATAATGTTTTAGGAGCTGTTTCTCAACAACCAAAGTGTCAAATAATGGTTAGAAGCTGTTTTTCAACAACCAAAAGTGTCAAATAATGTTTTAGGAGCTGTTTCTCAACAACCAAAAGTGTAAAATAATGTTTTAGGAGCTGTTTCTCAACAACCAAAGTGTCAAATAATGGTTAGAAGCTGTTTTTCAACAACCAAAAGTGTCAAATAATGTTTTAGGAGCTGTTTCTCAACAACCAAAAGTGTAAAATAATGTTTTAGGAGCTGTTTCTCAACAACCAAAGTGTCAAATAATGGTTAGAAGCTGTTTTTCAACAACCAAAAGTGTCAAATAATGTTTTAGGAGCTGTTTCTCAACAACCAAAAGTGTAAAATAATGTTTTAGGAGCTGTTTCTCAACAACCAAAGTGTCAAATAATGGTTAGAAGCTGTTTTTCAACAACCAAAAGTGTCAAATAATGTTTTAGGAGCTGTTTCTCAACAACCAAAAGTGTAAAATAATGTTTTAGGAGCTGTTTCTCAACAACCAAAGTGTCAAATAATGGTTAGAAGCTGTTTTTCAACAACCAAAAGTGTAAAATAATGTCTTAGGAGCTGTTTCTCAATAACCAAAAGTGTAAAATAATGTTTTAGGAGCTGTTTCTCAACAACCAAAGTGTCAAATAACGGTTAGAAGCTGTTTTTCAACAACCAAAAGTGTCAAATAATGTTTTAGGAGCTGTTTCTCAATAACCAAAAGTGTAAAATAATTTGCCAAAATAATTTGCCTCCCAAAATAATTTGCCAAAATAATTTGCCTCCCAAAATAATTTGCCAAAATAATTTGCCTCCCAAAATAATTTGCCAAAATAATTTGCTTCCCAAAATAATTTGCCTCCCAAAATAATTTGCCAAAATAATTTGTCTCCCAAAATAATTTGCCTCCCAAAATAATTTGCCAAAATAATTTGCCTCCCAAAATAATTTGCCTCCCAAAATAATTTGCCAAAATAATTTGCCTCCCAAAATAATTTGCCTCCCAAAATAATTTGCCTCCCAAAAAATTTGCCAAAATAATTTGCCTCCCAAAATAATTTGCCAAAATAATTTGCCTCCCAAAATAATTTGCCTCCCAAAAAAATTTGCCTCCCAAAAAAATTTGCCAAAATAATTTGCCTCCCAAAATAATTTGCCAAAATAATTTGCCCTCACAAAATAATTTGCCAAAATAATTTGCCTCCCAAAATAATTTGCCAAAATAATTTGCCTCCCAAAATAATTAAATAATTTGCCTCCCAAAATAATTTGCCTGCCAAAATAATTTGCCTCCCAAAATAACCAGAACCAAAGTGTCAAATAATGGTTAGAAGCTGTTTTTCAACAACCAAAAGTGTCAAATAATGTTTTAGGAGCTGTTTCTCAATAACCAAAAGTGTAAAATAATGTTTTAGGAGCTGCTTCTCAACAACCAAAGTGTCAAATAATGGTTAGAAGCTGTTTTTCAACAACCAAAAGTGTCAAATAATGTTTTAGGAGCTGTTTCTCAACAACCAAAGTGTCAAATAATGGTTAGAAGCTGTTTTTCAACAACCAAAAGTGTCAAATAATGTTTTAGGAGCTGTTTCTCAATAACCAAAAGTGTAAAATAATGTTTTAGGAGCTGTTTCTCAACAACCAAAGTGTCAAATAATGGTTAGAAGCTGTTTTTCAACAACCAAAAGTGTCAAATAATGTTTTAGGAGCTGTTTCTCAATAACCAAAAGTGTCAAATAATGTTTTAGGAGCTGTTTCTCAACAACCAAAGTGTCAAATAATGGTTAAAAGCTGTTTTTCAACAACCAAAAGTGTCAAATAATGTTTTAGGAGCTGTTTCTCAATAACCAAAAGTGTAAAATAATTTGCCAAAATAATTTGCCTCCCAAAATAATTTGCCAAAATAATTTGCCTCCCAAAATAATTCTCCAAAATAATTTGCCTCCCAAAATAATTTGCCAAAATAATTTGCTTCCCAAAATAATTTGCCTCCCAAAATAATTTGCCAAAATAATGTGTCTCCCAAAATAATTTGCCTCCCAAAATAATTTGCCAAAATAATTTGCCTCCCAAAATAATTTGCCTCCCAAAATAATTTGCCAAAATAATTTGCCTCCCAAAATAATTTGCCTCCCAAAAAATTTGCCAAAATAATTTGCCTCCCAAAATAATTTGCCAAAATAATTTGCCTCCCAAAATAATTTGCCTCCCAAAAAAATTTGCCTCCCAAAATAATTTGCCTCCCAAAATAATTTGCCTCCCAAAATAATTTGCCAAAATAATTTGCCTCCCAAAATAATTTGCCTCCCAAAAAAATTTGCCAAAATAATTTGCCTCCCAAAATAATTTGCCAAAATAATTTGCCCTCACAAAATAATTTGCCAAAATAATTTGCCTCCCAAAATAATTTGCCAAAATAATTTGCATCCCAAAATAATTTGCCTCCCAAAATAATTTGCCTCCCAAAATAATTTGCCTCCCAAAATAATTTGCCTGCCAAAATAATTTGCCTCCCAAAATAATTTGCCTGCCAAAATAATTTGCCTCCCAAAATAACCAGAACCAAAGTGTCAAATAATGGTTAGAAGCTGTTTTTCAACAACCAAAAGTGTCAAATAATGTTTTAGGAGCTGTTTCTCAATAACCAAAAGTGTAAAATAATGTTTTAGGAGCTGCTTCTCAACAACCAAAGTGTCAAATAATGGTTAGAAGCTGTTTTTCAACAACCAAAAGTGTCAAATAATGTTTTAGGAGCTGTTTCTCAACAACCAAAGTGTCAAATAATGGTTAGAAGCTGTTTTTCAACAACCAAAAGTGTAAAATAATTTGCCAAAATAATTTGCCTCCCAAAATAATTTGCCAAAATAATTTGCCTCCCAAAATAATTTGCCAAAATAATTTGCCTCCCAAAATAATTTGCCTCCCAAAATAATTTGCCAAAATAATTTGCTTCCCAAAATAATTTGCCTCCCAAAATAATTTGCCAAAATAATTTGTCTCCCAAAATAATTTGCCTCCCAAAATAATTTGCCAAAATAATTTGCCTCCCAAAATAATTTGCCAAAATAATTTGCCTCCCAAAATAATTTGCCTCCCAAAAAATTTGCCAAAATAATTTGCCTCCCAAAATAATTTGCCAAAATAATTTGCCTCCCAAAATAATTTGCCTCCCAAAAAAATTTGCCTCCCAAAAAAATTTGCCAAAATAATTTGCCTCCCAAAATAATTTGCCAAAATAATTTGCCCTCACAAAATAATTTGCCAAAATAATTTGCCTCCCAAAATAATTTGCCTCCCAAAATAATTTGCCTCCCAAAATAATTTGCCTCCCAAAATAATTTGCCTCCCAAAATAATTTGCCTGCCAAAATAATTTGCCTCCCAAAATAATTTGCCTGCCAAAATAATTTGCCTCCCAAAATAACCAGAACCAAAGTGTCAAATAATGGTTAGAAGCTGTTTTTCAACAACCAAAAGTGTCAAATAATGTTTTAGGAGCTGTTTCTCAATAACCAAAAGTGTAAAATAATGTTTTAGGAGCTGCTTCTCAACAACCAAAGTGTCAAATAATGGTTAGAAGCTGTTTTTCAACAACCAAAAGTGTCAAATAATGTTTTAGGAGCTTTTTCTCAACAACCAAAGTGTCAAATAATGGTTAGAAGCTGTTTTTCAACAACCAAAAGTGTCAAATAATGTTTTAGGAGCTGTTTCTCAATAACCAAAAGTGTAAAATAATGTTTTAGGAGCTGTTTCTCAACAACCAAAGTGTCAAATAATGGTTAGAAGCTGTTTTTCAACAACCAAAAGTGTCAAATAATGTTTTAGGAGCTGTTTCTCAATAACCAAAAGTGTCAAATAATGTTTTAGGAGCTGTTTCTCAACAACCAAAGTGTCAAATAATGGTTAGAAGCTGTTTTTCAACAACCAAAAGTGTCAAATAATGTTTTAGGAGCTGTTTCTCAACAACCAAAAGTGTAAAATAATGTTTTAGGAGCTGTTTCTCAACAACCAAAGTGTCAAATAATGGTTAGAAGCTGTTTTTCAACAACCAAAAGTGTCAAATAATGTTTTAGGAGCTGTTTCTCAACAACCAAAAGTGTAAAATAATGTTTTAGGAGCTGTTTCTCAACAACCAAAGTGTCAAATAATGGTTAGAAGCTGTTTTTCAACAACCAAAAGTGTAAAATAATGTCTTAGGAGCTGTTTCTCAATAACCAAAAGTGTAAAATAATGTTTTAGGAGCTGTTTCTCAACAACCAAAGTGTCAAATAACGGTTAGAAGCTGTTTTTCAACAACCAAAAGTGTCAAATAATGTTTTAGGAGCTGTTTCTCAATAACCAAAAGTGTAAAATAATTTGCCAAAATAATTTGCCTCCCAAAATAATTTGCCAAAATAATTTGCCTCCCAAAATAATTTGCCTCCCAAAATAATTTGCCAAAATAATTTGCTTCCCAAAATAATTTGCCTCCCAAAATAATTTGCCAAAATAATTTGTCTCCCAAAATAATTTGCCTCCCAAAATAATTTGCCAAAATAATTTGCCTCCCAAAATAATTTGCCTCCCAAAAAATTTGCCAAAATAATTTGCCTCCCAAAATAATTTGCCAAAATAATTTGCCTCCCAAAATAATTTGCCTCCCAAAATAATTTGCCTCCCAAAATAATTTGCCAAAATAATTTGCCTCCCAAAATAATTTGCCTCACAAAATAATTTGCCAAAATAATTTGCCTCCCAAAATAATTTGCCTCCCAAAATAATTTGCCAAAATAATTTGTCTCCCAAAATAATTTGCCAAAATAATTTACCTCCTTAAATAATTTGCCAAAATAATTTGCCTCCCAAAATAATTTGCCTCCCAAAATAATTTGCCTCCCAAAAAAATTTGCCAAAATAATTTGCCTCCCAAAATAATTTGCCAAAATAATTTGCCTCCCAAAATAATTTGCCAAAATAATTTGTCTCCCAAAATAATTTGCCAAAATAATTTACCTCCCAAAATAATTTGCCAAAATAATTTGCCTCCCAAAATAATTTGCCAAAATAATTTGCCTCCCAAAATAATTTGCCAAAATAATTTGCCTCCCAAAATAATTTGCCTCCCAAAATAATTTGCCAAAATAATTTGCCTCCCAAAATAATTTGCCTCCCAAAATAATTTGCCAAAATAATTTGCCTCCCAAAATAATTTGCCAAAATAATTTGCCTCCCAAAATAATTTGCCAAAATAATTTGCCTCCCAAAATAATTTGCCTCCCAAAATAATTTAATTTGCCTCCCAAAATAATTTGCCTCCCAAAATAATTTGCCTCCCAAAAAAATTTGCCAAAATAATTTGCCTCCCAAAATAATTTGCCAAAATAATTTGCCTCCCAAAATAATTTGCCAAAATAATTTGTCTCCCAAAATAATTTACCTCCCAAAATAATTTGCCAAAATAATTTGCCTCCCAAAATAATTTGCCAAAATAATTTGCCTCCCAAAATAATTTGCCAAAATAATTTGCCTCCCAAAATAATTTGCCTCCCAAAATAATTTAATTTGCCTCCCAAAATAATTTGCCTCCCAAAATAATTTGCCTCCCAAAAAAATTTGCCAAAATAATTTGCCTCCCAAAATAATTTGCCAAAATAATTTGCCTCCCAAAATAATTTGCCAAAATAATTTGTCTCCCAAAATAATTTACCTCCCAAAATAATTTGCCAAAATAATTTGCCTCCCAAAATAATTTGCCAAAATAATTTGCCTCCCAAAATAATTTGCCTCCCAAAATAATTTGCCAAAATAATTTGCCTCCCAAAATAATTTGCCAAAATAATTTGCCTCCCAAAATAATTTGCCAAAATAATTTGCCTCCCAAAATAATTTGCCAAAATAATTTGCCTCCCAAAATAATTTGCCTCCCAAAATAATTTGCCTCCCAAAATAATTTGCCAAAATAATTTGCTTCCCAAAATAATTTGCCAAAATAATTTGCCTCCCAAAATAATTTGCCAAAATAATTTGTCTCCCAAAATAATTTGCCTCCCAAAATAATTTGCCAAAATAATTTGCCTCCCAAAATAATTTGCCTCCCAAAATAATTTGCCAAAATAATTTGCCTCCCAAAATAATTTGCCTCCCAAAAAATTTGCCAAAATAATTTGCCTCCCAAAATAATTTGCCTCCCAAAATAATTTGCCTCCCAAAATAATTTGCCTCACAAAATAATTTGCCAAAATAATTTGCCTCCCAAAATAATTTGCCAAAATAATTTGCCTCCCAAAATAATTTGCCTCCCAAAATAATTTGCCTCCCAAAATAATTTGCCTCCCAAAAAAATTTGCCAAAATAATTTGCCTCCCAAAATAATTTGCCAAAATAATTTGCCCTCACAAAATAATTTGCCAAAATAATTTGCCTCCCAAAATAATTTGCCAAAATAATTTGCCTCCCAAAATAATTTGCCTCCCAAAATAATTTGCCTCCCAAAATAATTTGCCTCCCAAAATAATTTGCCTGCCAAAATAATTTGCCTCCCAAAATAATTTGCCTGCCAAAATAATTTGCCTCCCAAAATAACCAGAACCAAAGTGTCAAATAATGGTTAGAAGCTGTTTTTCAACAACCAAAAGTGTCAAATAATGTTTTAGGAGCTGTTTCTCAATAACCAAAAGTGTAAAATAATGTTTTAGGAGCTGCTTCTCAACAACCAAAGTGTCAAATAATGGTTAGAAGCTGTTTTTCAACAACCAAAAGTGTCAAATAATGTTTTAGGAGCTGTTTCTCAACAACCAAAGTGTCAAATAATGGTTAGAAGCTGTTTTTCAACAACCAAAAGTGTCAAATAATGTTTTAGGAGCTGTTTCTCAATAACCAAAAGTGTAAAATAATGTTTTAGGAGCTGTTTCTCAACAACCAAAGTGTCAAATAATGGTTAGAAGCTGTTTTTCAACAACCAAAAGTGTCAAATAATGTTTTAGGAGCTGTTTCTCAATAACCAAAAGTGTCAAATAATGTTTTAGGAGCTGTTTCTCAACAACCAAAGTGTCAAATAATGGTTAGAAGCTGTTTTTCAACAACCAAAAGTGTCAAATAATGTTTTAGGAGCTGTTTCTCAACAACCAAAAGTGTAAAATAATGTTTTAGGAGCTGTTTCTCAACAACCAAAGTGTCAAATAATGGTTAGAAGCTGTTTTTCAACAACCAAAAGTGTCAAATAATGTTTTAGGAGCTGTTTCTCAACAACCAAAAGTGTAAAATAATGTTTTAGGAGCTGTTTCTCAACAACCAAAGTGTCAAATAATGGTTAGAAGCTGTTTTTCAACAACCAAAAGTGTAAAATAATGTCTTAGGAGCTGTTTCTCAATAACCAAAAGTGTAAAATAATGTTTTAGGAGCTGTTTCTCAACAACCAAAGTGTCAAATAACGGTTAGAAGCTGTTTTTCAACAACCAAAAGTGTCAAATAATGTTTTAGGAGCTGTTTCTCAATAACCAAAAGTGTAAAATAATGTTTTAGGAGCTGCTTCTCAACAACCAAAGTGTCAAATAATGGTTAGAAGCTGTTTTTCAACAACCAAAAGTGTCAAATAATGTTTTAGGAGCTGTTTCTCAACAACCAAAGTGTCAAATAATGGTTAGAAGCTGTTTTTCAACAACCAAAAGTGTAAAATAATTTGCCAAAATAATTTGCCTCCCAAAATAATTTGCCAAAATAATTTGCCTCCCAAAATAATTTGCCAAAATAATTTGCCTCCCAAAATAATTTGCCTCCCAAAATAATTTGCCAAAATAATTTGCTTCCCAAAATAATTTGCCTCCCAAAATAATTTGCCAAAATAATTTGTCTCCCAAAATAATTTGCCTCCCAAAATAATTTGCCAAAATAATTTGCCTCCCAAAATAATTTGCCAAAATAATTTGCCTCCCAAAATAATTTGCCTCCCAAAAAATTTGCCAAAATAATTTGCCTCCCAAAATAATTTGCCAAAATAATTTGCCTCCCAAAATAATTTGCCTCCCAAAAAAATTTGCCTCCCAAAAAAATTTGCCAAAATAATTTGCCTCCCAAAATAATTTGCCAAAATAATTTGCCCTCACAAAATAATTTGCCAAAATAATTTGCCTCCCAAAATAATTTGCCTCCCAAAATAATTTGCCTCCCAAAATAATTTGCCTCCCAAAATAATTTGCCTCCCAAAATAATTTGCCTCCCAAAATAATTTGCCTGCCAAAATAATTTGCCTCCCAAAATAATTTGCCTGCCAAAATAATTTGCCTCCCAAAATAACCAGAACCAAAGTGTCAAATAATGGTTAGAAGCTGTTTTTCAACAACCAAAAGTGTCAAATAATGTTTTAGGAGCTGTTTCTCAATAACCAAAAGTGTAAAATAATGTTTTAGGAGCTGCTTCTCAACAACCAAAGTGTCAAATAATGGTTAGAAGCTGTTTTTCAACAACCAAAAGTGTCAAATAATGTTTTAGGAGCTTTTTCTCAACAACCAAAGTGTCAAATAATGGTTAGAAGCTGTTTTTCAACAACCAAAAGTGTCAAATAATGTTTTAGGAGCTGTTTCTCAATAACCAAAAGTGTAAAATAATGTTTTAGGAGCTGTTTCTCAACAACCAAAGTGTCAAATAATGGTTAGAAGCTGTTTTTCAACAACCAAAAGTGTCAAATAATGTTTTAGGAGCTGTTTCTCAATAACCAAAAGTGTCAAATAATGTTTTAGGAGCTGTTTCTCAACAACCAAAGTGTCAAATAATGGTTAGAAGCTGTTTTTCAACAACCAAAAGTGTCAAATAATGTTTTAGGAGCTGTTTCTCAACAACCAAAAGTGTAAAATAATGTTTTAGGAGCTGTTTCTCAACAACCAAAGTGTCAAATAATGGTTAGAAGCTGTTTTTCAACAACCAAAAGTGTCAAATAATGTTTTAGGAGCTGTTTCTCAACAACCAAAAGTGTAAAATAATGTTTTAGGAGCTGTTTCTCAACAACCAAAGTGTCAAATAATGGTTAGAAGCTGTTTTTCAACAACCAAAAGTGTAAAATAATGTCTTAGGAGCTGTTTCTCAATAACCAAAAGTGTAAAATAATGTTTTAGGAGCTGTTTCTCAACAACCAAAGTGTCAAATAACGGTTAGAAGCTGTTTTTCAACAACCAAAAGTGTCAAATAATGTTTTAGGAGCTGTTTCTCAATAACCAAAAGTGTAAAATAATTTGCCAAAATAATTTGCCTCCCAAAATAATTTGCCAAAATAATTTGCCTCCCAAAATAATTTGCCTCCCAAAATAATTTGCCAAAATAATTTGCTTCCCAAAATAATTTGCCTCCCAAAATAATTTGCCAAAATAATTTGTCTCCCAAAATAATTTGCCTCCCAAAATAATTTGCCAAAATAATTTGCCTCCCAAAATAATTTGCCTCCCAAAAAATTTGCCAAAATAATTTGCCTCCCAAAATAATTTGCCAAAATAATTTGCCTCCCAAAATAATTTGCCTCCCAAAATAATTTGCCTCCCAAAATAATTTGCCAAAATAATTTGCCTCCCAAAATAATTTGCCTCACAAAATAATTTGCCAAAATAATTTGCCTCCCAAAATAATTTGCCTCCCAAAATAATTTGCCAAAATAATTTGTCTCCCAAAATAATTTGCCAAAATAATTTACCTCCTTAAATAATTTGCCAAAATAATTTGCCTCCCAAAATAATTTGCCTCCCAAAATAATTTGCCTCCCAAAAAAATTTGCCAAAATAATTTGCCTCCCAAAATAATTTGCCAAAATAATTTGCCTCCCAAAATAATTTGCCAAAATAATTTGTCTCCCAAAATAATTTGCCAAAATAATTTACCTCCCAAAATAATTTGCCAAAATAATTTGCCTCCCAAAATAATTTGCCAAAATAATTTGCCTCCCAAAATAATTTGCCAAAATAATTTGCCTCCCAAAATAATTTGCCTCCCAAAATAATTTGCCAAAATAATTTGCCTCCCAAAATAATTTGCCTCCCAAAATAATTTGCCAAAATAATTTGCCTCCCAAAATAATTTGCCAAAATAATTTGCCTCCCAAAATAATTTGCCAAAATAATTTGCCAAAATAATTTGCCTCCCAAAATAATTTGCCTCCCAAAATAATTTAATTTGCCTCCCAAAATAATTTGCCTCCCAAAATAATTTGCCTCCCAAAAAAATTTGCCAAAATAATTTGCCTCCCAAAATAATTTGCCAAAATAATTTGCCTCCCAAAATAATTTGCCAAAATAATTTGTCTCCCAAAATAATTTACCTCCCAAAATAATTTGCCAAAATAATTTGCCTCCCAAAATAATTTGCCAAAATAATTTGCCTCCCAAAATAATTTGCCAAAATAATTTGCCTCCCAAAATAATTTGCCTCCCAAAATAATTTAATTTGCCTCCCAAAATAATTTGCCTCCCAAAATAATTTGCCTCCCAAAAAAATTTGCCAAAATAATTTGCCTCCCAAAATAATTTGCCAAAATAATTTGCCTCCCAAAATAATTTGCCAAAATAATTTGTCTCCCAAAATAATTTACCTCCCAAAATAATTTGCCAAAATAATTTGCCTCCCAAAATAATTTGCCAAAATAATTTGCCTCCCAAAATAATTTGCCTCCCAAAATAATTTGCCAAAATAATTTGCCTCCCAAAATAATTTGCCAAAATAATTTGCCTCCCAAAATAATTTGCCAAAATAATTTGCCTCCCAAAATAATTTGCCAAAATAATTTGCCTCCCAAAATAATTTGCCTCCCAAAATAATTTGCCTCCCAAAATAATTTGCCTCCCAAAATAATTTGCCAAAATAATTTGCTTCCCAAAATAATTTGCCAAAATAATTTGCCTCCCAAAATAATTTGCCAAAATAATTTGTCTCCCAAAATAATTTGCCTCCCAAAATAATTTGCCAAAATAATTTGCCTCCCAAAATAATTTGCCTCCCAAAATAATTTGCCAAAATAATTTGCCTCCCAAAATAATTTGCCTCCCAAAATAATTTGCCTCCCAAAAAATTTGCCAAAATAATTTGCCTCCCAAAATAATTTGCCTCCCAAAATAATTTGCCTCCCAAAATAATTTGCCTCACAAAATAATTTGCCAAAATAATTTGCCTCCCAAAATAATTTGCCAAAATAATTTGCCTCCCAAAATAATTTGCCTCCCAAAATAATTTGCCTCCCAAAATAATTTGCCTCCCAAAAAAATTTGCCAAAATAATTTGCCTCCCAAAATAATTTGCCAAAATAATTTGCCCTCACAAAATAATTTGCCAAAATAATTTGCCTCCCAAAATAATTTGCCAAAATAATTTGCCTCCCAAAATAATTTGCCTCCCAAAATAATTTGCAAATAAAATAATGTTTTAGGAGCTGTTTCTCAACAACCAAAGTGTCAAATAATGGTTAGAAGCTGTTTTTCAACAACCAAAAGTGTAAAATAATGTCTTAGGAGCTGTTTCTCAATAACCAAAAGTGTAAAATAATGTTTTAGGAGCTGTTTCTCAACAACCAAAGTGTCAAATAACGGTTAGAAGCTGTTTTTCAACAACCAAAAGTGTCAAATAATGTTTTAGGAGCTGTTTCTCAATAACCAAAAGTGTAAAATAATTTGCCAAAATAATTTGCCTCCCAAAATAATTTGCCAAAATAATTTGCCTCCCAAAATAATTTGCCAAAATAATTTGCCTCCCAAAATAATTTGCCTCCCAAAATAATTTGCCAAAATAATTTGCTTCCCAAAATAATTTGCCTCCCAAAATAATTTGCCAAAATAATTTGTCTCCCAAAATAATTTGCCTCCCAAAATAATTTGCCAAAATAATTTGCCTCCCAAAATAATTTGCCTCCCAAAAAATTTGCCAAAATAATTTGCCTCCCAAAATAATTTGCCAAAATAATTTGCCTCCCAAAATAATTTGCCTCCCAAAATAATTTGCCAAAATAATTTGCCTCCCAAAATAATTTGCCTCCCAAAATAATTTGCCTCACAAAATAATTTGCCAAAATAATTTGCCTCCCAAAATAATTTGCCTCCCAAAATAATTTGCCAAAATAATTTGTCTCCCAAAATAATTTGCCAAAATAATTTACCTCCCAAAATAATTTGCCAAAATAATTTGCCTCCCAAAATAATTTGCCTCCCAAAATAATTTGCCTCCCAAAAACATTTGCCAAAATAATTTGCCTCCCAAAATAATTTGCCAAAATAATTTGCCTCCCAAAATAATTTGCCAAAATAATTTGTCTCCCAAAATAATTTGCCAAAATAATTTACCTCCCAAAATAATTTGCCAAAATAATTTGCCTCCCAAAATAATTTGCCAAAATAATTTGCCTCCCAAAATAATTTGCCAAAATAATTTGCCTCCCAAAATAATTTGCCAAAATAATTTGCCTCCCAAAATAATTTGCCTCCCAAAATAATTTGCCAAAATAATTTGCCTCCCAAAATAATTTGCCTCCCAAAATAATTTGCCAAAATAATTTGCCTCCCAAAATAATTTGCCAAAATAATTTGCCTCCCAAAATAATTTGCCAAAATAATTTGCCTCCCAAAATAATTTGCCTCCCAAAATAATTTGCCTCCCAAAATAATTTGCCTCCCAAAAAAATTTGCCAAAATAATTTGTCTCCCAAAATAATTTACCTCCCAAAATAATTTGCCAAAATAATTTGCCTCCCAAAATAATTTGCCAAAATAATTTGCCTCCCAAAATAATTTGCCTCCCAAAATAATTTGCCAAAATAATTTGCCTCCCAAAATAATTTGCCTCCCAAAATAATTTAATTTGCCTCCCAAAATAATTTGCCTCCCAAAAAAATTTGCCAAAATAATTTGCCTCCCAAAATAATTTGCCAAAATAATTTGCCTCCCAAAATAATTTGCCAAAATAATTTGTCTCCCAAAATAATTTACCTCCCAAAATAATTTGCCAAAATAATTTGCCTCCCAAAATAATTTGCCAAAATAATTTGCCTCCCAAAATAATTTGCCTCCCAAAATAATTTGCCAAAATAATTTGCCTCCCAAAATAATTTGCCAAAATAATTTGCCTCCCAAAATAACCAGAACCAAAGTGTCAAATAATGGTTAGAAGCTGTTTTTCAACAACCAAAAGTGTCAAATAATGTTTTAGGAGCTGTTTCTCAACAACCAAAAGTGTCAAATAATGGTTAGAAGCTGTTTTTCAACAACCAAAAGTGTCAAATAATGTTTTAGGAGCTGTTTCTCAACAACCAAAAGTGTAAAATAATGTTTTAGGAGCTGTTTCTCAACAACCAAAGTGTCAAATAATGGTTAGAAGCTGTTTTTCAACAACCAAAAGTGTCAAATATTGTTTTAGGAGCTGTTTCTCAACAACCAAAAGTGTAAAATAATGTTTTAGGAGCTGTTTCTCAACAACCAAAGTGTCAAATAATGGTTAGAAGCTGTTTTTCAACAACCAAAAGTGTCAAATAATGTTTTAGGAGCTGTTTCTTAATAACCAAAAGTGTAAAATAATGTTTTAGGAGCTGTTTCTCAACAACCAAAGTGTCAAATAATGGTTAGAAGCTGTTTTTCAACAACCAAAAGTGTCAAATAATGTTTTAGGAGCTGTTTCTCAATAACCAAAAGTGTAAAATAATGTTTTAGGAGCTGTTTCTCAACAACCAAAGTGTCAAATAATGGTTAGAAGCTGTTTTTCAACAACCAAAAGTGTCAAATAATGTTTTAGGAGCTGTTTCTCAATAACCAAAAGTGTAAAATAATGTTTTAGGAGCTGTTTCTCAACAACCAAAGTGTCAAATAATGGTTAGAAGCTGTTTTTCAACAACCAAAAGTGTCAAATAATGTTTTAGGAGCTGTTTCTCAACAACCAAAAGTGTAAAATAATGTTTTAGGAGCTGTTTCTCAACAACCAAAGTGTCAAATAATGGTTAGAAGCTGTTTTTCAACAACCAAAAGTGTCAAATAATGTTTTAGGAGCTGTTTCTCAGTAACCAAAAGTGTAAAATAATGTTTTAGGAGCTGTTTCTCAACAACCAAAGTGTCAAATAATGGTTAGAAGCTGTTTTTCAACAACCAAAAGTGTCAAATAATGTTTTAGGAGCTGTTTCTCAACAACCAAAAGTGTAAAATAATGTTTTAGGAGCTGTTTCTCAACAACCAAAGTGTCAAATAATGGTTAGAAGCTGTTTTTCAACAACCAAAAGTGTCAAATAATGTTTTAGGAGCTGTTTCTCAACAACCAAAAGTGTAAAATAATGTTTTAGGAGCTGTTTCTCAACAACCAAAGTGTCAAATAATGGTTAGAAGCTGTTTTTCAACAACCAAAAGTGTAAAATAATGTCTTAGGAGCTGTTTCTCAATAACCAAAAGTGTAAAATAATGTTTTAGGAGCTGTTTCTCAACAACCAAAGTGTCAAATAACGGTTAGAAGCTGTTTTTCAACAACCAAAAGTGTCAAATAATGTTTTAGGAGCTGTTTCTCAATAACCAAAAGTGTAAAATAATTTGCCAAAATAATTTGCCTCCCAAAATAATTTGCCAAAATAATTTGCCTCCCAAAATAATTTGCCTCCCAAAATAATTTGCCTCCCAAAATAATTTGCCAAAATAATTTGCTTCCCAAAATAATTTGCCTCCCAAAATAATTTGCCAAAATAATTTGTCTCCCAAAATAATTTGCCTCCCAAAATAATTTGCCAAAATAATTTGCCTCCCAAAATAATTTGCCTCCCAAAATAATTTGCCAAAATAATTTGCCTCCCAAAATAATTTGCCTCCCAAAAAATTTGCCAAAATAATTTGCCTCCCAAAATAATTTGCCAAAATAATTTGCCTCCCAAAATAATTTGCCTCCCAAAATAATTTGCCTCCCAAAATAATTTGCAAAAAAAATTTGCCTCCCAAAAAAATTTGCCAAAATAATTTGCCCTCACAAAATAATTTGCCAAAATAATTTGCCTCCCAAAATAATTTGCCAAAATAATTTGCCTCCCAAAATAATTTGCCTCCCAAAATAATTTGCCTCCCAAAATAATTTGCCTCCCAAAATAATTTGCCTGCCAAAATAATTTGCCTCCCAAAATAACCAGAACCAAAGTGTCAAATAATGGTTAGAAGCTGTTTTTCAACAACCAAAAGTGTCAAATAATGTTTTAGGAGCTGTTTCTCAATAACCAAAAGTGTAAAATAATGTTTTAGGAGCTGCTTCTCAACAACCAAAGTGTCAAATAATGGTTAGAAGCTGTTTTTCAACAACCAAAAGTGTCAAATAATGTTTTAGGAGCTGTTTCTCAACAACCAAAGTGTCAAATAATGGTTAGAAGCTGTTTTTCAACAACCAAAAGTGTCAAATAATGTTTTAGGAGCTGTTTCTCAATAACCAAAAGTGTAAAATAATGTTTTAGGAGCTGTTTCTCAACAACCAAAGTGTCAAATAATGGTTAGAAGCTGTTTTTCAACAACCAAAAGTGTCAAATAATGTTTTAGGAGCTGTTTCTCAATAACCAAAAGTGTCAAATAATGTTTTAGGAGCTGTTTCTCAACAACCAAAGTGTCAAATAATGGTTAGAAGCTGTTTTTCAACAACCAAAAGTGTCAAATAATGTTTTAGGAGCTGTTTCTCAACAACCAAAAGTGTAAAATAATGTTTTAGGAGCTGTTTCTCAACAACCAAAGTGTCAAATAATGGTTAGAAGCTGTTTTTCAACAACCAAAAGTGTCAAATAATGTTTTAGGAGCTGTTTCTCAACAACCAAAAGTGTAAAATAATGTTTTAGGAGCTGTTTCTCAACAACCAAAGTGTCAAATAATGGTTAGAAGCTGTTTTTCAACAACCAAAAGTGTAAAATAATGTCTTAGGAGCTGTTTCTCAATAACCAAAAGTGTAAAATAATGTTTTAGGAGCTGTTTCTCAACAACCAAAGTGTCAAATAACGGTTAGAAGCTGTTTTTCAACAACCAAAAGTGTCAAATAATGTTTTAGGAGCTGTTTCTCAATAACCAAAAGTGTAAAATAATTTGCCAAAATAATTTGCCTCCCAAAATAATTTGCCAAAATAATTTGCCTCCCAAAATAATTTGCCAAAATAATTTGCCTCCCAAAATAATTTGCCTCCCAAAATAATTTGCCAAAATAATTTGCTTCCCAAAATAATTTGCCTCCCAAAATAATTTGCCAAAATAATTTGTCTCCCAAAATAATTTGCCTCCCAAAATAATTTGCCAAAATAATTTGCCTCCCAAAATAATTTGCCTCCCAAAATAATTTGCCAAAATAATTTGCCTCCCAAAATAATTTGCCAAAATAATTTGCCTCCCAAAATAATTTGCCTCCCAAAAAATTTGCCAAAATAATTTGCCTCCCAAAATAATTTGCCAAAATAATTTGCCTCCCAAAATAATTTGCCTCCCAAAATAATTTGCCTCCCAAAAAAATTTGCCTCCCAAAAAAATTTGCCAAAATAATTTGCCTCCCAAAATAATTTGCCAAAATAATTTGCCCTCACAAAATAATTTGCCAAAATAATTTGCCTCCCAAAATAATTTGCCAAAATAATTTGCCTCCCAAAATAATTTGCCTCCCAAAATAATTTGCCTGCCAAAATAATTTGCCTCCCAAAATAATTTGCCTGCCAAAATAATTTGCCTCCCAAAATAACCAGAACCAAAGTGTCAAATAATGGTTAGAAGCTGTTTTTCAACAACCAAAAGTGTCAAATAATGTTTTAGGAGCTGTTTCTCAATAACCAAAAGTGTAAAATAGTGTTTTAGGAGCTGCTTCTCAACAACCAAAGTGTCAAATAATGGTTAGAAGCTGTTTTTCAACAACCAAAAGTGTCAAATAATGTTTTAGGAGCTGTTTCTCAACAACCAAAGTGTCAAATAATGGTTAGAAGCTGTTTTTCAACAACCAAAAGTGTCAAATAATGTTTTAGGAGCTGTTTCTCAATAACCAAAAGTGTAAAATAATGTTTTAGGAGCTGTTTCTCAACAACCAAAGTGTCAAATAATGGTTAGAAGCTGTTTTTCAACAACCAAAAGTGTCAAATAATGTTTTAGGAGCTGTTTCTCAATAACCAAAAGTGTCAAATAATGTTTTAGGAGCTGTTTCTCAACAACCAAAGTGTCAAATAATGGTTAGAAGCTGTTTTTCAACAACCAAAAGTGTCAAATAATGTTTTAGGAGCTGTTTCTCAACAACCAAAAGTGTAAAATAATGTTTTAGGAGCTGTTTCTCAACAACCAAAGTGTCAAATAATGGTTAGAAGCTGTTTTTCAACAACCAAAAGTGTCAAATAATGTTTTAGGAGCTGTTTCTCAACAACCAAAAGTGTAAAATAATGTTTTAGGAGCTGTTTCTCAACAACCAAAGTGTCAAATAATGGTTAGAAGCTGTTTTTCAACAACCAAAAGTGTAAAATAATGTCTTAGGAGCTGTTTCTCAATAACCAAAAGTGTAAAATAATGTTTTAGGAGCTGTTTCTCAACAACCAAAGTGTCAAATAACGGTTAGAAGCTGTTTTTCAACAACCAAAAGTGTCAAATAATGTTTTAGGAGCTGTTTCTCAACAACCAAAAGTGTAAAATAATGTTTTAGGAGCTGTTTCTCAATAACCAAAAGTGTCAAATAATGTTTTAGGAGCTGTTTCTCAACAACCAAAGTGTCAAATAATGGTTAGAAGCTGTTTTTCAACAACCAAAAGTGTCAAATAATGTTTTAGGAGCTGTTTCTCAACAACCAAAAGTGTAAAATAATGTTTTAGGAGCTGTTTCTCAACAACCAAAGTGTCAAATAATGGTTAGAAGCTGTTTTTCAACAACCAAAAGTGTCAAATAATGTTTTAGGAGCTGTTTCTCAACAACCAAAAGTGTAAAATAATGTTTTAGGAGCTGTTTCTCAACAACCAAAGTGTCAAATAATGGTTAGAAGCTGTTTTTCAACAACCAAAAGTGTAAAATAATGTCTTAGGAGCTGTTTCTCAATAACCAAAAGTGTAAAATAATGTTTTAGGAGCTGTTTCTCAACAACCAAAGTGTCAAATAACGGTTAGAAGCTGTTTTTCAACAACCAAAAGTGTCAAATAATGTTTTAGGAGCTGTTTCTCAATAACCAAAAGTGTAAAATAATTTGCCAAAATAATTTGCCTCCCAAAATAATTTGCCAAAATAATTTGCCTCCCAAAATAATTTGCCAAAATAATTTGCCTCCCAAAATAATTTGCCTCCCAAAATAATTTGCCAAAATAATTTGCCAAAATAATTTGCTTCCCAAAATAATTTGCCTCCCAAAATAATTTGCCAAAATAATTTGTCTCCCAAAATAATTTGCCTCCCAAAATAATTTGCCAAAATAATTTGCCTCCCAAAATAATTTGCCTCCCAAAATAATTTGCCAAAATAATTTGCCTCCCAAAATAATTTGCCTCCCAAAAAATTTGCCAAAATAATTTGCCTCCCAAAATAATTTGCCAAAATAATTTGCCTCCCAAAATAATTTGCCTCCCAAAATAATTTGCCTCCCAAAAAAAATTGCCTCCCAAAAAAATTTGCCAAAATAATTTGCCTCCCAAAATAATTTGCCAAAATAATTTGCCCTCACAAAATAATTTGCCAAAATAATTTGCCTCCCAAAATAATTTGCCAAAATAATTTGCCTCCCAAAATAATTTGCCTCCCAAAATAATTTGCCTCCCAAAATAATTTGCCTCCCAAAATAATTTGCCTGCCAAAATAATTTGCCTCCCAAAATAATTTGCCTGTCAAAATAATTTGCCTCCCAAAATAACCAGAACCAAAGTGTCAAATAATGGTTAGAAGCTGTTTTTCAACAACCAAAAGTGTCAAATAATGTTTTAGGAGCTGTTTCTCAATAACCAAAAGTGTAAAATAATGTTTTAGGAGCTGCTTCTCAACAACCAAAGTGTCAAATAATGGTTAGAAGCTGTTTTTCAACAACCAAAAGTGTCAAATAATGTTTTAGGAGCTGTTTCTCAACAACCAAAGTGTCAAATAATGGTTAGAAGCTGTTTTTCAACAACCAAAAGTGTCAAATAATGTTTTAGGAGCTGTTTCTCAATAACCAAAAGTGTAAAATAATGTTTTAGGAGCTGTTTCTCAACAACCAAAGTGTCAAATAATGGTTAGAAGCTGTTTTTCAACAACCAAAAGTGTCAAATAATGTTTTAGGAGCTGTTTCTCAATAACCAAAAGTGTCAAATAATGTTTTAGGAGCTGTTTCTCAACAACCAAAGTGTCAAATAATGGTTAGAAGCTGTTTTTCAACAACCAAAAGTGTCAAATAATGTTTTAGGAGCTGTTTCTCAACAACCAAAAGTGTAAAATAATGTTTTAGGAGCTGTTTCTCAACAACCAAAGTGTCAAATAATGGTTAGAAGCTGTTTTTCAACAACCAAAAGTGTCAAATAATGTTTTAGGAGCTGTTTCTCAACAACCAAAAGTGTAAAATAATGTTTTAGGAGCTGTTTCTCAACAACCAAAGTGTCAAATAATGGTTAGAAGCTGTTTTTCAACAACCAAAAGTGTAAAATAATGTCTTAGGAGCTGTTTCTCAATAACCAAAAGTGTAAAATAATGTTTTAGGAGCTGTTTCTCAACAACCAAAGTGTCAAATAACGGTTAGAAGCTGTTTTTCAACAACCAAAAGTGTCAAATAATGTTTTAGGAGCTGTTTCTCAATAACCAAAAGTGTAAAATAATTTGCCAAAATAATTTGCCTCCCAAAATAATTTGCCAAAATAATTTGCCTCCCAAAATAATTTGCCTCCCAAAATAATTTGCCAAAATAATTTGCTTCCCAAAATAATTTGCCTCCCAAAATAATTTGCCAAAATAATTTGTCTCCCAAAATAATTTGCCTCCCAAAATAATTTGCCAAAATAATTTGCCTCCCAAAATAATTTGCCTCCCAAAAAATTTGCCAAAATCATTTGCCTCCCAAAATAATTTGCCAAAATCATTTGCCTCCCAAAATAATTTGCCTCCCAAAATAATTTGCCTCCCAAAATAATTTGCCAAAATAATTTGCCTCCCAAAATAATTTGCCTCACAAAATAATTTGCCTCACAAAATAATTTGCCAAAATAATTTGCCTCCCAAAATAATTTGCCTCCCAAAATAATTTGTCTCCCAAAATAATTTGCCAAAATAATTTACCTCCTTAAATAATTTGCCAAAATAATTTGCCTCCCAAAATAATTTGCCTCCCAAAATAATTTGCCTCCCAAAAAAATTTGCCAAAATAATTTGCCTCCCAAAATAATTTGCCAAAATAATTTGCCTCCCAAAATAATTTGCCAAAATAATTTGTCTCCCAAAATAATTTGCCAAAATAATTTACCTCCCAAAATAATTTGCCAAAATAATTTGCCTCCCAAAATAATTTGCCAAAATAATTTGCCTCCCAAAATAATTTGCCTCCCAAAAAATTTGCCAAAATAATTTGCCTCCCAAAATAATTTGCCTCCCAAAATAATTTGCCAAAATAATTTGCCTCCCAAAATAATTTGCCAAAATAATTTGCCAAAATAATTTGCCTCCCAAAATAATTTGCCTCCCAAAATAATTTAATTTGCCTCCCAAAATAATTTGCCTCCCAAAATAATTTGCCTCCCAAAAAAATTTGCCAAAATAATTTGCCTCCCAAAATAATTTGCCAAAATAATTTGCCTCCCAAAATAATTTGCCAAAATAATTTGTCTCCCAAAATAATTTACCTCCCAAAATAATTTGCCAAAATAATTTGCCTCCCAAAATAATTTGCCAAAATAATTTGCCTCCCAAAATAATTTGCCTCCCAAAATAATTTGCCAAAATAATTTGCCTCCCAAAATAATTTGCCAAAATAATTTGCCTCCCAAAATAATTTGCCAAAATAATTTGCCTCCCAAAATAATTTGCCAAAATAATTTGCCTCCCAAAATAATTTGCCTCCCAAAATAATTTGCCAAAATAATTTGCCTCCCAAAATAATTTGCCTCCCAAAATAATTTAATTTGCCTCCCAAAATAATTTGCCTCCCAAAATAATTTGCCTCCCAAAAAAATTTGCCAAAATAATTTGCCTCCCAAAATAATTTGCCAAAATAATTTGCCTCCCAAAATAATTTGCCAAAATAATTTGTCTCCCAAAATAATTTACCTCCCAAAATAATTTGCCTCCCAAAATAATTTGCCAAAATAATTTGCCTCCCAAAATAATTTGCCAAAATAATTTGTCTCCCAAAATAATTTACCTCCCAAAATAATTTGCCAAAATAATTTGCCTCCCAAAATAATTTGCCAAAATAATTTGCCTCCCAAAATAATTTGCCTCCCAAAATAATTTGCCAAAATAATTTGCCTCCCAAAATAATTTGCCAAAATAATTTGCCTCCCAAAATAATTTGCCAAAATAATTTGCCTCCCAAAATAATTTGCCAAAATAATTTGCCTCCCAAAATAATTTGCCTCCCAAAATAATTTGCCAAAATAATTTGCCTCCCAAAATAATTTGCCTCCCAAAATAATTTAATTTGCCTCCCAAAATAATTTGCCTCCCAAAATAATTTGCCTCCCAAAAAAATTTGCCAAAATAATTTGCCTCCCAAAATAATTTGCCAAAATAATTTGCCTCCCAAAATAATTTGCCAAAATAATTTGTCTCCCAAAATAATTTACCTCCCAAAATAATTTGCCTCCCAAAATAATTTGCCAAAATAATTTGCCTCCCAAAATAATTTGCCTCCCAAAATAATTTGCCAAAATAATTTGCCTCCCAAAATAATTTGCCAAAATAATTTGCCTCCCAAAATAATTTGCCAAAATAATTTGCCTCCCAAAATAATTTGCCAAAATAATTTGCCTCCCAAAATAATTTGCCTCCCAAAATAATTTGCCTCCCAAAATAATTTGCCAAAATAATTTGCTTCCCAAAATAATTTGCCAAAATAATTTGCTTCCCAAAATAATTTGCCTCCCAAAATAATTTGCCAAAATAATTTGCTTCCCAAAATAATTTGTCTCCCAAAATAATTTGCCTCCCAAAATAATTTGCCAAAATAATTTGCCTCCCAAAATAATTTGCCTCCCAAAATAATTTGCCTCCCAAAATAATTTGCCAAAATAATTTGCCTCCCAAAATAATTTGCCTCCCAAAAAATTTGCCAAAATAATTTGCCTCCCAAAATAATTTGCCTCCCAAAATAATTTGCCTCACAAAATAATTTGCCAAAATAATTTGCCTCCCAAAATAATTTGCCAAAATAATTTGCCTCCCAAAATAATTTGCCTCCCAAAATAATTTGCCTCCCAAAAAAATTTGCCAAAATAATTTGCCTCCCAAAATAATTTGCCAAAATAATTTGCCCTCACAAAATAATTTGCCAAAATAATTTGCCTCCCAAAATAATTTGCCAAAATAATTTGCCTCCCAAAATAATTTGCCTCCCAAAATAATTTGCCTCCCAAAATAATTTGCCTCCCAAAATAATTTGCCAAAATAATTTGCCTCCCAAAATAATTTGCCTGCCAAAATAATTTGCCTCCCAAAATAACCAGAACCAAAGTGTCAAATAATGGTTAGAAGCTGTTTTTCAACAACCAAAAGTGTCAAATAATGTTTTAGGAGCTGTTTCTCAATAACCAAAAGTGTAAAATAATGTTTTAGGAGCTGCTTCTCAACAACCAAAGTGTCAAATAATGGTTAGAAGCTGTTTTTCAACAACCAAAAGTGTCAAATAATGTTTTAGGAGCTGTTTCTCAACAACCAAAGTGTCAAATAATGGTTAGAAGCTGTTTTTCAACAACCAAAAGTGTCAAATAATGTTTTAGGAGCTGTTTCTCAATAACCAAAAGTGTAAAATAATGTTTTAGGAGCTGTTTCTCAACAACCAAAGTGTCAAATAATGGTTAGAAGCTGTTTTTCAACAACCAAAAGTGTCAAATAATGTTTTAGGAGCTGTTTCTCAATAACCAAAAGTGTCAAATAATGTTTTAGGAGCTGTTTCTCAACAACCAAAGTGTCAAATAATGGTTAGAAGCTGTTTTTCAACAACCAAAAGTGTCAAATAATGTTTTAGGAGCTATTTCTCAACAACCAAAAGTGTAAAATAATGTTTTAGGAGCTGTTTCTCAACAACCAAAGTGTCAAATAATGGTTAGAAGCTGTTTTTCAACAACCAAAAGTGTCAAATAATGTTTTAGGAGCTGTTTCTCAACAACCAAAAGTGTAAAATAATGTTTTAGGAGCTGTTTCTCAACAACCAAAGTGTCAAATAATGTTTAGAAGCTGTTTTTCAACAACCAAAAGTGTAAAATAATGTCTTAGGAGCTGTTTCTCAATAACCAAAAGTGTAAAATAATGTTTTAGGAGCTGTTTCTCAACAACCAAAGTGTCAAATAACGGTTAGAAGCTGTTTTTCAACAACCAAAAGTGTCAAATAATGTTTTAGGAGCTGTTTCTCAATAACCAAAAGTGTAAAATAATTTGCCAAAATAATTTGCCTCCCAAAATAATTTGCCAAAATAATTTGCCTCCCAAAATAATTTGCCAAAATAATTTGCCTCCCAAAATAATTTGCCAAAATAATTTGCTTCCCAAAATAATTTGCCTCACAAAATAATTTGCCAAAATAATGTGTCTCCCAAAATAATTTGCCTCCCAAAATAATTTGCCAAAATAATTTGCCTCCCAAAATAATTTGCCAAAATAATTTGCCTCCCAAAATAATTTGCCTCCCAAAAAATTTGCCAAAATAATTTGCCTCCCAAAATAATTTGCCAAAATAATTTGCCTCCCAAAATAATTTGCCTCCCAAAATAATTTGCCTCCCAAAAAAATTTGCCTCCCAAAAAAATTTGCCAAAATAATTTGCCTCCCAAAATAATTTGCCAAAATAATTTGCCCTCACAAAATAATTTGCCAAAATAATTTGCCTCCCAAAAAAATTTGCCAAAATAATTTGCCTCCCAAAATAATTTGCCTCCCAAAATAATTTGCCTCCCAAAATAATTTGCCTGCCAAAATAATTTGCCTCCCAAAATAATTTGCCTGCCAAAATAATTTGCCTCCCAAAATAACCAGAACCAAAGTGTCAAATAATGGTTAGAAGCTGTTTTTCAACAACCAAAAGTGTCAAATAATGTTTTAGGAGCTGTTTCTCAATAACCAAAAGTGTAAAATAATGTTTTAGGAGCTGCTTCTCAACAACCAAAGTGTCAAATAATGGTTAGAAGCTGTTTTTCAACAACCAAAAGTGTCAAATAATGTTTTAGGAGCTGTTTCTCAACAACCAAAGTGTCAAATAATGGTTAGAAGCTGTTTTTCAACAACCAAAAGTGTCAAATAATGTTTTAGGAGCTGTTTCTCAATAACCAAAAGTGTAAAATAATGTTTTAGGAGCTGTTTCTCAACAACCAAAGTGTCAAATAATGGTTAGAAGCTGTTTTTCAACAACCAAAAGTGTCAAATAATGTTTTAGGAGCTGTTTCTCAATAACCAAAAGTGTCAAATAATGTTTTAGGAGCTGTTTCTCAACAACCAAAGTGTCAAATAATGGTTAGAAGCTGTTTTTCAACAACCAAAAGTGTCAAATAATGTTTTAGGAGCTGTTTCTCAACAACCAAAAGTGTAAAATAATGTTTTAGGAGCTGTTTCTCAACAACCAAAGTGTCAAATAATGGTTAGAAGCTGTTTTTCAACAACCAAAAGTGTCAAATAATGTTTTAGGAGCTGTTTCTCAACAACCAAAAGTGTAAAATAATGTTTTAGGAGCTGTTTCTCAACAACCAAAGTGTCAAATAATGGTTAGAAGCTGTTTTTCAACAACCAAAAGTGTCAAATAATGTTTTAGGAGCTGTTTCTCAACAACCAAAAGTGTAAAATAATGTTTTAGGAGCTGTTTCTCAACAACCAAAGTGTCAAATAATGGTTAGAAGCTGTTTTTCAACAACCAAAAGTGTCAAATAATGTTTTAGGAGCTGTTTCTCAACAACCAAAAGTGTAAAATAATGTTTTAGGAGCTGTTTCTCAACAACCAAAGTGTCAAATAATGGTTAGAAGCTGTTTTTCAACAACCAAAAGTGTAAAATAATGTCTTAGGAGCTGTTTCTCAATAACCAAAAGTGTAAAATAATGTTTTAGGAGCTGTTTCTCAACAACCAAAGTGTCAAATAACGGTTAGAAGCTGTTTTTCAACAACCAAAAGTGTCAAATAATGTTTTAGGAGCTGTTTCTCAATAACCAAAAGTGTAAAATAATTTGCCAAAATAATTTGCCTCCCAAAATAATTTGCCAAAATAATTTGCCTCCCAAAATAATTTGCCAAAATAATTTGCCTCCCAAAATAATTTGCCAAAATAATTTGCTTCCCAAAATAATTTGCCTCACAAAATAATTTGCCAAAATAATGTGTCTCCCAAAATAATTTGCCTCCCAAAATAATTTGCCTCCCAAAATAATTTGCCTCCCAAAATAATTTGCCTCCCAAAATAATTTGCCTCCCAAAAAATTTGCCAAAATAATTTGCCTCCCAAAATAATTTGCCAAAATAATTTGCCTCCCAAAATAATTTGCCTCCCAAAAAAATTTGCCTCCCAAAAAAATTTGCCAAAATAATTTGCCTCCCAAAATAATTTGCCCTCACAAAATAATTTGCCAAAATAATTTGTCTCCCAAAATAATTTGCCAAAATAATTTGCCTCCCAAAATAATTTGCCTCCCAAAATAATTTGCCTCCCAAAATAATTTGCCTCCCAAAATAATTTGCCTGCCAAAATAATTTGCCTCCCAAAATAATTTGCCTGCCAAAATAATTTGCCTCCCAAAATAACCAGAACCAAAGTGTCAAATAATGGTTAGAAGCTGTTTTTCAACAACCAAAAGTGTCAAATAATGTTTTAGGAGCTGTTTCTCAATAACCAAAAGTGTAAAATAATGTTTTAGGAGCTGCTTCTCAACAACCAAAGTGTCAAATAATGGTTAGAAGCTGTTTTTCAACAACCAAAAGTGTCAAATAATGTTTTAGGAGCTGTTTCTCAACAACCAAAGTGTCAAATAATGGTTAGAAGCTGTTTTTCAAAAACCAAAAGTGTCAAATAATGTTTTAGGAGCTGTTTCTCAATAACCAAAAGTGTAAAATAATGTTTTAGGAGCTGTTTCTCAACAACCAAAGTGTCAAATAATGGTTAGAAGCTGTTTTTCAACAACCAAAAGTGTCAAATAATGTTTTAGGAGCTGTTTCTCAATAACCAAAAGTGTCAAATAATGTTTTAGGAGCTGTTTCTCAACAACCAAAGTGTCAAATAATGGTTAGAAGCTGTTTTTCAACAACCAAAAGTGTCAAATAATGTTTTAGGAGCTGTTTCTCAACAACCAAAAGTGTAAAATAATGTTTTAGGAGCTGTTTCTCAACAACCAAAGTGTCAAATAATGGTTAGAAGCTGTTTTTCAACAACCAAAAGTGTCAAATAATGTTTTAGGAGCTGTTTCTCAACAACCAAAAGTGTAAAATAATGTTTTAGGAGCTGTTTATCAACAACCAAAGTGTCAAATAATGGTTAGAAGCTGTTTTTCAACAACCAAAAGTGTCAAATAATGTTTTAGGAGCTGTTTCTCAACAACCAAAAGTGTAAAATAATGTTTTAGGAGCTGTTTCTCAACAACCAAAGTGTCAAATAATGGTTAGAAGCTGTTTTTCAACAACCAAAAGTGTCAAATAATGGTTAGAAGCTGTTTTTCAACAACCAAAAGTGTAAAATAATGTCTTAGGAGCTGTTTCTCAATCACCAAAAGTGTAAAATAATGTTTTAGGAGCTGTTTCTCAACAACCAAAGTGTCAAATAACGGTTAGAAGCTGTTTTTCAACAACCAAAAGTGTCAAATAATGTTTTAGGAGCTGTTTCTCAATAACCAAAAGTGTAAAATAATTTGCCAAAATAATTTGCCTCCCAAAATAATTTGCCAAAATAATTTGCCTCCCAAAATAATTTGCCAAAATAATTTGCCTCCCAAAATAATTTGCCTCCCAAAATAATTTGCCAAAATAATTTGCTTCCCAAAATAATTTGCCTCCCAAAATAATTTGCCAAAATAATTTGTCTCCCAAAATAATTTGCCTCCCAAAATAATTTGCCAAAATAATTTGCCTCCCAAAATAATTTGCCTCCCAAAATAATTTGCCAAAATAATTTGCCTCCCAAAATAATTTGCCTCCCAAAAAATTTGCCAAAATAATTTGCCTCCCAAAATAATTTGCCAAAATAATTTGCCTCCCAAAATAATTTGCCTCCCAAAAAAATTTGCCTCCCAAAAAAATTTGCCAAAATAATTTGCCTCCCAAAATAATTTGCCAAAATAATTTGCCCTCACAAAATAATTTGCCAAAATAATTTGCCTCCCAAAATAATTTGCCAAAATAATTTGCCTCCCAAAATAATTTGCCTCCCAAAATAATTTGCCTCCCAAAATAATTTGCCTCCCAAAATAATTTGCCTGCCAAAATAATTTGCCTCCCAAAATAATTTGCCTGCCAAAATAATTTGCCTCCCAAAATAACCAGAACCAAAGTGTCAAATAATGGTTAGAAGCTGTTTTTCAACAACCAAAAGTGTCAAATAATGTTTTAGGAGCTGTTTCTCAATAACCAAAAGTGTAAAATAATGTTTTAGGAGCTGCTTCTCAACAACCAAAGTGTCAAATAATGGTTAGAAGCTGTTTTTCAACAACCAAAAGTGTCAAATAATGTTTTAGGAGCTGTTTCTCAACAACCAAATAATGGTTAGAAGCTGTTTTTCAACAACCAAAAGTGTCAAATAATGTTTTAGGAGCTGTTTCTCAATAACCAAAAGTGTAAAATAATGTTTTAGGAGCTGTTTCTCAACAACCAAAGTGTCAAATAATGGTTAGAAGCTGTTTTTCAACAACCAAAAGTGTCAAATAATGTTTTAGGAGCTGTTTCTCAATAACCAAAAGTGTCAAATAATGTTTTAGGAGCTGTTTCTCAACAACCAAAGTGTCAAATAATGGTTAGAAGCTGTTTTTCAACAACCAAAAGTGTCAAATAATGTTTTAGGAGCTGTTTCTCAACAACCAAAAGTGTAAAATAATGTTTTAGGAGCTGTTTCTCAACAACCAAAGTGTCAAATAATGGTTAGAAGCTGTTTTTCAACAACCAAAAGTGTCAAATAATGTTTTAGGAGCTGTTTCTCAACAACCAAAAGTGTAAAATAATGTTTTAGGAGCTGTTTCTCAACAACCAAAGTGTCAAATAATGGTTAGAAGCTGTTTTTCAACAACCAAAAGTGTAAAATAATGTCTTAGGAGCTGTTTCTCAATAACCAAAAGTGTAAAATAATGTTTTAGGAGCTGTTTCTCAACAACCAAAGTGTCAAATAACGGTTAGAAGCTGTTTTTCAACAACCAAAAGTGTCAAATAATGTTTTAGGAGCTGTTTCTCAATAACCAAAAGTGTAAAATAATTTGCCAAAATAATTTGCCTCCCAAAATAATTTGCCAAAATAATTTGCCTCCCAAAATAATTTGCCAAAATAATTTGCCTCCCAAAATAATTTGCCTCCCAAAATAATTTGCCAAAATAATTTGCTTCCCAAAATAATTTGCCTCCCAAAATAATTTGCCAAAATAATTTGTCTCCCAAAATAATTTGCCTCCCAAAATAATTTGCCAAAATAATTTGCCTCCCAAAATAATTTGCCTCCCAAAAAATTTGCCAAAATAATTTGCCTCCCAAAATAATTTGCCAAAATAATTTGCCTCCCAAAATAATTTGCCTCCCAAAATAATTTGCCTCCCAAAATAATTTGCCAAAATAATTTGCCTCCCAAAATAATTTGCCTCCCAAAATAATTTGCCTCACAAAATAATTTGCCAAAATAATTTGCCTCCCAAAATAATTTGCCTCCCAAAATAATTTGCCAAAATAATTTGTCTCCCAAAATAATTTGCCAAAATAATTTACCTCCCAAAATAATTTGCCAAAATAATTTGCCTCCCAAAATAATTTGCCTCCCAAAAAAATTTGCCAAAATAATTTGCCTCCCAAAATAATTTGCCAAAATAATTTGCCTCCCAAAATAATTTGCCAAAATAATTTGTCTCCCAAAATAATTTGCCAAAATAATTTACCTCCCAAAATAATTTGCCAAAATAATTTGCCTCCCAAAATAATTTGCCAAAATAATTTGCCTCCCAAAATAATTTGCCAAAATAATTTGCCTCCCAAAATAATTTGCCTCCCAAAATAATTTGCCAAAATAATTTGCCTCCCAAAATAATTTGCCTCCCAAAATAATTTGCCAAAATAATTTGCCTCCCAAAATAATTTGCCAAAATAATTTGCCTCCCAAAATAATTTGCCAAAATAATTTGTCTCCCAAAATAATTTACCTCCCAAAATAATTTGCCAAAATAATTTGCCTCCCAAAATAATTTGCCAAAATAATTTGCCTCCCAAAATAATTTGCCTCCCAAAATAATTTGCCAAAATAATTTGCCTCCCAAAATAATTTGCCTCCCAAAATAATTTAATTTGCCTCCCAAAATAATTTGCCTCCCAAAAAAATTTGCCAAAATAATTTGCCTCCCAAAATAATTTGCCAAAATAATTTGCCTCCCAAAATAATTTGCCAAAATAATTTGTCTCCCAAAATAATTTACCTCCCAAAATAATTTGCCAAAATAATTTGCCTCCCAAAATAATTTGCCTCCCAAAATAATTTGCCTCCCAAAATAATTTGCCTCCCAAAATAATTTGCCAAAATAATTTGCCTCCCAAAATAACCAGAACCAAAGTGTCAAATAATGGTTAGAAGCTGTTTTTCAACAACCAAAAGTGTCAAATAATGTTTTAGGAGCTGTTTCTCAATAACCAAAAGTGTAAAATAATGTTTTAGGAGCTGTTTCTCAACAACCAAAGTGTCAAATAATGGTTAGAAGCTGTTTTTCAACAACCAAAAGTGTCAAATAATGTTTTAGGAGCTGTTTCTCAACAACCAAAAGTGTAAAATAATGTTTTAGGAGCTGTTTCTCAACAACCAAAGTGTAAAATAATGGTTAGAAGCTGTTTTTCAACAACCAAAAGTGTCAAATATTGTTTTAGGAGCTGTTTCTCAACAACCAAAAGTGTAAAATAATGTTTTAGGAGCTGTTTCTCAACAACCAAAGTGTCAAATAATGGTTAGAAGCTGTTTTTCAACAACCAAAAGTGTCAAATAATGTTTTAGGAGCTGTTTCTTAATAACCAAAAGTGTAAAATAATGTTTTAGGAGCTGTTTCTCAACAACCAAAGTGTCAAATAATGGTTAGAAGCTGTTTTTCAACAACCAAAAGTGTCAAATAATGTTTTAGGAGCTGTTTCTCAATAACCAAAAGTGTAAAATAATGTTTTAGGAGCTGTTTCTCAACAACCAAAGTGTCAAATAATGGTTAGAAGCTGTTTTTCAACAACCAAAAGTGTCAAATAATGTTTTAGGAGCTGTTTCTCAATAACCAAAAGTGTAAAATAATGTTTTAGGAGCTGTTTCTCAACAACCAAAGTGTCAAATAATGGTTAGAAGCTGTTTTTCAACAACCAAAAGTGTCAAATAATGTTTTAGGAGCTGTTTCTCAATAACCAAAAGTGTAAAATAATGTTTTAGGAGCTGTTTCTCAACAACCAAAGTGTCAAATAATGGTTAGAAGCTGTTTTTCAACAACCAAAAGTGTCAAATAATGTTTTAGGAGCTGTTTCTCAATAACCAAAAGTGTAAAATAATGTTTTAGGAGCTGTTTCTCAACAACCAAAGTGTCAAATAATGGTTAGAAGCTGTTTTTCAACAACCAAAAGTGTCAAATAATGTTTTAGGAGCTGTTTCTCAACAACCAAAAGTGTAAAATAATGTTTTAGGAGCTGTTTCTCAACAACCAAAGTGTCAAATAATGGTTAGAAGCTGTTTTTCAACAACCAAAAGTGTCAAATAATGTTTTAGGAGCTGTTTCTCAACAACCAAAAGTGTAAAATAATGTTTTAGGAGCTGTTTCTCAACAACCAAAGTGTCAAATAATGGTTAGAAGCTGTTTTTCAACAACCAAAAGTGTAAAATAATGTCTTAGGAGCTGTTTCTCAATAACCAAAAGTGTAAAATAATGTTTTAGGAGCTGTTTCTCAACAACCAAAGTGTCAAATAACGGTTAGAAGCTGTTTTTCAACAACCAAAAGTGTCAAATAATGTTTTAGGAGCTGTTTCTCAATAACCAAAAGTGTAAAATAATTTGCCAAAATAATTTGCCTCCCAAAATAATTTGCCAAAATAATTTGCCTCCCAAAATAATTTGCCTCCCAAAATAATTTGCCAAAATAATTTGCTTCCCAAAATAATTTGCCTCCCAAAATAATTTGCCAAAATAATTTGTCTCCCAAAATAATTTGCCTCCCAAAATAATTTGCCAAAATAATTTGCCTCCCAAAATAATTTGCCTCCCAAAATAATTTGCCTCCCAAAATAATTTGCCTCCCAAAAAATTTGCCAAAATAATTTGCCTCCCAAAATAATTTGCCAAAATAATTTGCCTCCCAAAATAATTTGCCTCCCAAAATAATTTGCCTCCCAAAATAATTTGCCAAAATAATTTGCCTCCCAAAAAAATTTGCCAAAATAATTTGCCCTCACAAAATAATTTGCCAAAATAATTTGCCTCCCAAAATAATTTGCCAAAATAATTTGCCTCCCAAAATAATTTGCCTCCCAAAATAATTTGCCTCCCAAAATAATTTGCCTCCCAAAATAATTTGCCTGCCAAAATAATTTGCCTCCCAAAATAACCAGAACCAAAGTGTCAAATAATGGTTAGAAGCTGTTTTTCAACAACCAAAAGTGTCAAATAATGTTTTAGGAGCTGTTTCTCAATAACCAAAAGTGTAAAATAATGTTTTAGGAGCTGCTTCTCAACAACCAAAGTGTCAAATAATGGTTAGAAGCTGTTTTTCAACAACCAAAAGTGTCAAATAATGTTTTAGGAGCTGTTTCTCAACAACCAAAGTGTCAAATAATGGTTAGAAGCTGTTTTTCAACAACCAAAAGTGTCAAATAATGTTTTAGGAGCTGTTTCTCAATAACCAAAAGTGTAAAATAATGTTTTAGGAGCTGTTTCTCAACAACCAAAGTGTCAAATAATGGTTAGAAGCTGTTTTTCAACAACCAAAAGTGTCAAATAATGTTTTAGGAGCTGTTTCTCAATAACCAAAAGTGTCAAATAATGTTTTAGGAGCTGTTTCTCAACAACCAAAGTGTCAAATAATGGTTAGAAGCTGTTTTTCAACAACCAAAAGTGTCAAATAATGTTTTAGGAGCTGTTTCTCAACAACCAAAAGTGTAAAATAATGTTTTAGGAGCTGTTTCTCAACAACCAAAGTGTCAAATAATGGTTAGAAGCTGTTTTTCAACAACCAAAAGTGTCAAATAATGTTTTAGGAGCTGTTTCTCAACAACCAAAAGTGTAAAATAATGTTTTAGGAGCTGTTTCTCAACAACCAAAGTGTCAAATAATGGTTAGAAGCTGTTTTTCAACAACCAAAAGTGTAAAATAATGTCTTAGGAGCTGTTTCTCAATAACCAAAAGTGTAAAATAATGTTTTAGGAGCTGTTTCTCAACAACCAAAGTGTCAAATAACGGTTAGAAGCTGTTTTTCAACAACCAAAAGTGTCAAATAATGTTTTAGGAGCTGTTTCTCAATAACCAAAAGTGTAAAATAATTTGCCAAAATAATTTGCCTCCCAAAATAATTTGCCAAAATAATTTGCCTCCCAAAATAATTTGCCAAAATAATTTGCCTCCCAAAATAATTTGCCTCCCAAAATAATTTGCCAAAATAATTTGCTTCCCAAAATAATTTGCCTCCCAAAATAATTTGCCAAAATAATTTGTCTCCCAAAATAATTTGCCTCCCAAAATAATTTGCCAAAATAATTTGCCTCCCAAAATAATTTGCCTCCCAAAATAATTTGCCAAAATAATTTGCCTCCCAAAATAATTTGCCTCCCAAAAAATTTGCCAAAATAATTTGCCTCCCAAAATAATTTGCCAAAATAATTTGCCTCCCAAAATAATTTGCCTCCCAAAATAATTTGCCTCCCAAAAAAATTTGCCTCCCAAAAAAATTTGCCAAAATAATTTGCCTCCCAAAATAATTTGCCAAAATAATTTGCCCTCACAAAATAATTTGCCAAAATAATTTGCCTCCCAAAATAATTTGCCAAAATAATTTGCCTCCCAAAATAATTTGCCTCCCAAAATAATTTGCCTCCCAAAATAATTTGCCTGCCAAAATAATTTGCCTCCCAAAATAATTTGCCTGCCAAAATAATTTGCCTCCCAAAATAACCAGAACCAAAGTGTCAAATAATGGTTAGAAGCTGTTTTTCAACAACCAAAAGTGTCAAATAATGTTTTAGGAGCTGTTTCTCAATAACCAAAAGTGTAAAATAATGTTTTAGGAGCTGCTTCTCAACAACCAAAGTGTCAAATAATGGTTAGAAGCTGTTTTTCAACAACCAAAAGTGTCAAATAATGTTTTAGGAGCTGTTTCTCAACAACCAAAGTGTCAAATAATGGTTAGAAGCTGTTTTTCAACAACCAAAAGTGTCAAATAATGTTTTAGGAGCTGTTTCTCAATAACCAAAAGTGTAAAATAATGTTTTAGGAGCTGTTTCTCAACAACCAAAGTGTCAAATAATGGTTAGAAGCTGTTTTTCAACAACCAAAAGTGTCAAATAATGTTTTAGGAGCTGTTTCTCAATAACCAAAAGTGTCAAATAATGTTTTAGGAGCTGTTTCTCAACAACCAAAGTGTCAAATAATGGTTAGAAGCTGTTTTTCAACAACCAAAAGTGTCAAATAATGTTTTAGGAGCTGTTTCTCAACAACCAAAAGTGTAAAATAATGTTTTAGGAGCTGTTTCTCAACAACCAAAGTGTCAAATAATGGTTAGAAGCTGTTTTTCAACAACCAAAAGTGTCAAATAATGTTTTAGGAGCTGTTTCTCAACAACCAAAAGTGTAAAATAATGTTTTAGGAGCTGTTTCTCAACAACCAAAGTGTCAAATAATGGTTAGAAGCTGTTTTTCAACAACCAAAAGTGTAAAATAATGTCTTAGGAGCTGTTTCTCAATAACCAAAAGTGTAAAATAATGTTTTAGGAGCTGTTTCTCAACAACCAAAGTGTCAAATAACGGTTAGAAGCTGTTTTTCAACAACCAAAAGTGTCAAATAATGTTTTAGGAGCTGTTTCTCAATAACCAAAAGTGTAAAATAATTTGCCAAAATAATTTGCCTCCCAAAATAATTTGCCAAAATAATTTGCCTCCCAAAATAATTTGCCAAAATAATTTGCCTCCCAAAATAATTTGCCTCCCAAAATAATTTGCCAAAATAATTTGCTTCCCAAAATAATTTGCCTCCCAAAATAATTTGCCAAAATAATTTGTCTCCCAAAATAATTTGCCTCCCAAAATAATTTGCCAAAATAATTTGCCTCCCAAAATAATTTGCCTCCCAAAAAATTTGCCAAAATAATTTGCCTCCCAAAATAATTTGCCTCCCAAAATAATTTGCCTCCCAAAATAATTTGCCTCCCAAAATAATTTGCCAAAATAATTTGCCTCCCAAAATAATTTGCCTCCCAAAATAATTTGCCTCACAAAATAATTTGCCAAAATAATTTGCCTCCCAAAATAATTTGCCTCCCAAAATAATTTGCCAAAATAATTTGTCTCCCAAAATAATTTGCCAAAATAATTTACCTCCCAAAATAATTTGCCAAAATAATTTGCCTCCCAAAATAATTTGCCTCCCAAAATAATTTGCCTCCCAAAAAAATTTGCCAAAATAATTTGCCTCCCAAAATAATTTGCCAAAATAATTTGCCTCCCAAAATAATTTGCCAAAATAATTTGTCTCCCAAAATAATTTGCCAAAATAATTTACCTCCCAAAATAATTTGCCAAAATAATTTGCCTCCCAAAATAATTTGCCAAAATAATTTGCCTCCCAAAATAATTTGCCAAAATAATTTGCCTCCCAAAATAATTTGCCAAAATAATTTGCCTCCCAAAATAATTTGCCTCCCAAAATAATTTGCCAAAATAATTTGCCTCCCAAAATAATTTGCCTCCCAAAATAATTTGCCAAAATAATTTGCCTCCCAAAATAATTTGCCAAAATAATTTGCCTCCCAAAATAATTTGCCAAAATAATTTGCCTCCCAAAATAATTTGCCTCCCAAAATAATTTGCCAAAATAATTTGCCTCCCAAAATAATTTGCCTCCCAAAATAATTTAATTTGCCTCCCAAAATAATTTGCCTCCCAAAAAAATTTGCCAAAATAATTTGCCTCCCAAAATAATTTGCCAAAATAATTTGCCTCCCAAAATAATTTGCCAAAATAATTTGTCTCCCAAAATAATTTACCTCCCAAAATAATTTGCCAAAATAATTTGCCTCCCAAAATAATTTGCCTCCCAAAATAATTTGCCAAAATAATTTGCCTCCCAAAATAATTTGCCTCCCAAAATAATTTGCCAAAATAATTTGCCTCCCAAAATAACCAGAACCAAAGTGTCAAATAATGGTTAGAAGCTGTTTTTCAACAACCAAAAGTGTCAAATAATGTTTTAGGAGCTGTTTCTCAATAACCAAAAGTGTAAAATAATGTTTTAGGAGCTGTTTCTCAACAACCAAAGTGTCAAATAATGGTTAGAAGCTGTTTTTCAACAACCAAAAGTGTCAAATAATGTTTTAGGAGCTGTTTCTCAACAACCAAAAGTGTAAAATAATGTTTTAGGAGCTGTTTCTCAACAACCAAAGTGTCAAATAATGGTTAGAAGCTGTTTTTCAACAACCAAAAGTGTCAAATATTGTTTTAGGAGCTGTTTCTCAACAACCAAAAGTGTAAAATAATGTTTTAGGAGCTGTTTCTCAACAACCAAAGTGTCAAATAATGGTTAGAAGCTGTTTTTCAACAACCAAAAGTGTCAAATAATGTTTTAGGAGCTGTTTCTTAATAACCAAAAGTGTAAAATAATGTTTTAGGAGCTGTTTCTCAACAACCAAAGTGTCAAATAATGGTTAGAAGCTGTTTTTCAACAACCAAAAGTGTCAAATAATGTTTTAGGAGCTGTTTCTCAATAACCAAAAGTGTAAAATAATGTTTTAGGAGCTGTTTCTCAACAACCAAAGTGTCAAATAATGGTTAGAAGCTGTTTTTCAACAACCAAAAGTGTCAAATAATGTTTTAGGAGCTGTTTCTCAATAACCAAAAGTGTAAAATAATGTTTTAGGAGCTGTTTCTCAACAACCAAAGTGTCAAATAATGGTTAGAAGCTGTTTTTCAACAACCAAAAGTGTCAAATAATGTTTTAGGAGCTGTTTCTCAATAACCAAAAGTGTAAAATAATGTTTTAGGAGCTGTTTCTCAACAACCAAAGTGTCAAATAATGGTTAGAAGCTGTTTTTCAACAACCAAAAGTGTCAAATAATGTTTTAGGAGCTGTTTCTCAATAACCAAAAGTGTAAAATAATGTTTTAGGAGCTGTTTCTCAACAACCAAAGTGTCAAATAATGGTTAGAAGCTGTTTTTCAACAACCAAAAGTGTCAAATAATGTTTTAGGAGCTGTTTCTCAACAACCAAAAGTGTAAAATAATGTTTTAGGAGCTGTTTCTCAACAACCAAAGTGTCAAATAATGGTTAGAAGCTGTTTTTCAACAACCAAAAGTGTCAAATAATGTTTTAGGAGCTGTTTCTCAACAACCAAAAGTGTAAAATAATGTTTTAGGAGCTGTTTCTCAACAACCAAAGTGTCAAATAATGGTTAGAAGCTGTTTTTCAACAACCAAAAGTGTAAAATAATGTCTTAGGAGCTGTTTCTCAATAACCAAAAGTGTAAAATAATGTTTTAGGAGCTGTTTCTCAACAACCAAAGTGTCAAATAACGGTTAGAAGCTGTTTTTCAACAACCAAAAGTGTCAAATAATGTTTTAGGAGCTGTTTCTCAATAACCAAAAGTGTAAAATAATTTGCCAAAATAATTTGCCTCCCAAAATAATTTGCCAAAATAATTTGCCTCCCAAAATAATTTGCCTCCCAAAATAATTTGCCAAAATAATTTGCTTCCCAAAATAATTTGCCTCCCAAAATAATTTGCCAAAATAATTTGTCTCCCAAAATAATTTGCCTCCCAAAATAATTTGCCAAAATAATTTGCCTCCCAAAATAATTTGCCTCCCAAAATAATTTGCCAAAATAATTTGCCTCCCAAAATAATTTGCCTCCCAAAAAATTTGCCAAAATAATTTGCCTCCCAAAATAATTTGCCAAAATAATTTGCCTCCCAAAATAATTTGCCTCCCAAAATAATTTGCCTCCCAAAATAATTTGCCTCCCAAAAAAATTTGCCAAAATAATTTGCCCTCACAAAATAATTTGCCAAAATAATTTGCCTCCCAAAATAATTTGCCAAAATAATTTGCCTCCCAAAATAATTTGCCTCCCAAAATAATTTGCCTCCCAAAATAATTTGCCTCCCAAAATAATTTGCCTCCCAAAATAATTTGCCTGCCAAAATAATTTGCCTCCCAAAATAACCAGAACCAAAGTGTCAAATAATGGTTAGAAGCTGTTTTTCAACAACCAAAAGTGTCAAATAATGTTTTAGGAGCTGTTTCTCAATAACCAAAAGTGTAAAATAATGTTTTAGGAGCTGCTTCTCAACAACCAAAGTGTCAAATAATGGTTAGAAGCTGTTTTTCAACAACCAAAAGTGTCAAATAATGTTTTAGGAGCTGTTTCTCAACAACCAAAGTGTCAAATAATGGTTAGAAGCTGTTTTTCAACAACCAAAAGTGTCAAATAATGTTTTAGGAGCTGTTTCTCAATAACCAAAAGTGTAAAATAATGTTTTAGGAGCTGTTTCTCAACAACCAAAGTGTCAAATAATGGTTAGAAGCTGTTTTTCAACAACCAAAAGTGTCAAATAATGTTTTAGGAGCTGTTTCTCAATAACCAAAAGTGTAAAATAATGTTTTAGGAGCTGTTTCTCAACAACCAAAGTGTCAAATAATGGTTAGAAGCTGTTTTTCAACAACCAAAAGTGTCAAATATTGTTTTAGGAGCTGTTTCTCAACAACCAAAAGTGTAAAATAATGTTTTAGGAGCTGTTTCTCAACAACCAAAGTGTCAAATAATGGTTAGAAGCTGTTTTTCAACAACCAAAAGTGTCAAATAATGTTTTAGGAGCTGTTTCTTAATAACCAAAAGTGTAAAATAATGTTTTAGGAGCTGTTTCTCAACAACCAAAGTGTCAAATAATGGTTAGAAGCTGTTTTTCAACAACCAAAAGTGTCAAATAATGTTTTAGGAGCTGTTTCTCAATAACCAAAAGTGTAAAATAATGTTTTAGGAGCTGTTTCTCAACAACCAAAGTGTCAAATAATGGTTAGAAGCTGTTTTTCAACAACCAAAAGTGTCAAATAATGTTTTAGGAGCTGTTTCTCAATAACCAAAAGTGTAAAATAATGTTTTAGGAGCTGTTTCTCAACAACCAAAGTGTCAAATAATGGTTAGAAGCTGTTTTTCAACAACCAAAAGTGTCAAATAATGTTTTAGGAGCTGTTTCTCAATAACCAAAAGTGTAAAATAATGTTTTAGGAGCTGTTTCTCAACAACCAAAGTGTCAAATAATGGTTAGAAGCTGTTTTTCAACAACCAAAAGTGTCAAATAATGTTTTAGGAGCTGTTTCTCAATAACCAAAAGTGTAAAATAATGTTTTAGGAGCTGTTTCTCAACAACCAAAGTGTCAAATAATGGTTAGAAGCTGTTTTTCAACAACCAAAAGTGTCAAATAATGTTTTAGGAGCTGTTTCTCAACAACCAAAAGTGTAAAATAATGTTTTAGGAGCTGTTTCTCAACAACCAAAGTGTCAAATAATGGTTAGAAGCTGTTTTTCAACAACCAAAAGTGTCAAATAATGTTTTAGGAGCTGTTTCTCAACAACCAAAAGTGTAAAATAATGTTTTAGGAGCTGTTTCTCAACAACCAAAGTGTCAAATAATGGTTAGAAGCTGTTTTTCAACAACCAAAAGTGTAAAATAATGTCTTAGGAGCTGTTTCTCAATAACCAAAAGTGTAAAATAATGTTTTAGGAGCTGTTTCTCAACAACCAAAGTGTCAAATAACGGTTAGAAGCTGTTTTTCAACAACCAAAAGTGTCAAATAATGTTTTAGGAGCTGTTTCTCAATAACCAAAAGTGTAAAATAATTTGCCAAAATAATTTGCCTCCCAAAATAATTTGCCAAAATAATTTGCCTCCCAAAATAATTTGCCAAAATAATTTGCTTCCCAAAATAATTTGCCTCCCAAAATAATTTGCCAAAATAATTTGTCTCCCAAAATAATTTGCCTCCCAAAATAATTTGCCAAAATAATTTGCCTCCCAAAATAATTTGCCTCCCAAAATAATTTGCCAAAATAATTTGCCTCCCAAAATAATTTGCCTCCCAAAAAATTTGCCAAAATAATTTGCCTCCCAAAATAATTTGCCAAAATAATTTGCCTCCCAAAATAATTTGCCTCCCAAAATAATTTGCCTCCCAAAAAAATTTGCCAAAATAATTTGCCCTCACAAAATAATTTGCCAAAATAATTTGCCTCCCAAAATAATTTGCCAAAATAATTTGCCTCCCAAAATAATTTGCCTCCCAAAATAATTTGCCTCCCAAAATAATTTGCCTCCCAAAATAATTTGCCTCCCAAAATAATTTGCCTGCCAAAATAATTTGCCTCCCAAAATAACCAGAACCAAAGTGTCAAATAATGGTTAGAAGCTGTTTTTCAACAACCAAAAGTGTCAAATAATGTTTTAGGAGCTGTTTCTCAATAACCAAAAGTGTAAAATAATGTTTTAGGAGCTGCTTCTCAACAACCAAAGTGTCAAATAATGGTTAGAAGCTGTTTTTCAACAACCAAAAGTGTCAAATAATGTTTTAGGAGCTGTTTCTCAACAACCAAAGTGTCAAATAATGGTTAGAAGCTGTTTTTCAACAACCAAAAGTGTCAAATAATGTTTTAGGAGCTGTTTCTCAATAACCAAAAGTGTAAAATAATGTTTTAGGAGCTGTTTCTCAACAACCAAAGTGTCAAATAATGGTTAGAAGCTGTTTTTCAACAACCAAAAGTGTCAAATAATGTTTTAGGAGCTGTTTCTCAATAACCAAAAGTGTCAAATAATGTTTTAGGAGCTGTTTCTCAACAACCAAAGTGTCAAATAATGGTTAGAAGCTGTTTTTCAACAACCAAAAGTGTCAAATAATGTTTTAGGAGCTGTTTCTCAACAACCAAAAGTGTAAAATAATGTTTTAGGAGCTGTTTCTCAACAACCAAAGTGTCAAATAATGGTTAGAAGCTGTTTTTCAACAACCAAAAGTGTCAAATAATGTTTTAGGAGCTGTTTCTCAACAACCAAAAGTGTAAAATAATGTTTTAGGAGCTGTTTCTCAACAACCAAAGTGTCAAATAATGGTTAGAAGCTGTTTTTCAACAACCAAAAGTGTAAAATAATGTCTTAGGAGCTGTTTCTCAATAACCAAAAGTGTAAAATAATGTTTTAGGAGCTGTTTCTCAACAACCAAAGTGTCAAATAACGGTTAGAAGCTGTTTTTCAACAACCAAAAGTGTCAAATAATGTTTTAGGAGCTGTTTCTCAATAACCAAAAGTGTAAAATAATTTGCCAAAATAATTTGCCTCCCAAAATAATTTGCCAAAATAATTTGCCTCCCAAAATAATTTGCCAAAATAATTTGCCTCCCAAAATAATTTGCCTCCCAAAATAATTTGCCAAAATAATTTGCTTCCCAAAATAATTTGCCTCCCAAAATAATTTGCCAAAATAATTTGTCTCCCAAAATAATTTGCCTCCCAAAATAATTTGCCAAAATAATTTGCCTCCCAAAATAATTTGCCTCCCAAAAAATTTGCCAAAATAATTTGCCTCCCAAAATAATTTGCCAAAATAATTTGCCTCCCAAAATAATTTGCCTCCCAAAATAATTTGCCAAAATAATTTGCCTCCCAAAATAATTTGCCTCCCAAAATAATTTGCCTCACAAAATAATTTGCCAAAATAATTTGCCTCCCAAAATAATTTGCCTCCCAAAATAATTTGCCAAAATAATTTGTCTCCCAAAATAATTTGCCAAAATAATTTACCTCCCAAAATAATTTGCCAAAATAATTTGCCTCCCAAAATAATTTGCCTCCCAAAATAATTTGCCTCCCAAAAACATTTGCCAAAATAATTTGCCTCCCAAAATAATTTGCCAAAATAATTTGCCTCCCAAAATAATTTGCCAAAATAATTTGTCTCCCAAAATAATTTGCCAAAATAATTTACCTCCCAAAATAATTTGCCAAAATAATTTGCCTCCCAAAATAATTTGCCAAAATAATTTGCCTCCCAAAATAATTTGCCAAAATAATTTGCCTCCCAAAATAATTTGCCAAAATAATTTGCCTCCCAAAATAATTTGCCTCCCAAAATAATTTGCCAAAATAATTTGCCTCCCAAAATAATTTGCCTCCCAAAATAATTTGCCTCCCAAAATAATTTGCCAAAATAATTTGCCTCCCAAAATAATTTGCCAAAATAATTTGCCTCCCAAAATAATTTGCCAAAATAATTTGCCAAAATAATTTGCCTCCCAAAATAATTTGCCTCCCAAAATAATTTAATTTGCCTCCCAAAATAATTTGCCTCCCAAAATAATTTGCCTCCCAAAAAAAATTGCCAAAATAATTTGCCTCCCAAAATAATTTGCCAAAATAATTTGCCTCCCAAAATAATTTGCCAAAATAATTTGTCTCCCAAAATAATTTACCTCCCAAAATAATTTGCCAAAATAATTTGCCTCCCAAAATAATTTGCCAAAATAATTTGCCTCCCAAAATAATTTGCCTCCCAAAATAATTTGCCAAAATAATTTGCCTCCCAAAATAATTTGCCAAAATAATTTGCCTCCCAAAATAATTTGCCTCCCAAAATAATTTAATTTGCCTCCCAAAATAATTTGCCTCCCAAAATAATTTGCCTCCCAAAAAAATTTGCCAAAATAATTTGCCTCCCAAAATAATTTGCCAAAATAATTTGCCTCCCAAAATAATTTGCCAAAATAATTTGTCTCCCAAAATAATTTACCTCCCAAAATAATTTGCCAAAATAATTTGCCTCCCAAAATAATTTGCCAAAATAATTTGCCTCCCAAAATAATTTGCCTCCCAAAATAATTTGCCAAAATAATTTGCCTCCCAAAATAATTTGCCTCCCAAAATAATTTGTTTTAGGAGCTGTTTCTCAATAACCAAAAGTGTAAAATAATGTTTTAGGAGCTGTTTCTCAACAACCAAAAGTGTCAAATAATGTTTTAGGAGCTGTTTCTCAATAACCAAAAGTGTAAAATAATTTGCCAAAATAATTTGCCTCCCAAAATAATTTGCCAAAATAATTTGCCTCCCAAAATAATTTGCCTCCCAAAATAATTTGCCAAAATAATTTGCTTCCCAAAATAATTTGCCTCCCAAAATAATTTGCCAAAATAATTTGTCTCCCAAAATAATTTGCCTCCCAAAATAATTTGCCTCCCAAAATAATTTGCCTCCCAAAATAATTTGCCTCCCAAAATAATTTGCCAAAATAATTTGCCTCCCAAAATAATTTGCCTCCCAAAAAATTTGCCAAAATAATTTGCCTCCCAAAATAATTTGCCAAAATAATTTGCCTCCCAAAATAATTTGCCTCCCAAAATAATTTGCCTCCCAAAATAATTTGCCAAAATAATTTGCCTCCCAAAAAAATTTGCCAAAATAATTTGCCCTCACAAAATAATTTGCCAAAATAATTTGCCTCCCAAAATAATTTGCCAAAATAATTTGCCTCCCAAAATAATTTGCCTCCCAAAATAATTTGCCTCCCAAAATAATTTGCCTCCCAAAATAATTTGCCTCCCAAAATAATTTGCCTGCCAAAATAATTTGCCTCCCAAAATAACCAGAACCAAAGTGTCAAATAATGGTTAGAAGCTGTTTTTCAACAACCAAAAGTGTCAAATAATGTTTTAGGAGCTGTTTCTCAATAACCAAAAGTGTAAAATAATGTTTTAGGAGCTGCTTCTCAACAACCAAAGTGTCAAATAATGGTTAGAAGCTGTTTTTCAACAACCAAAAGTGTCAAATAATGTTTTAGGAGCTGTTTCTCAACAACCAAAGTGTCAAATAATGGTTAGAAGCTGTTTTTCAACAACCAAAAGTGTCAAATAATGTTTTAGGAGCTGTTTCTCAATAACCAAAAGTGTAAAATAATGTTTTAGGAGCTGTTTCTCAACAACCAAAGTGTCAAATAATGGTTAGAAGCTGTTTTTCAACAACCAAAAGTGTCAAATAATGTTTTAGGAGCTGTTTCTCAATAACCAAAAGTGTCAAATAATGTTTTAGGAGCTGTTTCTCAACAACCAAAGTGTCAAATAATGGTTAGAAGCTGTTTTTCAACAACCAAAAGTGTCAAATAATGTTTTAGGAGCTGTTTCTCAACAACCAAAAGTGTAAAATAATGTTTTAGGAGCTGTTTCTCAACAACCAAAGTGTCAAATAATGGTTAGAAGCTGTTTTTCAACAACCAAAAGTGTCAAATAATGTTTTAGGAGCTGTTTCTCAACAACCAAAAGTGTAAAATAATGTTTTAGGAGCTGTTTCTCAACAACCAAAGTGTCAAATAATGGTTAGAAGCTGTTTTTCAACAACCAAAAGTGTAAAATAATGTCTTAGGAGCTGTTTCTCAATAACCAAAAGTGTAAAATAATGTTTTAGGAGCTGTTTCTCAACAACCAAAGTGTCAAATAACGGTTAGAAGCTGTTTTTCAACAACCAAAAGTGTCAAATAATGTTTTAGGAGCTGTTTCTCAATAACCAAAAGTGTAAAATAATTTGCCAAAATAATTTGCCTCCCAAAATAATTTGCCAAAATAATTTGCCTCCCAAAATAATTTGCCAAAATAATTTGCCTCCCAAAATAATTTGCCTCCCAAAATAATTTGCCAAAATAATTTGCTTCCCAAAATAATTTGCCTCCCAAAATAATTTGCCAAAATAATTTGTCTCCCAAAATAATTTGCCTCCCAAAATAATTTGCCAAAATAATTTGCCTCCCAAAATAATTTGCCTCCCAAAATAATTTGCCAAAATAATTTGCCTCCCAAAATAATTTGCCAAAATAATTTGCCTCCCAAAATAATTTGCCTCCCAAAAAATTTGCCAAAATAATTTGCCTCCCAAAATAATTTGCCAAAATAATTTGCCTCCCAAAATAATTTGCCTCCCAAAATAATTTGCCTCCCAAAAAAATTTGCCTCCCAAAAAAATTTGCCAAAATAATTTGCCTCCCAAAATAATTTGCCAAAATAATTTGCCCTCACAAAATAATTTGCCAAAATAATTTGCCTCCCAAAATAATTTGCCAAAATAATTTGCCTCCCAAAATAATTTGCCTCCCAAAATAATTTGCCTGCCAAAATAATTTGCCTCCCAAAATAATTTGCCTGCCAAAATAATTTGCCTCCCAAAATAACCAGAACCAAAGTGTCAAATAATGGTTAGAAGCTGTTTTTCAACAACCAAAAGTGTCAAATAATGTTTTAGGAGCTGTTTCTCAATAACCAAAAGTGTAAAATAATGTTTTAGGAGCTGCTTCTCAACAACCAAAGTGTCAAATAATGGTTAGAAGCTGTTTTTCAACAACCAAAAGTGTCAAATAATGTTTTAGGAGCTGTTTCTCAACAACCAAAGTGTCAAATAATGGTTAGAAGCTGTTTTTCAACAACCAAAAGTGTCAAATAATGTTTTAGGAGCTGTTTCTCAATAACCAAAAGTGTAAAATAATGTTTTAGGAGCTGTTTCTCAACAACCAAAGTGTCAAATAATGGTTAGAAGCTGTTTTTCAACAACCAAAAGTGTCAAATAATGTTTTAGGAGCTGTTTCTCAATAACCAAAAGTGTCAAATAATGTTTTAGGAGCTGTTTCTCAACAACCAAAGTGTCAAATAATGGTTAGAAGCTGTTTTTCAACAACCAAAAGTGTCAAATAATGTTTTAGGAGCTGTTTCTCAACAACCAAAAGTGTAAAATAATGTTTTAGGAGCTGTTTCTCAACAACCAAAGTGTCAAATAATGGTTAGAAGCTGTTTTTCAACAACCAAAAGTGTCAAATAATGTTTTAGGAGCTGTTTCTCAACAACCAAAAGTGTAAAATAATGTTTTAGGAGCTGTTTCTCAACAACCAAAGTGTCAAATAATGGTTAGAAGCTGTTTTTCAACAACCAAAAGTGTAAAATAATGTCTTAGGAGCTGTTTCTCAATAACCAAAAGTGTAAAATAATGTTTTAGGAGCTGTTTCTCAACAACCAAAGTGTCAAATAACGGTTAGAAGCTGTTTTTCAACAACCAAAAGTGTCAAATAATGTTTTAGGAGCTGTTTCTCAACAACCAAAAGTGTAAAATAATGTTTTAGGAGCTGTTTCTCAATAACCAAAAGTGTCAAATAATGTTTTAGGAGCTGTTTCTCAACAACCAAAGTGTCAAATAATGGTTAGAAGCTGTTTTTCAACAACCAAAAGTGTCAAATAATGTTTTAGGAGCTGTTTCTCAACAACCAAAAGTGTAAAATAATGTTTTAGGAGCTGTTTCTCAACAACCAAAGTGTCAAATAATGGTTAGAAGCTGTTTTTCAACAACCAAAAGTGTCAAATAATGTTTTAGGAGCTGTTTCTCAACAACCAAAAGTGTAAAATAATGTTTTAGGAGCTGTTTCTCAACAACCAAAGTGTCAAATAATGGTTAGAAGCTGTTTTTCAACAACCAAAAGTGTAAAATAATGTCTTAGGAGCTGTTTCTCAATAACCAAAAGTGTAAAATAATGTTTTAGGAGCTGTTTCTCAACAACCAAAGTGTCAAATAACGGTTAGAAGCTGTTTTTCAACAACCAAAAGTGTCAAATAATGTTTTAGGAGCTGTTTCTCAACAACCAAAAGTGTAAAATAATGTTTTAGGAGCTGTTTCTCAATAACCAAAAGTGTCAAATAATGTTTTAGGAGCTGTTTCTCAACAACCAAAGTGTCAAATAATGGTTAGAAGCTGTTTTTCAACAACCAAAAGTGTCAAATAATGTTTTAGGAGCTGTTTCTCAACAACCAAAAGTGTAAAATAATGTTTTAGGAGCTGTTTCTCAACAACCAAAGTGTCAAATAATGGTTAGAAGCTGTTTTTCAACAACCAAAAGTGTCAAATAATGTTTTAGGAGCTGTTTCTCAACAACCAAAAGTGTAAAATAATGTTTTAGGAGCTGTTTCTCAACAACCAAAGTGTCAAATAATGGTTAGAAGCTGTTTTTCAACAACCAAAAGTGTAAAATAATGTCTTAGGAGCTGTTTCTCAATAACCAAAAGTGTAAAATAATGTTTTAGGAGCTGTTTCTCAACAACCAAAGTGTCAAATAACGGTTAGAAGCTGTTTTTCAACAACCAAAAGTGTCAAATAATGTTTTAGGAGCTGTTTCTCAATAACCAAAAGTGTAAAATAATTTGCCAAAATAATTTGCCTCCCAAAATAATTTGCCAAAATAATTTGCCTCCCAAAATAATTTGCCAAAATAATTTGCCTCCCAAAATAATTTGCCTCCCAAAATAATTTGCCTCCCAAAATAATTTGCCAAAATAATTTGCCTCCCAAAATAATTTGCCTCCCAAAATAATTTGCCAAAATAATTTGCCTCCCAAAATAATTTGCCAAAATAATTTGCCTCCCAAAATAATTTGCCTCCCAAAAAATTTGCCAAAATAATTTGCCTCCCAAAATAATTTGCCAAAATAATTTGCCTCCCAAAATAATTTGCCTCCCAAAATAATTTGCCTCCCAAAAAAATTTGCCTCCCAAAAAAATTTGCCAAAATAATTTGCCTCCCAAAATAATTTGCCAAAATAATTTGCCCTCACAAAATAATTTGCCAAAATAATTTGCCTCCCAAAATAATTTGCCAAAATAATTTGCCTCCCAAAATAATTTGCCTCCCAAAATAATTTGCCTGCCAAAATAATTTGCCTCCCAAAATAATTTGCCTGCCAAAATAATTTGCCTCCCAAAATAACCAGAACCAAAGTGTCAAATAATGGTTAGAAGCTGTTTTTCAACAACCAAAAGTGTCAAATAATGTTTTAGGAGCTGTTTCTCAATAACCAAAAGTGTAAAATAATGTTTTAGGAGCTGCTTCTCAACAACCAAAGTGTCAAATAATGGTTAGAAGCTGTTTTTCAACAACCAAAAGTGTCAAATAATGTTTTAGGAGCTGTTTCTCAACAACCAAAGTGTCAAATAATGGTTAGAAGCTGTTTTTCAACAACCAAAAGTGTCAAATAATGTTTTAGGAGCTGTTTCTCAATAACCAAAAGTGTAAAATAATGTTTTAGGAGCTGTTTCTCAACAACCAAAGTGTCAAATAATGGTTAGAAGCTGTTTTTCAACAACCAAAAGTGTCAAATAATGTTTTAGGAGCTGTTTCTCAATAACCAAAAGTGTCAAATAATGTTTTAGGAGCTGTTTCTCAACAACCAAAGTGTCAAATAATGGTTAGAAGCTGTTTTTCAACAACCAAAAGTGTCAAATAATGTTTTAGGAGCTGTTTCTCAACAACCAAAAGTGTAAAATAATGTTTTAGGAGCTGTTTCTCAACAACCAAAGTGTCAAATAATGGTTAGAAGCTGTTTTTCAACAACCAAAAGTGTCAAATAATGTTTTAGGAGCTGTTTCTCAACAACCAAAAGTGTAAAATAATGTTTTAGGAGCTGTTTCTCAACAACCAAAGTGTCAAATAATGGTTAGAAGCTGTTTTTCAACAACCAAAAGTGTAAAATAATGTCTTAGGAGCTGTTTCTCAATAACCAAAAGTGTAAAATAATGTTTTAGGAGCTGTTTCTCAACAACCAAAGTGTCAAATAACGGTTAGAAGCTGTTTTTCAACAACCAAAAGTGTCAAATAATGTTTTAGGAGCTGTTTCTCAATAACCAAAAGTGTCAAATAATGTTTTAGGAGCTGTTTCTCAACAACCAAAGTGTCAAATAATGGTTAGAAGCTGTTTTTCAACAACCAAAAGTGTCAAATAATGTTTTAGGAGCTGTTTCTCAACAACCAAAAGTGTAAAATAATGTTTTAGGAGCTGTTTCTCAACAACCAAAGTGTCAAATAATGGTTAGAAGCTGTTTTTCAACAACCAAAAGTGTCAAATAATGTTTTAGGAGCTGTTTCTCAACAACCAAAAGTGTAAAATAATGTTTTAGGAGCTGTTTCTCAACAACCAAAGTGTCAAATAATGGTTAGAAGCTGTTTTTCAACAACCAAAAGTGTAAAATAATGTCTTAGGAGCTGTTTCTCAATAACCAAAAGTGTAAAATAATGTTTTAGGAGCTGTTTCTCAACAACCAAAGTGTCAAATAACGGTTAGAAGCTGTTTTTCAACAACCAAAAGTGTCAAATAATGTTTTAGGAGCTGTTTCTCAATAACCAAAAGTGTAAAATAATTTGCCAAAATAATTTGCCTCCCAAAATAATTTGCCAAAATAATTTGCCTCCCAAAATAATTTGCCAAAATAATTTGCCTCCCAAAATAATTTGCCTCCCAAAATAATTTGCCAAAATAATTTGCTTCCCAAAATAATTTGCCTCCCAAAATAATTTGCCAAAATAATTTGTCTCCCAAAATAATTTGCCTCCCAAAATAATTTGCCAAAATAATTTGCCTCCCAAAATAATTTGCCTCCCAAAATAATTTGCCAAAATAATTTGCCTCCCAAAATAATTTGCCTCCCAAAAAATTTGCCAAAATAATTTGCCTCCCAAAATAATTTGCCAAAATAATTTGCCTCCCAAAATAATTTGCCTCCCAAAATAATTTGCCTCCCAAAAAAATTTGCCTCCCAAAAAAATTTGCCAAAATAATTTGCCTCCCAAAATAATTTGCCAAAATAATTTGCCCTCACAAAATAATTTGCCAAAATAATTTGCCTCCCAAAATAATTTGCCAAAATAATTTGCCTCCCAAAATAATTTGCCTCCCAAAATAATTTGCCTCCCAAAATAATTTGCCTCCCAAAATAATTTGCCTGCCAAAATAATTTGCCTCCCAAAATAATTTGCCTGTCAAAATAATTTGCCTCCCAAAATAACCAGAACCAAAGTGTCAAATAATGGTTAGAAGCTGTTTTTCAACAACCAAAAGTGTCAAATAATGTTTTAGGAGCTGTTTCTCAATAACCAAAAGTGTAAAATAATGTTTTAGGAGCTGCTTCTCAACAACCAAAGTGTCAAATAATGGTTAGAAGCTGTTTTTCAACAACCAAAAGTGTCAAATAATGTTTTAGGAGCTGTTTCTCAACAACCAAAGTGTCAAATAATGGTTAGAAGCTGTTTTTCAACAACCAAAAGTGTCAAATAATGTTTTAGGAGCTGTTTCTCAATAACCAAAAGTGTAAAATAATGTTTTAGGAGCTGTTTCTCAACAACCAAAGTGTCAAATAATGGTTAGAAGCTGTTTTTCAACAACCAAAAGTGTCAAATAATGTTTTAGGAGCTGTTTCTCAATAACCAAAAGTGTCAAATAATGTTTTAGGAGCTGTTTCTCAACAACCAAAGTGTCAAATAATGGTTAGAAGCTGTTTTTCAACAACCAAAAGTGTCAAATAATGTTTTAGGAGCTGTTTCTCAACAACCAAAAGTGTAAAATAATGTTTTAGGAGCTGTTTCTCAACAACCAAAGTGTCAAATAATGGTTAGAAGCTGTTTTTCAACAACCAAAAGTGTCAAATAATGTTTTAGGAGCTGTTTCTCAACAACCAAAAGTGTAAAATAATGTTTTAGGAGCTGTTTCTCAACAACCAAAGTGTCAAATAATGGTTAGAAGCTGTTTTTCAACAACCAAAAGTGTAAAATAATGTCTTAGGAGCTGTTTCTCAATAACCAAAAGTGTAAAATAATGTTTTAGGAGCTGTTTCTCAACAACCAAAGTGTCAAATAACGGTTAGAAGCTGTTTTTCAACAACCAAAAGTGTCAAATAATGTTTTAGGAGCTGTTTCTCAATAACCAAAAGTGTAAAATAATTTGCCAAAATAATTTGCCTCCCAAAATAATTTGCCAAAATAATTTGCCTCCCAAAATAATTTGCCAAAATAATTTGCCTCCCAAAATAATTTGCCTCCCAAAATAATTTGCCTCCCAAAATAATTTGCCAAAATAATTTGCTTCCCAAAATAATTTGCCTCCCAAAATAATTTGCCAAAATAATTTGTCTCCCAAAATAATTTGCCTCCCAAAATAATTTGCCAAAATAATTTGCCTCCCAAAATAATTTGCCTCCCAAAATAATTTGCCTCCCAAAATAATTTGCCAAAATAATTTGCCTCCCAAAATAATTTGCCTCCCAAAAAATTTGCCAAAATAATTTGCCTCCCAAAATAATTTGCCTCCCAAAATAATTTGCCTCCCAAAATAATTTGCCTCCCAAAATAATTTGCCAAAATAATTTGCCTCCCAAAATAATTTGCCTCCCAAAATAATTTGCCAAAATAATTTGTCTCCCAAAATAATTTGCCAAAATAATTTACCTCCCAAAATAATTTGCCAAAATAATTTGCCTCCCAAAATAATTTGCCTCCCAAAAAAATTTGCCAAAAAAATTTGCCAAAATAATTTGCCTCCCAAAATAATTTGCCAAAATAATTTGCCTCCCAAAATAATTTGCCAAAATAATTTGTCTCCCAAAATAATTTGCCAAAATAATTTACCTCCCAAAATAATTTGCCAAAATAATTTGCCTCCCAAAATAATTTGCCAAAATAATTTGCCTCCCAAAATAATTTGCCTCCCAAAATAATTTGCCTCCCAAAATAATTTGCCTCACAAAATAATTTGCCTCACAAAATAATTTGCCAAAATAATTTGCCTCCCAAAATAATTTGCCTCCCAAAATAATTTGCCAAAATAATTTGCCTCCCAAAATAATTTGCCTCCCAAAATAATTTGCCTCCCAAAAAAATTTGCCAAAATAATTTGCCTCCCAAAATAATTTGCCAAAATAATTTGCCTCCCAAAATAATTTGCCAAAATAATTTGTCTCCCAAAATAATTTACCTCCCAAAATAATTTGCCAAAATAATTTGCCTCCCAAAATAATTTGCCAAAATAATTTGCCTCCCAAAATAATTTGCCTCCCAAAATAATTTGCCAAAATAATTTGCCTCCCAAAATAATTTAATTTGCCTCCCAAAATAATTTGCCTCCCAAAATAATTTGCCTCCCAAAAAAATTTGCCAAAATAATTTGCCTCCCAAAATAATTTGCCAAAATAATTTGCCTCCCAAAATAATTTGCCAAAATAATTTGTCTCCCAAAATAATTTACCTCCCAAAATAATTTGCCAAAATAATTTGCCTCCCAAAATAACCAGAACCAAAGTGTCAAATAATGGTTAGAAGCTGTTTTTCAACAACCAAAAGTGTCAAATAATGTTTTAGGAGCTGTTTCTCAATAACCAAAAGTGTAAAATAATGTTTTAGGAGCTGTTTCTCAACAACCAAAGTGTCAAATAATGGTTAGAAGCTGTTTTTCAACAACCAAAAGTGTCAAATAATGTTTTAGGAGCTGTTTCTCAACAACCAAAAGTGTAAAATAATGTTTTAGGAGCTGTTTCTCAACAACCAAAGTGTCAAATAATGGTTAGAAGCTGTTTTTCAACAACCAAAAGTGTCAAATATTGTTTTAGGAGCTGTTTCTCAACAACCAAAAGTGTAAAATAATGTTTTAGGAGCTGTTTCTCAACAACCAAAGTGTCAAATAATGGTTAGAAGCTGTTTTTCAACAACCAAAAGTGTCAAATAATGTTTTAGGAGCTGTTTCTTAATAACCAAAAGTGTAAAATAATGTTTTAGGAGCTGTTTCTCAACAACCAAAGTGTCAAATAATGGTTAGAAGCTGTTTTTCAACAACCAAAAGTGTCAAATAATGTTTTAGGAGCTGTTTCTCAATAACCAAAAGTGTAAAATAATTTGCCAAAATAATTTGCCTCCCAAAATAATTTGCCAAAATAATTTGCCTCCCAAAATAATTTGCCAAAATAATTTGCCAAAATAATTTGCCTCCCAAAATAATTTGCCTCCCAAAATAATTTGCCTCCCAAAATAATTTGCCAAAATAATTTGCCTCCCAAAATAATTTGCCTCCCAAAATAATTTGCCAAAATAATTTGCCTCCCAAAATAATTTGCCAAAATAATTTGCCTCCCAAAATAATTTGCCTCCCAAAAAATTTGCCAAAATAATTTGCCTCCCAAAATAATTTGCCAAAATAATTTGCCTCCCAAAATAATTTGCCTCCCAAAATAATTTGCCTCCCAAAAAAATTTGCCTCCCAAAAAAATTTGCCAAAATAATTTGCCTCCCAAAATAATTTGCCAAAATAATTTGCCCTCACAAAATAATTTGCCAAAATAATTTGCCCCCCAAAATAATTTGCCAAAATAATTTGCCTCCCAAAATAATTTGCCTCCCAAAATAATTTGCCTGCCAAAATAATTTGCCTCCCAAAATAATTTGCCTGCCAAAATAATTTGCCTCCCAAAATAACCAGAACCAAAGTGTCAAATAATGGTTAGAAGCTGTTTTTCAACAACCAAAAGTGTCAAATAATGTTTTAGGAGCTGTTTCTCAATAACCAAAAGTGTAAAATAATGTTTTAGGAGCTGCTTCTCAACAACCAAAGTGTCAAATAATGGTTAGAAGCTGTTTTTCAACAACCAAAAGTGTCAAATAATGTTTTAGGAGCTGTTTCTCAACAACCAAAGTGTCAAATAATGGTTAGAAGCTGTTTTTCAACAACCAAAAGTGTCAAATAATGTTTTAGGAGCTGTTTCTCAATAACCAAAAGTGTAAAATAATGTTTTAGGAGCTGTTTCTCAACAACCAAAGTGTCAAATAATGGTTAGAAGCTGTTTTTCAACAACCAAAAGTGTCAAATAATGTTTTAGGAGCTGTTTCTCAATAACCAAAAGTGTCAAATAATGTTTTAGGAGCTGTTTCTCAACAACCAAAGTGTCAAATAATGGTTAGAAGCTGTTTTTCAACAACCAAAAGTGTCAAATAATGTTTTAGGAGCTGTTTCTCAACAACCAAAAGTGTAAAATAATGTTTTAGGAGCTGTTTCTCAACAACCAAAGTGTCAAATAATGGTTAGAAGCTGTTTTTCAACAACCAAAAGTGTCAAATAATGTTTTAGGAGCTGTTTCTCAACAACCAAAAGTGTAAAATAATGTTTTAGGAGCTGTTTCTCAACAACCAAAGTGTCAAATAATGGTTAGAAGCTGTTTTTCAACAACCAAAAGTGTAAAATAATGTCTTAGGAGCTGTTTCTCAATAACCAAAAGTGTAAAATAATGTTTTAGGAGCTGTTTCTCAACAACCAAAGTGTCAAATAACGGTTAGAAGCTGTTTTTCAACAACCAAAAGTGTCAAATAATGTTTTAGGAGCTGTTTCTCAACAACCAAAGTGTCAAATAATGGTTAGAAGCTGTTTTTCAACAACCAAAAGTGTCAAATAATGTTTTAGGAGCTGTTTCTCAATAACCAAAAGTGTAAAATAATGTTTTAGGAGCTGTTTCTCAACAACCAAAGTGTCAAATAATGGTTAGAAGCTGTTTTTCAACAACCAAAAGTGTCAAATAATGTTTTAGGAGCTGTTTCTCAATAACCAAAAGTGTCAAATAATGTTTTAGGAGCTGTTTCTCAACAACCAAAGTGTCAAATAATGGTTAGAAGCTGTTTTTCAACAACCAAAAGTGTCAAATAATGTTTTAGGAGCTGTTTCTCAACAACCAAAAGTGTAAAATAATGTTTTAGGAGCTGTTTCTCAACAACCAAAGTGTCAAATAATGGTTAGAAGCTGTTTTTCAACAACCAAAAGTGTCAAATAATGTTTTAGGAGCTGTTTCTCAACAACCAAAAGTGTAAAATAATGTTTTAGGAGCTGTTTCTCAACAACCAAAGTGTCAAATAATGGTTAGAAGCTGTTTTTCAACAACCAAAAGTGTAAAATAATGTCTTAGGAGCTGTTTCTCAATAACCAAAAGTGTAAAATAATGTTTTAGGAGCTGTTTCTCAACAACCAAAGTGTCAAATAACGGTTAGAAGCTGTTTTTCAACAACCAAAAGTGTCAAATAATGTTTTAGGAGCTGTTTCTCAATAACCAAAAGTGTAAAATAATTTGCCAAAATAATTTGCCTCCCAAAATAATTTGCCAAAATAATTTGCCTCCCAAAATAATTTGCCAAAATAATTTGCCTCCCAAAATAATTTGCCTCCCAAAATAATTTGCCAAAATAATTTGCTTCCCAAAATAATTTGCCTCCCAAAATAATTTGCCAAAATAATTTGCCCTCACAAAATAATTTGCCAAAATAATTTGCCTCCCAAAATAATTTGCCAAAATAATTTGCCTCCCAAAATAATTTGCCTCCCAAAATAATTTGCCTGCCAAAATAATTTGCCTCCCAAAATAATTTGCCTGCCAAAATAATTTGCCTCCCAAAATAACCAGAACCAAAGTGTCAAATAATGGTTAGAAGCTGTTTTTCAACAACCAAAAGTGTCAAATAATGTTTTAGGAGCTGTTTCTCAATAACCAAAAGTGTAAAATAATGTTTTAGGAGCTGCTTCTCAACAACCAAAGTGTCAAATAATGGTTAGAAGCTGTTTTTCAACAACCAAAAGTGTCAAATAATGTTTTAGGAGCTGTTTCTCAACAACCAAAGTGTCAAATAATGGTTAGAAGCTGTTTTTCAACAACCAAAAGTGTCAAATAATGTTTTAGGAGCTGTTTCTCAATAACCAAAAGTGTAAAATAATGTTTTAGGAGCTGTTTCTCAACAACCAAAGTGTCAAATAATGGTTAGAAGCTGTTTTTCAACAACCAAAAGTGTCAAATAATGTTTTAGGAGCTGTTTCTCAATAACCAAAAGTGTCAAATAATGTTTTAGGAGCTGTTTCTCAACAACCAAAGTGTCAAATAATGGTTAGAAGCTGTTTTTCAACAACCAAAAGTGTCAAATAATGTTTTAGGAGCTGTTTCTCAACAACCAAAAGTGTAAAATAATGTTTTAGGAGCTGTTTCTCAACAACCAAAGTGTCAAATAATGGTTAGAAGCTGTTTTTCAACAACCAAAAGTGTCAAATAATGTTTTAGGAGCTGTTTCTCAACAACCAAAAGTGTAAAATAATGTTTTAGGAGCTGTTTCTCAACAACCAAAGTGTCAAATAATGGTTAGAAGCTGTTTTTCAACAACCAAAAGTGTAAAATAATGTCTTAGGAGCTGTTTCTCAATAACCAAAAGTGTAAAATAATGTTTTAGGAGCTGTTTCTCAACAACCAAAGTGTCAAATAACGGTTAGAAGCTGTTTTTCAACAACCAAAAGTGTCAAATAATGTTTTAGGAGCTGTTTCTCAACAACCAAAAGTGTAAAATAATGTTTTAGGAGCTGTTTCTCAATAACCAAAAGTGTCAAATAATGTTTTAGGAGCTGTTTCTCAACAACCAAAGTGTCAAATAATGGTTAGAAGCTGTTTTTCAACAACCAAAAGTGTCAAATAATGTTTTAGGAGCTGTTTCTCAACAACCAAAAGTGTAAAATAATGTTTTAGGAGCTGTTTCTCAACAACCAAAGTGTCAAATAATGGTTAGAAGCTGTTTTTCAACAACCAAAAGTGTCAAATAATGTTTTAGGAGCTGTTTCTCAACAACCAAAAGTGTAAAATAATGTTTTAGGAGCTGTTTCTCAACAACCAAAGTGTCAAATAATGGTTAGAAGCTGTTTTTCAACAACCAAAAGTGTAAAATAATGTCTTAGGAGCTGTTTCTCAATAACCAAAAGTGTAAAATAATGTTTTAGGAGCTGTTTCTCAACAACCAAAGTGTCAAATAACGGTTAGAAGCTGTTTTTCAACAACCAAAAGTGTCAAATAATGTTTTAGGAGCTGTTTCTCAATAACCAAAAGTGTAAAATAATTTGCCAAAATAATTTGCCTCCCAAAATAATTTGCCAAAATAATTTGCCTCCCAAAATAATTTGCCAAAATAATTTGCCTCCCAAAATAATTTGCCTCCCAAAATAATTTGCCAAAATAATTTGCTTCCCAAAATAATTTGCCTCCCAAAATAATTTGCCAAAATAATTTGTCTCCCAAAATAATTTGCCTCCCAAAATAATTTGCCAAAATAATTTGCCTCCCAAAATAATTTGCCTCCCAAAATAATTTGCCTCCCAAAATAATTTGCCTCCCAAAAAATTTGCCTAAATAATTTGCCTCCCAAAATAATTTGCCAAAATAATTTGCCTCCCAAAATAATTTGCCTCCCAAAATAATTTGCCTCCCAAAAAAATTTGCCTCCCAAAAAAATTTGCCAAAATAATTTGCCTCCCAAAATAATTTGCCAAAATAATTTGCCCTCACAAAATAATTTGCCAAAATAATTTGCCTCCCAAAATAATTTGCCAAAATAATTTGCCTCCCAAAATAATTTGCCTCCCAAAATAATTTGCCTGCCAAAATAATTTGCCTCCCAAAATAATTTGCCTGTCAAAATAATTTGCCTCCCAAAATAACCAGAACCAAAGTGTCAAATAATGGTTAGAAGCTGTTTTTCAACAACCAAAAGTGTCAAATAATGTTTTAGGAGCTGTTTCTCAATAACCAAAAGTGTAAAATAATGTTTTAGGAGCTGCTTCTCAACAACCAAAGTGTCAAATAATGGTTAGAAGCTGTTTTTCAACAACCAAAAGTGTCAAATAATGTTTTAGGAGCTGTTTCTCAACAACCAAAGTGTCAAATAATGGTTAGAAGCTGTTTTTCAACAACCAAAAGTGTCAAATAATGTTTTAGGAGCTGTTTCTCAATAACCAAAAGTGTAAAATAATGTTTTAGGAGCTGCTTCTCAACAACCAAAGTGTCAAATAATGGTTAGAAGCTGTTTTTCAACAACCAAAAGTGTCAAATAATGTTTTAGGAGCTGTTTCTCAACAACCAAAGTGTCAAATAATGGTTAGAAGCTGTTTTTCAACAACCAAAAGTGTCAAATAATGTTTTAGGAGCTGTTTCTCAATAACCAAAAGTGTAAAATAATGTTTTAGGAGCTGTTTCTCAACAACCAAAGTGTCAAATAATGGTTAGAAGCTGTTTTTCAACAACCAAAAGTGTCAAATAATGTTTTAGGAGCTGTTTCTCAATAACCAAAAGTGTCAAATAATGTTTTAGGAGCTGTTTCTCAACAACCAAAGTGTCAAATAATGGTTAGAAGCTGTTTTTCAACAACCAAAAGTGTCAAATAATGTTTTAGGAGCTGTTTCTCAACAACCAAAAGTGTAAAATAATGTTTTAGGAGCTGTTTCTCAACAACCAAAGTGTCAAATAATGGTTAGAAGCTGTTTTTCAACAACCAAAAGTGTCAAATAATGTTTTAGGAGCTGTTTCTCAACAACCAAAAGTGTAAAATAATGTTTTAGGAGCTGTTTCTCAACAACCAAAGTGTCAAATAATGGTTAGAAGCTGTTTTTCAACAACCAAAAGTGTAAAATAATGTCTTAGGAGCTGTTTCTCAATAACCAAAAGTGTAAAATAATGTTTTAGGAGCTGTTTCTCAACAACCAAAGTGTCAAATAACGGTTAGAAGCTGTTTTTCAACAACCAAAAGTGTCAAATAATGTTTTAGGAGCTGTTTCTCAATAACCAAAAGTGTAAAATAATTTGCCAAAATAATTTGCCTCCCAAAATAATTTGCCAAAATAATTTGCCTCCCAAAATAATTTGCCAAAATAATTTGCCTCCCAAAATAATTTGCCAAAATAATTTGCCTCCCAAAATAATTTGCCTCCCAAAATAATTTGCCAAAATAATTTGCTTCCCAAAATAATTTGCCTCCCAAAATAATTTGCCAAAATAATTTGTCTCCCAAAATAATTTGCCTCCCAAAATAATTTGCCAAAATAATTTGCCTCCCAAAATAATTTGCCTCCCAAAATAATTTGCCAAAATAATTTGCCTCCCAAAAAATTTGCCAAAATAATTTGCCTCCCAAAATAATTTGCCAAAATAATTTGCCTCCCAAAATAATTTGCCTCCCAAAATAATTTGCCTCCCAAAATAATTTGCCAAAATAATTTGCCTCCCAAAATAATTTGCCTCCCAAAATAATTTGCCTCACAAAATAATTTGCCAAAATAATTTGCCTCCCAAAATAATTTGCCTCCCAAAATAATTTGCCAAAATAATTTGTCTCCCAAAATAATTTGCCAAAATAATTTACCTCCCAAAATAATTTGCCTCCCAAAATAATTTGCCTCCCAAAAAAATTTGCCAAAAAAATTTGCCAAAATAATTTGCCTCCCAAAATAATTTGCCAAAATAATTTGCCTCCCAAAATAATTTGCCAAAATAATTTGTCTCCCAAAATAATTTGCCAAAATAATTTACCTCCCAAAATAATTTGCCAAAATAATTTGCCTCCCAAAATAATTTGCCAAAATAATTTGCCTCCCAAAATAATTTGCCTCCCAAAATAATTTGCCAAAATAATTTGCCTCCCAAAATAATTTGCCTCCCAAAATAATTTGCCTCACAAAATAATTTGCCAAAATAATTTGCCTCCCAAAATAATTTGCCTCCCAAAATAATTTGCCAAAATAATTTGCCTCCCAAAATAATTTGCCTCCCAAAATAATTTGCCTCCCAAAATAATTTGCCTCCCAAAAAAATTTGCCAAAATAATTTGCCTCCCAAAATAATTTGCCAAAATAATTTGCCTCCCAAAATAATTTGCCAAAATAATTTGTCTCCCAAAATAATTTACCTCCCAAAATAATTTGCCAAAATAATTTGCCTCCCAAAATAATTTGCCAAAATAATTTGCCTCCCAAAATAATTTGCCTCCCAAAATAATTTGCCAAAATAATTTGCCAAAATAATTTGCCTCCCAAAATAATTTAATTTGCCTCCCAAAATAATTTGCCTCCCAAAATAATTTGCCTCCCAAAAAAATTTGCCAAAATAATTTGCCTCCCAAAATAATTTGCCAAAATAATTTGCCTCCCAAAATAATTTGCCAAAATAATTTGTCTCCCAAAATAATTTACCTCCCAAAATAATTTGCCAAAATAATTTGCCTCCCAAAATAACCAGAACCAAAGTGTCAAATAATGGTTAGAAGCTGTTTTTCAACAACCAAAAGTGTCAAATAATGTTTTAGGAGCTGTTTCTCAATAACCAAAAGTGTAAAATAATGTTTTAGGAGCTGTTTCTCAACAACCAAAGTGTCAAATAATGGTTAGAAGCTGTTTTTCAACAACCAAAAGTGTCAAATAATGTTTTAGGAGCTGTTTCTCAACAACCAAAAGTGTAAAATAATGTTTTAGGAGCTGTTTCTCAACAACCAAAGTGTCAAATAATGGTTAGAAGCTGTTTTTCAACAACCAAAAGTGTCAAATATTGTTTTAGGAGCTGTTTCTCAACAACCAAAAGTGTAAAATAATGTTTTAGGAGCTGTTTCTCAACAACCAAAGTGTCAAATAATGGTTAGAAGCTGTTTTTCAACAACCAAAAGTGTCAAATAATGTTTTAGGAGCTGTTTCTTAATAACCAAAAGTGTAAAATAATGTTTTAGGAGCTGTTTCTCAACAACCAAAGTGTCAAATAATGGTTAGAAGCTGTTTTTCAACAACCAAAAGTGTCAAATAATGTTTTAGGAGCTGTTTCTCAATAACCAAAAGTGTAAAATAATGTTTTAGGAGCTGTTTCTCAACAACCAAAGTGTCAAATAATGGTTAGAAGCTGTTTTTCAACAACCAAAAGTGTCAAATAATGTTTTAGGAGCTGTTTCTCAATAACCAAAAGTGTAAAATAATGTTTTAGGAGCTGTTTCTCAACAACCAAAGTGTCAAATAATGGTTAGAAGCTGTTTTTCAACAACCAAAAGTGTCAAATAATGTTTTAGGAGCTGTTTCTCAATAACCAAAAGTGTAAAATAATGTTTTAGGAGCTGTTTCTCAACAACCAAAGTGTCAAATAATGGTTAGAAGCTGTTTTTCAACAACCAAAAGTGTCAAATAATGTTTTAGGAGCTGTTTCTCAGTAACCAAAAGTGTAAAATAATGTTTTAGGAGCTGTTTCTCAACAACCAAAGTGTCAAATAATGGTTAGAAGCTGTTTTTCAACAACCAAAAGTGTCAATGTTTTAGGAGCTGTTTCTCAACAACCAAAAGTGTAAAATAATGTTTTAGGAGCTGTTTCTCAACAACCAAAGTGTCAAATAATGGTTAGAAGCTGTTTTTCAACAACCAAAAGTGTCAAATAATGTTTTAGGAGCTGTTTCTCAACAACCAAAAGTGTAAAATAATGTTTTAGGAGCTGTTTCTCAACAACCAAAGTGTCAAATAATGGTTAGAAGCTGTTTTTCAACAACCAAAAGTGTAAAATAATGTCTTAGGAGCTGTTTCTCAATAACCAAAAGTGTAAAATAATGTTTTAGGAGCTGTTTCTCAACAACCAAAGTGTCAAATAACGGTTAGAAGCTGTTTTTCAACAACCAAAAGTGTCAAATAATGTTTTAGGAGCTGTTTCTCAATAACCAAAAGTGTAAAATAATTTGCCAAAATAATTTGCCTCCCAAAATAATTTGCCAAAATAATTTGCCTCCCAAAATAATTTGCCTCCCAAAATAATTTTTCCAAAATAATTTGCTTCCCAAAATAATTTGCCTCCCAAAATAATTTGCCAAAATAATTTGTCTCCCAAAATAATTTGCCTCCCAAAATAATTTGCCAAAATAATTTGCCTCCCAAAATAATTTGCCTCCCAAAATAATTTGCCAAAATAATTTGCCTCCCAAAATAATTTGCCTCCCAAAAAATTTGCCAAAATAATTTGCCTCCCAAAATAATTTGCCAAAATAATTTGCCTCCCAAAATAATTTGCCTCCCAAAAAAATTTGCCAAAATAATTTGCCCTCACAAAATAATTTGCCAAAATAATTTGCCTCCCAAAATAATTTGCCAAAATAATTTGCCTCCCAAAATAATTTGCCTCCCAAAATAATTTGCCAAAATAATTTGCCTCCCAAAATAATTTGCCTGCCAAAATAATTTGCCTCCCAAAATAACCAGAACCAAAGTGTCAAATAATGGTTAGAAGCTGTTTTTCAACAACCAAAAGTGTCAAATAATGTTTTAGGAGCTGTTTCTCAATAACCAAAAGTGTAAAATAATGTTTTAGGAGCTGCTTCTCAACAACCAAAGTGTCAAATAATGGTTAGAAGCTGTTTTTCAACAACCAAAAGTGTCAAATAATGTTTTAGGAGCTGTTTCTCAACAACCAAAGTGTCAAATAATGGTTAGAAGCTGTTTTTCAACAACCAAAAGTGTCAAATAATGTTTTAGGAGCTGTTTCTCAATAACCAAAAGTGTAAAATAATGTTTTAGGAGCTGTTTCTCAACAACCAAAGTGTCAAATAATGGTTAGAAGCTGTTTTTCAACAACCAAAAGTGTCAAATAATGTTTTAGGAGCTGTTTCTCAATAACCAAAAGTGTCAAATAATGTTTTAGGAGCTGTTTCTCAACAACCAAAGTGTCAAATAATGGTTAGAAGCTGTTTTTCAACAACCAAAAGTGTCAAATAATGTTTTAGGAGCTGTTTCTCAACAACCAAAAGTGTAAAATAATGTTTTAGGAGCTGTTTCTCAACAACCAAAGTGTCAAATAATGGTTAGAAGCTGTTTTTCAACAACCAAAAGTGTCAAATAATGTTTTAGGAGCTGTTTCTCAACAACCAAAAGTGTAAAATAATGTTTTAGGAGCTGTTTCTCAACAACCAAAGTGTCAAATAATGGTTAGAAGCTGTTTTTCAACAACCAAAAGTGTAAAATAATGTCTTAGGAGCTGTTTCTCAATAACCAAAAGTGTAAAATAATGTTTTAGGAGCTGTTTCTCAACAACCAAAGTGTCAAATAACGGTTAGAAGCTGTTTTTCAACAACCAAAAGTGTCAAATGTTTTAGGAGCTGTTTCTCAATAACCAAAAGTGTAAAATAATTTGCCAAAATAATTTGCCTCCCAAAATAATTTGCCAAAATAATTTGCCTCCCAAAATAATTTGCCAAAATAATTTGCCTCCCAAAATAATTTGCCTCCCAAAATAATTTGCCAAAATAATTTGCTTCCCAAAATAATTTGCCTCCCAAAATAATTTGCCAAAATAATTTGTCTCCCAAAATAATTTGCCTCCCAAAATAATTTGCCAAAATAATTTGCCTCCCAAAATAATTTGCCTCCCAAAATAATTTGCCAAAATAATTTGCCTCCCAAAATAATTTGCCTCCCAAAATAATTTGCCTCCCAAAAAATTTGCCAAAATAATTTGCCTCCCAAAATAATTTGCCAAAATAATTTGCCTCCCAAAATAATTTGCCTCCCAAAATAATTTGCCTCCCAAAAAAATTTGCCTCCCAAAAAAATTTGCCAAAATAATTTGCCTCCCAAAATAATTTGCCAAAATAATTTGCCAAAATAATTTGCCTCCCAAAATAATTTGCCAGAATAATTTGCCTCCCAAAATAATTTGCCTCCCAAAATAATTTGCCTGCCAAAATAATTTGCCTCCCAAAATAATTTGCCTGCCAAAATAATTTGCCTCCCAAAATAACCAGAACCAAAGTGTCAAATAATGGTTAGAAGCTGTTTTTCAACAACCAAAAGTGTCAAATAATGTTTTAGGAGCTGTTTCTCAATAACCAAAAGTGTAAAATAATGTTTTAGGAGCTGTTTCTCAACAACCAAAGTGTCAAATAATGGTTAGAAGCTGTTTTTCAACAACCAAAAGTGTCAAATAATGTTTTAGGAGCTGTTTCTCAATAACCAAAAGTGTAAAATAATGTTTTAGGAGCTGTTTCTCAACAACCAAAGTGTCAAATAATGGTTAGAAGCTGTTTTTCAACAACCAAAAGTGTCAAATAATGTTTTAGGAGCTGTTTCTCAATAACCAAAAGTGTAAAATAATGTTTTAGGAGCTGTTTCTCAACAACCAAAGAGTCAATTAATGGTTAGAAGCTGTTTTTCAATAACCAAAAGTGTCAAATAATGTTTTAGGAGCTGTTTCTCAATAACCAAAAGTGTAAAATAATGTTTTAGGAGCTGTTTCTCAACATCCAAAGTGTCAAATAATGGTTAGAAGCTGTTTTTCAACAACCAAAAGTGTAAAATAATGTTTTAGGAGCTGTTTCTCAATAACCAAAAGTGTAAAATAATTTGCCAAAATAATTTGCCTCCCAAAATAATTTGCCAAAATAATTTGCCTCCCAAAATAATTTGCCAAAATAATTTGCCTCCCAAAATAATTTGCTAAAATAATTTGCCTCCCAAAATAATTTGCCTCCCAAAAAATTTGCCAAAATAATTTGCCTCCCAAAATAATTTGCCAAAATAATTTGCCAAAATAATTTGCCTCCCAAAATAATTTGCCTCCCAAAATAAATTGCCAAAATAATTTGCCTCCCAAAATAATTTGCCAAAATAATTTGCCTCCCAAAATAATTTGCCAAAATAATTTGCCTCCCAAAATAATTTGCCAAAATAATTTGCCTCCCAAAATAATTTGCCAAAATAATTTGCCTCCCAAAATAATTTGCTTCCCAAAATAATTTGCCAAAATAATTTGCCTCCCAAAATAATTTGCCTCACAAAATAATTTGCCTCACAAAATAATTTGCCAAAATAATTTGCCTCCCAAAATAATTTGCCAAAATAATTTGCCTCCCAAAATAATTTGCCAAAAATAATTTGCCTCCCAAAATAATTTGCCAAAATAATTTGCCTCCCAAAATAATTTGCCAAAATAATTTGCCTCCCAAAATAATTTGCCAAAATAATTTGCCTCCCAAAATAATTTGCCTCCCAAAATAATTTGCCAAAATAATTTGCCTCCCAAAATAATTTGCCTCCCAAAATAATTTGCCAAAATAATTTGCCTCCCAAAATAATTTGCCTCCCAAAATAATTTGCCTCCCAAAATAATTTGCCAAAATAATTTGCCTCCCAAAATAATTTGCCAAAATAATTTGCCTCCCAAAATAACCAGAACCAAAGTGTCAAATAATGGTTAGAAGCTGTTTTTCAACAACCAAAAGTGTCAAATAATGTTTTAGGAGCTGTTTCTCAATAACCAAAAGTGTAAAATAATGTTTTAGGAGCTGTTTCTCAACAACCAAAGTGTCAAATAATGGTTAGAAGCTGTTTTTCAACAACCAAAAGTGTCAAATAATGTTTTAGGAGCTGTTTCTCAATAACCAAAAGTGTAAAATAATGTTTTAGGAGCTGTTTCTCAACAACCAAAGTGTCAAATAATGGTTAGAAGCTGTTTTTCAACAACCAAAAGTGTCAAATAATGTTTTAGGAGCTGTTTCTCAATAACCAAAAGTGTAAAATAATGTTTTAGGAGCTGTTTCTCAACAACCAAAGTGTCAAATAATGGTTAGAAGCTGTTTTTCAACAACCAAAAGTGTCAAATAATGTTTTAGGAGCTGTTTCTCAACAACCAAAAGTGTAAAATAATGTTTTAGGAGCTGTTTCTCAACAACCAAAGTGTCAAATAATGGTTAGAAGCTGTTTTTCAACAACCAAAAGTGTAAAATAATGTCTTAGGAGCTGTTTCTCAATAACCAAAAGTGTAAAATAATGTTTTAGGAGCTGTTTCTCAACAACCAAAGTGTCAAATAACGGTTAGAAGCTGTTTTTCAACAACCAAAAGTGTCAAATAATGTTTTAGGAGCTGTTTCTCAATAACCAAAAGTGTAAAATAATTTGCCAAAATAATTTGCCTCCCAAAATAATTTGCCAAAATAATTTGCCTCCCAAAATAATTTGCCAAAATAATTTGCCTCCCAAAATAATTTGCCTCCCAAAATAATTTGCCAAAATAATTTGCTTCCCAAAATAATTTGCCTCCCAAAATAATTTGCCAAAATAATTTGTCTCCCAAAATAATTTGCCTCCCAAAATAATTTGCCAAAATAATTTGCCTCCCAAAATAATTTGCCTCCCAAAATAATTTGCCTCCCAAAATAATTTGCCTCCCAAAAAATTTGCCTAAATAATTTGCCTCCCAAAATAATTTGCCAAAATAATTTGCCTCCCAAAATAATTTGCCTCCCAAAATAATTTGCCTCCCAAAAAAATTTGCCTCCCAAAAAAATTTGCCAAAATAATTTGCCTCCCAAAATAATTTGCCAAAATAATTTGCCCTCACAAAATAATTTGCCAAAATAATTTGCCTCCCAAAATAATTTGCCAAAATAATTTGCCTCCCAAAATAATTTGCCTCCCAAAATAATTTGCCTGCCAAAATAATTTGCCTCCCAAAATAATTTGCCTGTCAAAATAATTTGCCTCCCAAAATAACCAGAACCAAAGTGTCAAATAATGGTTAGAAGCTGTTTTTCAACAACCAAAAGTGTCAAATAATGTTTTAGGAGCTGTTTCTCAATAACCAAAAGTGTAAAATAATGTTTTAGGAGCTGCTTCTCAACAACCAAAGTGTCAAATAATGGTTAGAAGCTGTTTTTCAACAACCAAAAGTGTCAAATAATGTTTTAGGAGCTGTTTCTCAACAACCAAAGTGTCAAATAATGGTTAGAAGCTGTTTTTCAACAACCAAAAGTGTCAAATAATGTTTTAGGAGCTGTTTCTCAATAACCAAAAGTGTAAAATAATGTTTTAGGAGCTGCTTCTCAACAACCAAAGTGTCAAATAATGGTTAGAAGCTGTTTTTCAACAACCAAAAGTGTCAAATAATGTTTTAGGAGCTGTTTCTCAACAACCAAAGTGTCAAATAATGGTTAGAAGCTGTTTTTCAACAACCAAAAGTGTCAAATAATGTTTTAGGAGCTGTTTCTCAATAACCAAAAGTGTAAAATAATGTTTTAGGAGCTGTTTCTCAACAACCAAAGTGTCAAATAATGGTTAGAAGCTGTTTTTCAACAACCAAAAGTGTCAAATAATGTTTTAGGAGCTGTTTCTCAATAACCAAAAGTGTCAAATAATGTTTTAGGAGCTGTTTCTCAACAACCAAAGTGTCAAATAATGGTTAGAAGCTGTTTTTCAACAACCAAAAGTGTCAAATAATGTTTTAGGAGCTGTTTCTCAACAACCAAAAGTGTAAAATAATGTTTTAGGAGCTGTTTCTCAACAACCAAAGTGTCAAATAATGGTTAGAAGCTGTTTTTCAACAACCAAAAGTGTCAAATAATGTTTTAGGAGCTGTTTCTCAACAACCAAAAGTGTAAAATAATGTTTTAGGAGCTGTTTCTCAACAACCAAAGTGTCAAATAATGGTTAGAAGCTGTTTTTCAACAACCAAAAGTGTAAAATAATGTCTTAGGAGCTGTTTCTCAATAACCAAAAGTGTAAAATAATGTTTTAGGAGCTGTTTCTCAACAACCAAAGTGTCAAATAACGGTTAGAAGCTGTTTTTCAACAACCAAAAGTGTCAAATAATGTTTTAGGAGCTGTTTCTCAATAACCAAAAGTGTAAAATAATTTGCCAAAATAATTTGCCTCCCAAAATAATTTGCCAAAATAATTTGCCTCCCAAAATAATTTGCCAAAATAATTTGCCTCCCAAAATAATTTGCCAAAATAATTTGCCTCCCAAAATAATTTGCCTCCCAAAATAATTTGCCAAAATAATTTGCTTCCCAAAATAATTTGCCTCCCAAAATAATTTGCCAAAATAATTTGTCTCCCAAAATAATTTGCCTCCCAAAATAATTTGCCAAAATAATTTGCCTCCCAAAATAATTTGCCTCCCAAAATAATTTGCCAAAATAATTTGCCTCCCAAAAAATTTGCCAAAATAATTTGCCTCCCAAAATAATTTGCCAAAATAATTTGCCTCCCAAAATAATTTGCCTCCCAAAATAATTTGCCTCCCAAAATAATTTGCCAAAATAATTTGCCTCCCAAAATAATTTGCCTCCCAAAATAATTTGCCTCACAAAATAATTTGCCAAAATAATTTGCCTCCCAAAATAATTTGCCTCCCAAAATAATTTGCCAAAATAATTTGTCTCCCAAAATAATTTGCCAAAATAATTTACCTCCCAAAATAATTTGCCTCCCAAAATAATTTGCCTCCCAAAAAAATTTGCCAAAAAAATTTGCCAAAATAATTTGCCTCCCAAAATAATTTGCCAAAATAATTTGCCTCCCAAAATAATTTGCCAAAATAATTTGTCTCCCAAAATAATTTGCCAAAATAATTTACCTCCCAAAATAATTTGCCAAAATAATTTGCCTCCCAAAATAATTTGCCAAAATAATTTGCCTCCCAAAATAATTTGCCTCCCAAAATAATTTGCCAAAATAATTTGCCTCCCAAAATAATTTGCCTCCCAAAATAATTTGCCTCACAAAATAATTTGCCAAAATAATTTGCCTCCCAAAATAATTTGCCTCCCAAAATAATTTGCCAAAATAATTTGCCTCCCAAAATAATTTGCCTCCCAAAATAATTTGCCTCCCAAAATAATTTGCCTCCCAAAAAAATTTGCCAAAATAATTTGCCTCCCAAAATAATTTGCCAAAATAATTTGCCTCCCAAAATAATTTGCCAAAATAATTTGTCTCCCAAAATAATTTACCTCCCAAAATAATTTGCCAAAATAATTTGCCTCCCAAAATAATTTGCCAAAATAATTTGCCTCCCAAAATAATTTGCCTCCCAAAATAATTTGCCAAAATAATTTGCCAAAATAATTTGCCTCCCAAAATAATTTAATTTGCCTCCCAAAATAATTTGCCTCCCAAAATAATTTGCCTCCCAAAAAAATTTGCCAAAATAATTTGCCTCCCAAAATAATTTGCCAAAATAATTTGCCTCCCAAAATAATTTGCCAAAATAATTTGTCTCCCAAAATAATTTACCTCCCAAAATAATTTGCCAAAATAATTTGCCTCCCAAAATAACCAGAACCAAAGTGTCAAATAATGGTTAGAAGCTGTTTTTCAACAACCAAAAGTGTCAAATAATGTTTTAGGAGCTGTTTCTCAATAACCAAAAGTGTAAAATAATGTTTTAGGAGCTGTTTCTCAACAACCAAAGTGTCAAATAATGGTTAGAAGCTGTTTTTCAACAACCAAAAGTGTCAAATAATGTTTTAGGAGCTGTTTCTCAACAACCAAAAGTGTAAAATAATGTTTTAGGAGCTGTTTCTCAACAACCAAAGTGTCAAATAATGGTTAGAAGCTGTTTTTCAACAACCAAAAGTGTCAAATATTGTTTTAGGAGCTGTTTCTCAACAACCAAAAGTGTAAAATAATGTTTTAGGAGCTGTTTCTCAACAACCAAAGTGTCAAATAATGGTTAGAAGCTGTTTTTCAACAACCAAAAGTGTCAAATAATGTTTTAGGAGCTGTTTCTTAATAACCAAAAGTGTAAAATAATGTTTTAGGAGCTGTTTCTCAACAACCAAAGTGTCAAATAATGGTTAGAAGCTGTTTTTCAACAACCAAAAGTGTCAAATAATGTTTTAGGAGCTGTTTCTCAATAACCAAAAGTGTAAAATAATGTTTTAGGAGCTGTTTCTCAACAACCAAAGTGTCAAATAATGGTTAGAAGCTGTTTTTCAACAACCAAAAGTGTCAAATAATGTTTTAGGAGCTGTTTCTCAATAACCAAAAGTGTAAAATAATGTTTTAGGAGCTGTTTCTCAACAACCAAAGTGTCAAATAATGGTTAGAAGCTGTTTTTCAACAACCAAAAGTGTCAAATAATGTTTTAGGAGCTGTTTCTCAATAACCAAAAGTGTAAAATAATGTTTTAGGAGCTGTTTCTCAACAACCAAAGTGTCAAATAATGGTTAGAAGCTGTTTTTCAACAACCAAAAGTGTCAAATAATGTTTTAGGAGCTGTTTCTCAGTAACCAAAAGTGTAAAATAATGTTTTAGGAGCTGTTTCTCAACAACCAAAGTGTCAAATAATGGTTAGAAGCTGTTTTTCAACAACCAAAAGTGTCAATGTTTTAGGAGCTGTTTCTCAACAACCAAAAGTGTAAAATAATGTTTTAGGAGCTGTTTCTCAACAACCAAAGTGTCAAATAATGGTTAGAAGCTGTTTTTCAACAACCAAAAGTGTCAAATAATGTTTTAGGAGCTGTTTCTCAACAACCAAAAGTGTAAAATAATGTTTTAGGAGCTGTTTCTCAACAACCAAAGTGTCAAATAATGGTTAGAAGCTGTTTTTCAACAACCAAAAGTGTAAAATAATGTCTTAGGAGCTGTTTCTCAATAACCAAAAGTGTAAAATAATGTTTTAGGAGCTGTTTCTCAACAACCAAAGTGTCAAATAACGGTTAGAAGCTGTTTTTCAACAACCAAAAGTGTCAAATAATGTTTTAGGAGCTGTTTCTCAATAACCAAAAGTGTAAAATAATTTGCCAAAATAATTTGCCTCCCAAAATAATTTGCCAAAATAATTTGCCTCCCAAAATAATTTGCCTCCCAAAATAATTTTTCCAAAATAATTTGCTTCCCAAAATAATTTGCCTCCCAAAATAATTTGCCAAAATAATTTGTCTCCCAAAATAATTTGCCTCCCAAAATAATTTGCCAAAATAATTTGCCTCCCAAAATAATTTGCCTCCCAAAATAATTTGCCAAAATAATTTGCCTCCCAAAATAATTTGCCTCCCAAAAAATTTGCCAAAATAATTTGCCTCCCAAAATAATTTGCCAAAATAATTTGCCTCCCAAAATAATTTGCCTCCCAAAAAAATTTGCCAAAATAATTTGCCCTCACAAAATAATTTGCCAAAATAATTTGCCTCCCAAAATAATTTGCCAAAATAATTTGCCTCCCAAAATAATTTGCCTCCCAAAATAATTTGCCAAAATAATTTGCCTCCCAAAATAATTTGCCTGCCAAAATAATTTGCCTCCCAAAATAACCAGAACCAAAGTGTCAAATAATGGTTAGAAGCTGTTTTTCAACAACCAAAAGTGTCAAATAATGTTTTAGGAGCTGTTTCTCAATAACCAAAAGTGTAAAATAATGTTTTAGGAGCTGCTTCTCAACAACCAAAGTGTCAAATAATGGTTAGAAGCTGTTTTTCAACAACCAAAAGTGTCAAATAATGTTTTAGGAGCTGTTTCTCAACAACCAAAGTGTCAAATAATGGTTAGAAGCTGTTTTTCAACAACCAAAAGTGTCAAATAATGTTTTAGGAGCTGTTTCTCAATAACCAAAAGTGTAAAATAATGTTTTAGGAGCTGTTTCTCAACAACCAAAGTGTCAAATAATGGTTAGAAGCTGTTTTTCAACAACCAAAAGTGTCAAATAATGTTTTAGGAGCTGTTTCTCAATAACCAAAAGTGTCAAATAATGTTTTAGGAGCTGTTTCTCAACAACCAAAGTGTCAAATAATGGTTAGAAGCTGTTTTTCAACAACCAAAAGTGTCAAATAATGTTTTAGGAGCTGTTTCTCAACAACCAAAAGTGTAAAATAATGTTTTAGGAGCTGTTTCTCAACAACCAAAGTGTCAAATAATGGTTAGAAGCTGTTTTTCAACAACCAAAAGTGTCAAATAATGTTTTAGGAGCTGTTTCTCAACAACCAAAAGTGTAAAATAATGTTTTAGGAGCTGTTTCTCAACAACCAAAGTGTCAAATAATGGTTAGAAGCTGTTTTTCAACAACCAAAAGTGTAAAATAATGTCTTAGGAGCTGTTTCTCAATAACCAAAAGTGTAAAATAATGTTTTAGGAGCTGTTTCTCAACAACCAAAGTGTCAAATAACGGTTAGAAGCTGTTTTTCAACAACCAAAAGTGTCAAATGTTTTAGGAGCTGTTTCTCAATAACCAAAAGTGTAAAATAATTTGCCAAAATAATTTGCCTCCCAAAATAATTTGCCAAAATAATTTGCCTCCCAAAATAATTTGCCAAAATAATTTGCCTCCCAAAATAATTTGCCTCCCAAAATAATTTGCCAAAATAATTTGCTTCCCAAAATAATTTGCCTCCCAAAATAATTTGCCAAAATAATTTGTCTCCCAAAATAATTTGCCTCCCAAAATAATTTGCCAAAATAATTTGCCTCCCAAAATAATTTGCCTCCCAAAATAATTTGCCAAAATAATTTGCCTCCCAAAATAATTTGCCTCCCAAAATAATTTGCCTCCCAAAAAATTTGCCAAAATAATTTGCCTCCCAAAATAATTTGCCAAAATAATTTGCCTCCCAAAATAATTTGCCTCCCAAAATAATTTGCCTCCCAAAAAAATTTGCCTCCCAAAAAAATTTGCCAAAATAATTTGCCTCCCAAAATAATTTGCCAAAATAATTTGCCAAAATAATTTGCCTCCCAAAATAATTTGCCAGAATAATTTGCCTCCCAAAATAATTTGCCTCCCAAAATAATTTGCCTGCCAAAATAATTTGCCTCCCAAAATAATTTGCCTGCCAAAATAATTTGCCTCCCAAAATAACCAGAACCAAAGTGTCAAATAATGGTTAGAAGCTGTTTTTCAACAACCAAAAGTGTCAAATAATGTTTTAGGAGCTGTTTCTCAATAACCAAAAGTGTAAAATAATGTTTTAGGAGCTGTTTCTCAACAACCAAAGTGTCAAATAATGGTTAGAAGCTGTTTTTCAACAACCAAAAGTGTCAAATAATGTTTTAGGAGCTGTTTCTCAATAACCAAAAGTGTAAAATAATGTTTTAGGAGCTGTTTCTCAACAACCAAAGTGTCAAATAATGGTTAGAAGCTGTTTTTCAACAACCAAAAGTGTCAAATAATGTTTTAGGAGCTGTTTCTCAATAACCAAAAGTGTAAAATAATGTTTTAGGAGCTGTTTCTCAACAACCAAAGAGTCAATTAATGGTTAGAAGCTGTTTTTCAATAACCAAAAGTGTCAAATAATGTTTTAGGAGCTGTTTCTCAATAACCAAAAGTGTAAAATAATGTTTTAGGAGCTGTTTCTCAACATCCAAAGTGTCAAATAATGGTTAGAAGCTGTTTTTCAACAACCAAAAGTGTAAAATAATGTTTTAGGAGCTGTTTCTCAATAACCAAAAGTGTAAAATAATTTGCCAAAATAATTTGCCTCCCAAAATAATTTGCCAAAATAATTTGCCTCCCAAAATAATTTGCCAAAATAATTTGCCTCCCAAAATAATTTGCTAAAATAATTTGCCTCCCAAAATAATTTGCCTCCCAAAAAATTTGCCAAAATAATTTGCCTCCCAAAATAATTTGCCAAAATAATTTGCCAAAATAATTTGCCTCCCAAAATAATTTGCCTCCCAAAATAAATTGCCAAAATAATTTGCCTCCCAAAATAATTTGCCAAAATAATTTGCCTCCCAAAATAATTTGCCAAAATAATTTGCCTCCCAAAATAATTTGCCAAAATAATTTGCCTCCCAAAATAATTTGCCAAAATAATTTGCCTCCCAAAATAATTTGCTTCCCAAAATAATTTGCCAAAATAATTTGCCTCCCAAAATAATTTGCCTCACAAAATAATTTGCCTCACAAAATAATTTGCCAAAATAATTTGCCTCCCAAAATAATTTGCCAAAATAATTTGCCTCCCAAAATAATTTGCCAAAAATAATTTGCCTCCCAAAATAATTTGCCAAAATAATTTGCCTCCCAAAATAATTTGCCAAAATAATTTGCCTCCCAAAATAATTTGCCAAAATAATTTGCCTCCCAAAATAATTTGCCTCCCAAAATAATTTGCCAAAATAATTTGCCTCCCAAAATAATTTGCCTCCCAAAATAATTTGCCAAAATAATTTGCCTCCCAAAATAATTTGCCTCCCAAAATAATTTGCCTCCCAAAATAATTTGCCAAAATAATTTGCCTCCCAAAATAATTTGCCAAAATAATTTGCCTCCCAAAATAACCAGAACCAAAGTGTCAAATAATGGTTAGAAGCTGTTTTTCAACAACCAAAAGTGTCAAATAATGTTTTAGGAGCTGTTTCTCAATAACCAAAAGTGTAAAATAATGTTTTAGGAGCTGTTTCTCAACAACCAAAGTGTCAAATAATGGTTAGAAGCTGTTTTTCAACAACCAAAAGTGTCAAATAATGTTTTAGGAGCTGTTTCTCAATAACCAAAAGTGTAAAATAATGTTTTAGGAGCTGTTTCTCAACAACCAAAGTGTCAAATAATGGTTAGAAGCTGTTTTTCAACAACCAAAAGTGTCAAATAATGTTTTAGGAGCTGTTTCTCAATAACCAAAAGTGTAAAATAATGTTTTAGGAGCTGTTTCTCAACAACCAAAGTGTCAAATAATGGTTAGAAGCTGTTTTTCAACAACCAAAAGTGTCAAATAATGTTTTAGGAGCTGTTTCTCAACAACCAAAAGTGTAAAATAATGTTCTAGGAGCTGTTTCTCAACAACCAAAGTGTCAAATAATGGTTAGAAGCTGTTTTTCAACAACCAAAAGTGTCAAATAATTTTTTAGGAGCTGTTTCTCAATAACCAAAAGTGTAAAATAATGTTTTAGGAGCTGTTTCTCAACAACCAAAGTGTCAAATAATGGTTAGAAGCTGTTTTTCAACAACCAAAAGTGTCAAATAATGTTTTAGGAGCTGTTTCTCAATAACCAAAAGTGTAAAATAATGTTTTAGGAGCTGTTTCTCAACAACCAAAGTGTCAAATAATGGTTAGAAGCTGTTTTTCAACAATCAAAAGTGTCAAATAATGTTTTAGGAGCTGTTTCTCAATAACCAAAAGTGTAAAATAATGTTTTAGGAGCTGTTTCTCAACAACCAAAGTGTCAAATAATGGTTAGAAGCTGTTTTTCAACAACCAAAAGTGTCAAATAATGTTTTAGGAGCTGTTTCTCAACAACCAAAAGTGTAAAATAATGTTTTAGGAGCTGTTTCTCAACAACCAAAGTGTCAAATAATGGTTAGAAGCTGTTTTTCAACAACCAAAAGTGTCAAATAATGTTTTAGGAGCTGTTTCTCAACAACCAAAAGTGTAAAATAATGTTTTAGGAGCTGTTTCTCAACATCCAAAGTGTCAAATAATGGTTAGAAGCTGTTTTTCAACAACCAAAAGTGTCAAATAATGTTTTAGGAGCTGTTTCTCAATAACCAAAAGTGTAAAATAATGTTTTAGGAGCTGTTTCTCAACAACCAAAGTGTCAAATAATGGTTAGAAGCTGTTTTTCAACAACCAAAAGTGTCAAATAATGTTTTAGGAGCTGTTTCTCAATAACCAAAAGTGTAAAATAATGTTTTAGGAGCTGTTTCTCAACAACCAAAGTGTCAAATAATGGTTAGAAGCTGTTTTTCAACAACCAAAAGTGTCAAATAATGTTTTAGGAGCTGTTTCTCAATAACCAAAAGTGTAAAATAATGTTTTAGGAGCTGTTTCTCAACAACCAAAGTGTCAAATAATGGTTAGAAGCTGTTTTTCAACAACCAAAAGTGTCAAATAATGTTTTAGGAGCTGTTTCTCAACAACCAAAAGTGTAAAATAATGTTCTAGGAGCTGTTTCTCAACAACCAAAGTGTCAAATAATGGTTAGAAGCTGTTTTTCAACAACCAAAAGTGTCAAATAATTTTTTAGGAGCTGTTTCTCAATAACCAAAAGTGTAAAATAATGTTTTAGGAGCTGTTTCTCAACAACCAAAGTGTCAAATAATGGTTAGAAGCTGTTTTTCAACAACCAAAAGTGTCAAATAATGTTTTAGGAGCTGTTTCTCAATAACCAAAAGTGTAAAATAATGTTTTAGGAGCTGTTTCTCAACAACCAAAGTGTCAAATAATGGTTAGAAGCTGTTTTTCAACAACCAAAAGTGTCAAATAATGTTTTAGGAGCTGTTTCTCAATAACCAAAAGTGTAAAATAATGTTTTAGGAGCTGTTTCTCAACAACCAAAGTGTCAAATAATGGTTAGAAGCTGTTTTTCAACAACCAAAAGTGTCAAATAATGTTTTAGGAGCTGTTTCTCAACAACCAAAAGTGTAAAATAATGTTTTAGGAGCTGTTTCTCAACAACCAAAGTGTCAAATAATGGTTAGAAGCTGTTTTTCAACAACCAAAAGTGTCAAATAATGTTTTAGGAGCTGTTTCTCAACAACCAAAAGTGTAAAATAATGTTTTAGGAGCTGTTTCTCAACAACCAAAGTGTCAAATAATGGTTAGAAGCTGTTTTTCAACAACCAAAAGTGTCAAATAATGTTTTAGGAGCTGTTTCTCAACAACCAAAAGTGTAAAATAATGTTTTAGGAGCTGTTTCTCAACATCCAAAGTGTCAAATAATGGTTAGAAGCTGTTTTTCAACAACCAAAAGTGTCAAATAATGTTTTAGGAGCTGTTTCTCAATAACCAAAAGTGTAAAATAATGTTTTAGGAGCTGTTTCTCAACAACCAAAGTGTCAAATAATGGTTAGAAGCTGTTTTTCAACAACCAAAAGTGTCAAATAATGTTTTAGGAGCTGTTTCTCAATAACCAAAAGTGTAAAATAATGTTTTAGGAGCTGTTTCTCAACAACCAAAGTGTCAAATAATGGTTAGAAGCTGTTTTTCAACAACCAAAAGTGTCAAATAATGTTTTAGGAGCTGTTTCTCAATAACCAAAAGTGTAAAATAATGTTTTAGGAGCTGTTTCTCAACAACCAAAGTGTCAAATAATGGTTAGAAGCTGTTTTTCAACAACCAAAAGTGTCAAATAATGTTTTAGGAGCTGTTTCTCAACAACCAAAAGTGTAAAATAATGTTCTAGGAGCTGTTTCTCAACAACCAAAGTGTCAAATAATGGTTAGAAGCTGTTTTTCAACAACCAAAAGTGTCAAATAATTTTTTAGGAGCTGTTTCTCAATAACCAAAAGTGTAAAATAATGTTTTAGGAGCTGTTTCTCAACAACCAAAGTGTCAAATAATGGTTAGAAGCTGTTTTTCAACAACCAAAAGTGTCAAATAATGTTTTAGGAGCTGTTTCTCAATAACCAAAAGTGTAAAATAATGTTTTAGGAGCTGTTTCTCAACAACCAAAGTGTCAAATAATGGTTAGAAGCTGTTTTTCAACAACCAAAAGTGTCAAATAATGTTTTAGGAGCTGTTTCTCAATAACCAAAAGTGTAAAATAATGTTTTAGGAGCTGTTTCTCAACAACCAAAGTGTCAAATAATGGTTAGAAGCTGTTTTTCAACAACCAAAAGTGTCAAATAATGTTTTAGGAGCTGTTTCTCAACAACCAAAAGTGTAAAATAATGTTTTAGGAGCTGTTTCTCAACAACCAAAGTGTCAAATAATGGTTAGAAGCTGTTTTTCAACAACCAAAAGTGTCAAATAATGTTTTAGGAGCTGTTTCTCAACAACCAAAAGTGTAAAATAATGTTTTAGGAGCTGTTTCTCAACAACCAAAGTGTCAAAAAATGGTTAGAAGCGGTTTTTCAACAACCAAAAGTGTCAAATAATGTTTTAGGAGCTGTTTCTCAATAACCAAAAGTGTAAAATAATGTTTTAGGAGCTGTTTCTCAACAACCAAAGTGTCAAATAATGGTTAGAAGCTGTTTTTCAACAACCAAAAGTGTCAAATAATGTTTTAGGAGCTGTTTCTCAATAACCAAAAGTGTAAAATAATGTTTTAGGAGCTGTTTCTCAACAACCAAAGTGTCAAATAATGGTTAGAAGCTGTTTTTCAACAACCAAAAGTGTCAAATAATGTTTTAGGAGCTGTTTCTCAACAACCAAAAGTGTAAAATAATGTTTTAGGAGCCGTTTCTCAACAACCAAAGTGTCAAATAATGGTTAGAAGCTGTTTTTCAACAACCAAAAGTGTCAAATAATGTTTTAGGAGCTGTTTCTCAACAACCAAAAGTGTAAAATAATGTTTTAGGAGCTGTTTCTCAACAACCAAAGTGTCAAATAATGGTTAGAAGCTGTTTTTCAACAACCAAAAGTGTCAAATAATGTTTTAGGAGCTGTTTCTCAACAACCAAAGTGTCAAATAATGGTTAGAAGCTGTTTTTCAACAACCAAAAGTGTCAAATAATGTTTTAGGAGCTGTTTCTCAACAACCAAAAGTGTAAAATAATGTTTTAGGAGCTGTTTCTCAACAACCAAAGTGTCAAATAATGGTTAGAAGCTGTTTTTCAACAACCAAAAGTGTCAAATAATGTTTTAGGAGCTGTTTCTCAACAACCAAAAGTGTCAAATAATGTTTTATGAGCTGTTTTTCAACAACCAAAGTGTCAAATAATGGTTAGAAGCTGTTTTTCAACAACCAAAAGTGTCAAATAATGTTTTAGGAGCTGTTTCTCAATAACCAAAAGTGTAAAATAATGTTTTAGGAGCTGTTTCTCAACAACCAAAGTGTCAAATAATGGTTAGAAGCTGTTTTTCAACAACCAAAAGTGTCAAATAATGTTTTAGGAGCTGTTTCTCAATAACCAAAAGTGTCAAATAATGTTTTAGGAGCTGTTTCTCAACAACCAAAGTGTCAAATAATGGTTAGAAGCTGTTTTTCAACAACCAAAAGTGTCAAATAATTTTTTAGGAGCTGTTTCTCAACAGCCAAAAGTGTCAAGTGACAGAAAGCAGACGAATATCCTTAAAACACAGTTTTTTGATACAGAAAGCAGACGAATATCCTTAAAACACAGTTTTTTGATACAGAAAGCAGACGAATATCCTTAAAACACAGTTCTTTGATACAGAAAGCAGACGAATATCCTTAAAACACAGTTTTTTGATACAGAAAGCAGACGAATATCCTTAAAACACAGGTTTTTTTATACAGAAAGCAGACGAATATCCTTAAAACACCGTTTTTTGATACTTTCTCGAGAGCGCAAGTTTTTCTCGCGCAAGTTTTTCTGGATGTTATGCACCTGATAGTCAGCTTATTGGGTAGGAGAAATTGCAATCTCATGTTTCACTAGTGTAGTACTGTCAGACAAGTTTACAGTGGCTATACATTTATTTTTAAATGTTTTGAAAAGTCTCGGGTAAATGTTTGCATAGTTTATAATAATGTTGAATTTCTTAACATCAATTGTATCTTCTGGGGGTCCCTGGCACATTAAATATGTCCAATCCCTGGTACAACATAATGTTCAGATGGGGGTCCTTGATATGAAAAGGTTTGAGAACAACAGATTTACATCATCCATAATTATCTTCAGACACATGTAGTGTCTGCTGGTGAACACTAGATGGCGGCCAAACAGCAGTTTTTCAGTGTGTCCATGAGCAGTCACTGTTTTAAACACATATTCAAACTACACACACACACACACACACACACGCACACACCCAGAGCGCATGCATGCACGGTCGCACGCGCGCGCGCACACTGTAGCAGCACAGACATCAAACAGTGAGGTTGGAGGAGTGCAGTTCCCACTGTACTGAGTACATCAATGACTACCCCTCGCCCACGCTGTACTGAGTACATTGATGAGTATTGGCTTATTTCCACTGTATTGAGTACATCGATGAGTATTGGCTTATTTCCACTGTACTGAGTACATCGATGAGTATTGGCTTATTTCCACTGTACTGAGTACATCGATGAGTATTGGCTTAGCTGCCTCCCTCGGCTGGACTTGAACCTGTATTCTCATCTGTCTGTCTGTCATGTGATGTTTATATTTAACCTCAAGTTAAAGGGTCGTGCTGTACCGCATGTCCACCGTGTGTGTGTCTGTGTCTGTGTGTGTGTGTGTGTGTGTGTGTGTGTGTGTGTGTGTGTGTGTGTGTGTGTGTGTTTGTGTGTGTGTGTGTGTGTGTGTGTGTGTGTGTGTGTGTGTGTGTGTGTGTAACTATAGCTATTTGTATATAGTAGAACATGAGAGGGTTGTGAGGGAACCTTAAGGCTCAACGTATGTCATTTAGATAGCATGTTATGTAGACATAGGACTCTATAGTGTATAGTATACTTCTCTTAGTTTAATTGCACAGTATATACAGTGTGTGTGTGCACGTGTTTGTGTACGTGCGAGTGACCAGTACAGTATGCAAAGGGCAAGAATTTGTGACCGGCCCACTGTAAAGGCTAAGCGTGTGCACGTGTGCGTCTGTTTGTATGTGTGTGTGTGTGTGCGTTTGCGTGCGTGGGTGCGAGCACGCGTGTTGGCCTTTCTCGTATATCTCCTTGCTAGTGAACTATGACCTTCTGATAGTTAGGGACCGTCTGAAAAGTGCACGCATACACACATACACACACGGTCGCAAGTATGCGCGCACACACGCAAGTGCACATGCGCGCACACACGCAAGTGCGCAGTTTAGATGCATGTCGCCTAAACAGATCTACATTGTAAATGGACCTTTGGCCCGGAAGTACTAGCAGTGGTTGAAAAAGTACTCAAATATTTTACTTAAGTAAAAGTCTGGAATTAAAAAATGTAGGCCTATACTTGAGTAAAGGTACAAAAGTATTGGCATCAAAAAGTACTCACTGTGCAGAATGTCCCATTTCTCAAAATGTATTGGTTTTTTGGTTTTTTTTATATCTTCCGGAAGTCTGGAATTCAACATTTACTTGAGTAAAAGTACAAAGGTAGCCTATTGGTATGAAAATGTACCAAATGAGTGTCAGAGTAGCAAAAGTATAGAAAGTACTCATTACACAGAATGTCCCATTTCAAAGTTTTCAAATGTAAATAAAATAATAAATGTATAAAATATATTTTGAAAATAGCAGATCTACAAACTCACGACGCATTGTCGAGCTTGTAGATCTGCTATTTTCAAATGGACGAAATGTATAGACTATAATAAGATAGCCTATACATTTCGTCATTTCACTATTATATATAGCCGCTATATAATAGGGCTGAAGCGGTTAATGTATGTTTAGTAATAATAATCAGTAACGTTTTTCAGAATAAATGTAGTGAGGCATATTTGCAACCGATCTATAGTGCAGTGGTTCCCAAACTTTTTCATGTCACCCAGATTGACACTGATGAGCCTGCTGACCCCCTTTAAAAAGATATGCCAGGGACGAGAAGAGAAGGTCTTTACAGCTCTAGCAGTGATTCTCAACCCGTTTAATTTCAAGGACCCCCAGTTTGACATGCATTAGTCTACAGACCCCCATTTAACCCATTTAGGCCTGACGTCGAAATTTATAAAATGTCTTCTAAATCCTGACAGTTTTCTGTCAGGATTTGCGCCACATTGTGAGCTTGTATTTCTGCTATTTTTAAATAGATAAAGTATAACATAATGCTTAAAACACCAAAAAGGGTTCCTGCCCTAAATGGATTAATGGGATTTCTATCTCTGGGACCCCAATTATATTGTAAAACCAATGTTAATTTAACTCTGAGAGTGTATAAATGTACACATTTGTACACTCTCAGCCCAATTTATATTGTAAAACCAATGTTAATTTAACTCTGAGAGTGTATAAATGTACACATTTGTACACTCTCAGCCCAATTTATATTGTAAAAGCAATGTTAATTTATTAAATTTAACTATGAGAGTGTACAAATGGAACAAATGGTTCCAAACTATCATTTAGCTGGGAACCCCCTGGAACTCCCTCAGGTAGGCCTACCCCTGGGGGACCCCTGACCCCACTTTGGGAGCCACTCCTATAGTGGAGTATGGATGGATGGATTCATAGATTCATTGGACACAAGACAAGTGTACAACAAAGTTATAACTCGATGGCGTTAATCCAATGCAATGCAAAAAGCGACATAACTGTGTTAGTATAGTAGCATCCAATAGATAATTAATAATAAAAACAGTAAGATAAGTCAGTGCATATACAGGAATATAAGTATTGGAAATTGTATTGTATTGGAGTATAGTACAAAAATATCTCAAAAGTGTACTTAAGTAAAATGCACTTATAGTTACTTCCCAGCCTTTCTCATTGAAAAGTACACAATGTCTCCAAAGTCTCTCCCTCTCTCTCTCTCTGTGTGTCTCTGCAGGGTTCTACATTTTGGTGCAGACGTGCACCATCCACACGCTCCCTGGAGCTCTATATGCGGACGACCCCCCCTCCTCCCCCCCTCTCAGTGACTCAGGTCTATAAAAAGCCCACGGCCACGACCGGTCTGGTCACTTTCCAAGTCGGACAGTCGCGCAAGTCAGACACCGCCGGACAGACCCACCGACCGCTATACGGTAAGGAATCTGTTCGCCATACATGCACACGGCGTAGAATTATTTAAATGTCATTAAATAAGCTGTTGGTTTGACTCTGAATGCAATTTTTTAATTTTCATTGTTCCAACGGTACAGAGGAACTGAATACAGGCCGGCTTCCTTGAACTGTGGCAATTAAAACTTTATTCAGTTGAAACTTTACACGTTTGTCCTCCGATTTAAGGGAGATCGAACCTATACCGCTCAGATAAAGGGGCAGTGGTGGAAAAGTAACATTTACTTAAGTAATTTTTAGGTATTTTCACTTTACTGGAGTATTTCCAGTTTCCAATAAGTTTACTTCTACTCCACTTCATTTATATGAAAACTGTAGTTGCTAATTACTTTGTAGATTTTGATTACTATTACAAAACATTCGTTAACCACTTCATCCCTATATACATTTCGGCCATTTGAAAATATACGCTCTACAAGCTCACAATGTATCACAACGCGACACATTGTGAGCTTGTAGATCTGGCATCTGCTACTTTAAAAAATATACATTTGAAAACATGAAATGAGATTTTCTGCATAATGAGTACTTTCTACTTTGGCTACTTTAAGTACATTTTACATGCCAATAATTGTGTACTTTTACATTTGAATTTGAATTCCGGACTTTTACTTGTAACAGAGTATTTCTATATTGCAGTATTGTACTTAAGTAAAACATGCGAGTAGACCTACTTTTTCCACCACTGCCGCTCAGAGAAAAGGCAATGCTCTCTGAATGCTCAGTAATTATCACTAGTGAGTTATACCAATTAAGACCAGAGGCCGAATCTACAAATGTCTTCTAAATCCTGACAGTGTTGTTGCTATAAGTTGTCTCTGTCGGTTGGAAACCTCATTATATCCGAAAGTTTTCAGGATGCAAATTCAACACATCAGATCTACAGCAGCAGATCTACAAGCTCGAAACATTTCAAGCTTGTAGATTCTGATGCTTTTGATGCTTTAGTGCGATGCGGTATTATAGTGTCATCAGGGGGATGAGGAGGGGACGGGGGACACAAAAGGTTTAACCCATTCTGACCTGAGATCAGAGTCATACGAGGTTTCCACTGGACACACACTGGTCTGATTAACCCATTCTGACCTGAGATCAGATTAAAAAAATGTCAGTCGTTCTTCGAATTTTTCAAAAATAGCAGACCTACAAGCTCGTATCGCGCCACTCGGTGGCGCGATATGAGCTTGTAGATCTGCTATTTTTCAATAGGTAAAGCATAACATGATGCTAACACCAAAATGGGTGCCCGGTCAGAATGGGTTAAATATGGATATAATATGGATCCCTCAAAATAATACGGTTTGAGAATCACGGCTGTAACGTGAAAGGAGTATAGTTCACCCAAAACATTACTAACTTCGTATGAATGACAATTTATTTCATTACTACTGAAATCCTTTTCATGTCAAGGCCGCCGATCCCCCCCATCTCAAAATATTTAGTTACAGGGAGGGACCCCCCAGAAGCAAAGATTTGAGTTGAAAAAATGTTCACTCTAAAACATACTATTTTTTACTGTAAACTAAAACCATGCTATAGAGCGTTGCAGTCCTGCCCCCTTTCATGATGACGCCAGGCCCAGGAAATAATTCCTAATGCATTTTTCCCATAGACATTTCAAAAAGTATTTATTTAAAGACCTTTTAAGCGTCGTACGAAGCCAACTCGAGTCGTGACAAATCATTACAAACAAATAATTACAAAGAAGAAAAACAACAAAAAAAGTGTCTACTTTCTAATTCTTTGTTTGGCCCAAAACATTGTGTTTATTGTCATGATTTGTCAACAAACAAGAGTTGGCTTTGTCCGTGGCCTAAACATCTTTAAATAAATACTTTTTGAAAAGTGTATGAGGAAAATGAACGGGTCTCTCGAGGGGGCGGGACTGCGACGCTCTATATAGAGGCTACTACCACTGGGTCCCAAAACATTGGCCCGGGACTCATTTGTGGATCGCAGACACATTTTTATGGGTCCCTTTATTAAAAAGAAAAAAAGATCTAAAATCATTCCCAAATAAATTAAATTATTTCCCTAAGTCATTTCATGAATACGTAAAAGAAACATTGAAGAAATTCCATCAATTAGAAAACAAATCAAGATAAATGGCCGATCTGCAAGCCGATCGACGCGTTGTGAGCTAGAGTAGATCGGCTATTTTCACTAGTTTGGGTTCCGGGCTATAATTTGTCTTTTTGGGTCACGGGCTAAAAAGATTGGGAACCACTGTAGACAATGATCATGAACCTATACATGCACCACGTACGGTACGGGCGTGTTTGCATGCTTTCAGACAATGATCACGAACCTAATACATGCACCACGTACAGGCGTGTTTGCATGCTTTCAGACAATGATCATGAACCTATACATGCACCACGTACAGGCGTGTTTGCATGCTTTCAGACAATGATCATGAACCTATACATGCACCACGTACAGGCGTGTTTGCATGCTTTCAGACAATGATCATGAACCTATACATGCACCACGTACAGGCGTGTTTGCATGCTTTCAGACAATGATCATGAACCTATACATGCACCACGTACAGGCGTGTTTGCATGCTTTCAGACAATGATCACGAACCTATACATGCATAACAAACAGTAGAACCATGCCGCAGCGTCGTGCTGTATATCACCTCCATTCGTACACGCACGCACATGCCGCAGCGTCGTGCTGTATATCACCTACGCACACACACACACACACACACACACAGTGAATGGGTTCCACGTGCAGATAACGTGCGTAGCAGCGTGTTTATTTGAATGGGTTTTTTCTAACCCACGCAGATAGCGTAACAAAGAGGAAGCTGTTATGAAGCTGTTAAGCTGATATGTTGCTCAACTCATTCACACTGCATCCAAACAGAACAAAGTCCACCTGATCCTCCAAAGGTCAGCTGGTGTCGTAACTCTCTCTCTCTGAGAGTCTGCCATGGCCATAAACCCGACATATACGAATATTTACCAATATTTACACATGCATTAGACCAGACTCTCCTATAAAGTGTATACTGTCATGTCAGCAACATGAACATGCCCGTTCAGCAACAAACTTCATTGAAAAGATACACACTGTCCTTCCAATGCAAGGGTGCCCAAAAGGTAAGGCAATCTTACCAGCACACTAGATCACAAAGGCTGTGCAGGTAGACCACATGACATGCCCCTAAACATTTATAATTTTAATATTTAAAAGACCTATTTTTCGCATCTGCCTCTTGAATTAAGGTGACTTGATTGATAGACATCAAACAGGGCCTGTCAGCTCAAACCCACAATGCAATACTTTCTTTTCATGAGTACAGACTTTGCGCACAAATGTCATAAAAAAGTTACATAAAAAAAAAAACCAATTACATTTCCCCTCTATTTTCCATTCCAAGTGCGTCTGTCTTATTATCTCATGCCAGTGCAGCTATTCCAAAGCCCCCCCTCAGGTATTTGTTTTAAACTATTTGGCGCTGCACTGCGGCGACATGGGCATAAGGGCTACGCTTGCATGCGGGCCCTTTGTCTAAGACACATTTCTTCCTCTGGAGACAAATGCACGCATGCATGCACGCACGCACTCACACACACACACACACTACATCGACACGTTGTGAACTTGTAGATCGGCTATTGGAACTACTGTATTCAAAAATGTTTTACAAAATAGTAAAAAAAAGGCAAAGGAGTTTAGGGATAAGGGGTAAGGCACTGATGAAAATAGTACTCAACTCCATTAGCCTAATTCTGAAGTCGTTTTAAAGTTAAAGTACTCGAGTACTTGCTGTTACGAAATACTTAAGTATTCATAAATGCATGCTTTCAAAAATAGAACTTACAAAAAATATATATATCAATGCTAGTGAAAATAACAGATGTAGAAGTCATGGGAGCTTAGATCTGTTTTGACTTGAAATATAGCTTTTTCCCTTTGGAGTCAAAAGAACAATAAAATATTATTTTGAGTGGAGTGAAAGTATCCCAAAATACACAAATACCCGAGTAAATGTACATCGTCGCTGTCAATCACTGTTTATGACCCTTTGACCTTTTAGCGAGCAGGTTCTGCACGTACGCGCGCGCACACACACACACACACACACACACACACACACACACACACACACACACACACACACACACCAGTCTGTGCCCTATCTCTGTTTGTGTGTGTGACACACACACACAGAGATAGGGCACAGACTTAACGTTTGTGGTGGGGGGGTGAGGGGTTATGAATCTTGAGTGGTTAGTGACGGCAGACAACAGCTGCACACACACACACACACGCACGCTCGCTCGCTCGCTCGTGCACATGCACGTGGAATGTGTGTGACATTTGCTCTGAGATACAGTATCACCCTCTAAGTGGCCCAACTGTCCTCTGAGCATTGTGTGTGTGCGTGCGTGTGTGTGTCTCACAGTAATAACAGTGATGTCCTCTGAGGAAATGTCAAAGGCTACTGGAGACAGCACACACACACACACACACACACACACACACACACAGAGGCGTTGCTGTGAACACTTCAGTTTGATTTGATTCAATACAATTAAAATGTATTTGATTCACAGGATATTTATTGGCATGCGTGAAAACAAGCATCAGAAGTTAGAAACAATATGTGCTGTTAGTAAATAAATTAATTAATCATTGTGTAAAACAGCTATTATAAAAACCATGAACTTCAGCATAACAATAGTTAGTCAGGGGTCTCTCTCTCTCTCTCTCGCTCGCTCTCTGTCTCTCTGTCTCTCTCTCTGACCTTCATTCGGATCAGGAAGTAGAATTATTCTCTCCTGCGTTCATATTGGTTCAGCTGTCAGGGCAGCTGCTCTGTGATAGGCTGTGTGTGTGTGTGTGTGTGTGGCTTAGGGCGGGGCTTAGGGAACTGTATAGGGTGGGCGGGGAGACACACACATACCCACACACACACACGCATGGCGCTACACAGGATAGCTAATGCAGGTCTCACGCACGCACGCACGGACGCGCGCACACACACACACACACACACACACACACACACACACACACACACACATTCAAGGTCATTGAATAACAGTCTGTCTGACTCTCTGCCTGTCTTGTCTGACTCTCTGCCTGTCTGTCTCTCCACAGTAAAGATGTCTATCACTAAGATCCATGCCAGGGAGATCTTGGACTCCAGGGGAAACCCCACCGTGGAGGTGGACCTCTGGACCCACAAAGGTGAGAACCCTACCTGTGAAATGGTAAATGGTGCATTTATACATAGCGCTGTGCATTACTGTACATTCATCCATTCACACACCGACGGCGGAGGAAACCATGCAAGGCACCAACCTACACATCGGGAGCAATTATAGGGGTTCAGAGTCTTGCTCAACGACACTTTCGACACCAACTCTGGGGGAGCCCACAGGGATCGAACCGTGAACCTCACGGTTCCCTTCCAGCTGTTCTACCAGCCACTCTACCCCTAACCCTACGACCCCACACAACCCAATTTTCAATGCTAACTCAATTCAATTTTCACAATAATGTAACTCTTGAGAGTTATGTTATTGTTAAACATCTGCATTACTTAATTTAACAGAAGTCTACACAATTAGAAAATGTATTTGCCTATTGTCTCTCATAATGGCACCAACATCAATACAGCACGGATAGTGGACACAATATTATTCAATGACAACTAAATATTCTTTAGTTTTGGGTCTGAGAGGCTAAATGTCATCAAATGGTCGTTCTCGTGGCTCAAATTCCGAATAAATAATGGTCAACTGGTTTAGGAGGTTGTACTGAAAGTTGCAAACAATTCGTGTTTAAAAGTGTGTCTTATAGTTACAACTATAGGGATAGTCCCGATCACGTTATTTTGCTGAATATGCTCCCGATTCTGATCATTTTGATTTTGAGTATCTGCCGATATCGATTCTCCCGATACTTCCATGTTTATAGAACACTCATTATGCCATATCACAGTAGTACAATATCAAAAATCACAGACAATATCCAGTCTAATATCATGATATAGATATAATATTGATACTCTAGGGATCATGTTTTTCTTTGCTCCCGGTCTGATTCCGATCATTTGAAAATGGTGAAAATTCAGCCCCAATTTACGATCACGTGATACGACCGGCGGTGACAACCGTAGTTACAACATTATCTGAATGTCAGCGACGTTCAATAGCATTAACCTCTCCGTGTGTGCGTGCGTGTGTGCGCGTGTGCGTGTGTGCGCGCGCGCGCGCGCGTGTGTGTGTGTGTGTGTGTGTGTGTGTGTGTGTGTGTGTGTGTGTGTGTGTGTGTGTGTGTGTGTGTGTGTGTGTGTGTGTGTGTGTGTGTGTGTGCGTGCTTACAGGTCGCTTCAGGGCTGCCGTTCCCAGCGGAGCATCCACTGGTATCCATGAGGCTCTTGAGCTCAGAGACGGAGAGAAGGGACGCTACCTGGGAAAAGGTATTTATGTACTAAAACACTAGTACTATATACACTACACTAACATGTAGTAGAGAAGGTATTTATGTACTAAAACACTAGTACTATATACACTACACTAACATGTAGTAGAGAAGGTATTTATGTACTAAAACACTAGTACTATATACACTACACTAACATGTAGTAGAGAAGGTATTTATGTACTAAAACACTAGTACTATATACACTACACTAACATGTAGTAGAGAAGGTATTTATGTACTAAAACACTAGTACTATATACACTACACTAACATGTAGTAGAGAAGGTATTTATGTACTAAAACACTAGTACTATATACACTACACTAACATGTAGTAGAGAAGGTATTTATGTACTAAAACACTAGTACTATATACACTACACTAACATGTAGTAGAGAAGGTATTTATGTACTAAAACACTAGTACTATATACACTACACTAACATGTAGTAGAGAAGGTATTTATGTACTAAAACACTAGTACTATATACACTACACTAACATGTAGTAGAGAAGGTATTTATGTAATAATACACTACTACTATATACACTACTATTGTATCGTTGCTGTTGGGAGGAAACCCCATAACTCATTTATTTTTATTTTTATTGAACACCCTTTATGTCTGTGTGTTGTTTCGAAAATATTGAACCAATGGAAAGTAGTAAAAAGAGCTTTGGACAAAACCTCTTAACTCCATTGGACCCTCAAAATGTCAGCTAAAGCAACTAACTCCACCACCTCTCCCCCTCTCATGGAAGTAATTAGACAATATATAAAGTTACAACACTTTGATGAGGCTATATTGCTTTGTTTCTAAATATATAAGGTTTTCTTAATTTCCTGAAAAAAATATTTTTAATTTCCTGAAAAATGAACATTTTGGAGTTTCCTCAACAGCAGAGATATATAGTAGAGATAGAGAAGGGACGCTATCTGGGAAAAGGTACGAGAAAAGTGTAAGACATACTCAAGTTTATTTTATTTTCTCTTAATACAAGACAAGTATTAGTAGTATTTGTAGTACTGTCTGTCTCCTAACCTTTTCAGGTATACAAAAGCAGGCCTATACACATTACCAAGCAGTTTTTCTTTCTAATGTCAATGCATTGCTCACAACGTGACGTCACCTTGATAGCTTTTCGATCGGCCATTTTGACTTTTCTATGCTGTAACAGGTGGTTTTTCTTTCTGTTTTTACGACAGCACAAAACAGCATTATGGAAAAATACTGTGGGGATACTATCATATAGTGGAGAGGAAGTTATACATTTAAAAACAAACAGATGCTCAAGTACAGTTGAAAGCAAACATTCAAAACATGTAGTTGGAAATGTCCAGCTCAGCTAACAGTTGTTATAAACAATAGTAGTTGCACAGTGGTTCATTCAGAGGGATCTGGCGCCCTCTAGTGACCACCTCAGACTAGGACAGTAGCCTACCACTAGTGTGTACAACTGTACATCATCATTCTAGTCAAGTGGTTAAAAATTGACATCCATTTGTTATACTATAGTAAGTAATAAAAAAAAATGTTGTAAAAAAAAGCCCAACCTATTTAGCCCTATGCTCGAATACCTCCGCCCCCCTGTAAAAATCATCTTTCACTTTATCTAATAACAACCTAAAACATGAACCTTGGTGGGAAAAAAAGTTATGTTGTCCTTTAAACCTCTCTTAAAGTCTCTCTATTGTAGCAAAAACACAAGAGTAACTGAAATTAATGATATATCCAAGTGCTCAAATGTAGAAATTAGATGGCATAGGAGTCTGAATCTAGATCTCCATCTTGTAGTTTTAACTCTCGTTCACGTTTTCCTCAGGAACTCTGAAGGCTGTAGATCACGTGAACAAGGACATCGCTCCCAAACTGATTGAGAAGGTACAGTACGCACGCACGCACGCACGCACGCACGCACGCACGCACGCACGCACGCACACAGGCAGGCACGCACGCACGCACGCACGCACGCAGGCAGGCAGGCAGGCAGGCAGGCAGGCAGGCAGGCAGGCACGCACACACACACACACACACACACACACACACACACACACACACACACACACACACACACACACACACACACACAAACAAACACTTGTCATTTTACATACTTGTAGACTCATTGGGATCCCTAGCTATTCTGGAGGACCAACAAACAAACACACATAACAGTATATACAACTATACATATATCACATAAGACAAAAAACATGAAAAGCCAAGTAAAAATAGAAGAATAAATAACCTTAACAACCCGTTAATTCCATCGATTCTGTCTGTCTGTCTGTCTGTCTGTCTGTCTGTCTGCAGGGCTTCAGTGTTGTTGACCAGGAGAAGATTGACCACTGGATGATCGACCTTGACGGCACTGAGAACAAATGTAAGGGTCTGTCTGTCTGTCTGTCTGTCTGTCTGTCTGTCTGTCTGTCTGTCTGTCTGTCTAACCCACCTGTCTGTGTGCAGCTAAGTTTGGAGCCAATGCGATTCTGGGCGTGTCTCTGGCGGTCTGCAAGGCCGGAGCTGCAGAGAAGGGCGTTCCTCTGTACAGACACATCGCTGACCTGGCCGGAAACAAGGAGGTCATTCTGCCTGTGCCTGTGAGTTAGCATTATTATTATTATTATTATTACTACTGACCTGGAGAGCGGAGGGGCTGGAGGGAGGGGCTGTGAGGGGAGGGGGAGTGGCTAGACGTGGCTTGGGGGAGGGCTTCGCTTTTAATCAGAAACGACATTATTTCCAAATGTATGTGTTCTGGTGTAAGACAGTAGACAATGGCATTGTTCCACCGTTTTTCTTGTTTCCAGAGTTTATGAGCATGCATGAAGTGAGTGGAAAAGTGAGTTCAGCGACTAATACAATCAGATAGGACGTTTCTCTTTGGATGTATGGGCTGTCAAGGCAAGCGTTCCAACATAAGTTATGGGTATGATGATGATGATGATGATAAAATCCTAAAGGGAAGCACGCAAATCTCATAAAAAGTTGATGGGTGCTGAACAAAAATATATCTATATATAATCTCTGTTATGAAGACCCGGAAGGGTCGAAACGTTGATTCTGCTCTTCTAACTAAACTTATTGGGAGCTCAAGATACGGTGTGCGGACATCCTACCTTCTTTCTGTATGATAGATAGATCTTAAAAAGTGAACGAAATTAAAAGTGCCAACCAATCAGTGCATCAGATCACAAAACAACAAAAATATTAAACTAAACCAACAAAACACACATGACCGTACTTCTTGTACAACCCCTGTAGCACTAGGCATATATATTGCACAATAAACATGTAATTGCAGCTGTTATTGCACAAACCCTTATTGCACTTAAGCAAGACAGCAGAAAATAAAATAAAAACATGTATTGCAGCAACAGATAATTTCTGTGCAACTACCGCTGTGGGATAGAAGCTGTTACTGAATCATGATGATGATGATGTCACGCGCATACCCTCTATAAAATACATCTACATATTTACACATATTGTTTCCGGTGCAGCAAGTACCTGAGGTTAGATATCAAGGTGTGCGAGCTTAGCAGCAGATATATCTTTATCAATCAGTTACTCACCAACACACGAAGCCTTTGATTCAATGACATTCTTTACTTTTTGTCACATAGGAGGTCAGTGTAGGAGACGCCTGCTGTTAACCCATTTAGAGTAGACCTGAGGCCGATTCTAAAAAAAAATCTTCTAAATCCTAAAAGTTTCCTGAAAAACATGTTTCTATGTCAGTGGTGCTCAAACCTTTTCACGTCAAGGACTCCCAAAATTATCTGCATTTGGCCGCCGACCCCCATCTGAAAATATGTTCTTCCCAGAAGCAAAGATTTGAGTTAAAAACATTCGCTCTGAAAGAATATATATTCAAAGATTTCAAAGACAATTTTGTAATCCATTTTTCACCCCTGTGTCAATTATCTAATGTGATCCTGGGCTCTGCACACCCTCCGCCAACCTAGTCCCCATATATGGGGGACATGGGGAGAGCAACGGACTTGAACTCATGCTTCCTTCATGCATGAGGGCTGTATTTTGCGTGTCTTAAGTACCAGGTCTTATTCCCTAACTTGAGTAAACTAAAGACCTGGAGGCGTGATCAATGCTCTTTGGCCACTCAGAATAGCCAAATGGCATTGATCACGCCTCCAGGTCTTTAGTTTACTCAAGTTAGGGAATAAGACCTGGTACTTAAGACACGCAAAATACAGCCCTGAGTGTCCAAGTTGCTCCTTTACACCTGACGGGGGGGAGTTCCCCTGGTTGGACGTAGCGCGTGGAAGGAACACGTTATTCCAACCAGTTCCTTTCCCCTCCATCAGGCGCACCGGATCTGCTATTTTTCAATAGCTAAAGTACCGGTATAACATAATGAAACACAAAAAGGGGTTCCCGCCCAAAATGGGTCAAATAATATATTTTAGATGATGTTAGTTAATACATACGTACACACAATACAGTCATTACATTAATACTCTCCTCTCTCTCTCTCTCTCTCTCTCTCTCTCCAGGCCTTCAACGTCATCAACGGTGGAAGCCATGCTGGAAACAAGCTGGCCATGCAGGAGTTCATGATCCTCCCTGTCGGAGCCAACAACTTCCATGAGGCCATGAGGATCGGAGCCGAGGTATAAATACTTATAAACACTTATAAAAATAAAACTTTATAAACGTTATTATTGATTTCACTATGTCAGGCACGTCACTGGCCATAAGCCTTAATTAATAATTTATTTATTTATAAACAACTTCCATGAGGCCATGAGGATCGGAGCCGAGGTATAAATACTTATAAACACTTATAAAAATAAAACTTTATAAACGTTATTATTGATTTCACTATGTCAGGCACGTCACTGGTCATAAGCCTTAATTAATAATTAATTAATTTATAAACAACTTCCATGAAGCCATGAGGTAAATCACTTAATAAATACCCTACAGTAGGTGGGGTTTGCCTAACTAAACTAAAGGGCCTTGCTGTGTGGAGTGTTCTCCCAGTGTCCCCTAGGGGGCGTCCTTTCTGTGTGGAGTGTGCGTGTTCTCCCAGTGTCCCCTAGGGGGCGTCCTTTCTGTGTGGAGTGTGCGTGTTCTCCGCATGTCCCCTAGGGACACATTACATATATTTTTATGTAATGTAATTATTACTATACTTAGTATTACTATTACTATAGGTGTATCATAACTTGAAGAACAGCATCGTAACATAATAAAATGTATTTATAGGTCATCATAATGTAATATATTTATATTTATCGTACATATTTACAAGTGTATCACACTGTCATTTATTTATATTTCCAGGTTTATCACAGCTTGAAGAACGTCATCAAGGCTAAATACGGCCAAGACGCCACCAACGTTGGAGATGAGGGCGGCTTCGCTCCCAACATCCTGGAAAACAATGAGGGTGAGACAGGCTTTCATTCATTACAACTATGAGGGTGAGACAGGCTTTCATTCATTACAACTATGAGGGTCAGGCAGGCTTCCATTCATTACAACTATGAGGGTGAGACAGGCTTCCATTCATTACAACTATGAGGGTGAGACAGGCTTTCATTCATTACAACTATGAGAGAGTGAGACAGGCTTCCATTCATTACAACTATGAGGGTGAGACAGGCTTCCATTCATTACAACTATGGGGATGAGACAGGCTTCCATTAATTACAACTATGAGGGTGAGACAGGCTTTCATTCATTACAACTATGAGGGTGAGACAGGCTTCCATTCATTACAACTATGAGGGTGAGACAGGCTTCCATTCATTACAACTATATTGGGGATGAGACAGGCTTCCATTCATTACAACTATGAGGGTGAGACAGGCTTTCATTCATTACAACTATGAGGGTGAGACAGGCTTCCATTCATTACAACTATGAGGGTGAGGCTTTCATTCATTAGAGAAGGCAGGATACCCAGATATGATCATCATCGTTAGGATGATAAGGTTGTATTAAAGTTGTATAAAAAGTTGTATTATAGTTATATTAACATAATATTATTATACTGCAGCTCTGGAGCTGCTGAAGACGGCCATCGAGAAGGCGGGCTACCCAGACAAGATCATCATCGGCATGGACGTAGCAGCGTCCGAGTTCTACAGGAACGGAAAGTACGACCTGGACTTTAAGTCACCGGACGACCCCGCCAGACACATCTCTGGAGATCAGCTTGGAGATCTGTACAAGAGCTTCATCAAGGGCTACCCTGGTAAACACGACACGTTTATGATATATAGATCTGATATAGCACCTGTTGTACAAGAGGTTAATCACTCACTGCACTCTCTCTCTCTCTCTCTCTCTCTCTCTCTCTCTCTCTCTCTCTCTCTCTCTCTCTCTCTCTCTCTCTCTCTCTCCAGTCATGTCTATTGAGGATCCATTCGATCAGGATGACTGGGAGAACTGGTCCAAGTTCACCGCCGCCACCGACATCCAGGTGAGAGAGACAGACAGACAGACAGACAGACAGACAGACAGACAGACAGACAGGCGAGCCAGTGGGATACGACAGTACAGTATCTACAGTATATCCTCCCACCGGGACAGTATAGACAGTACTCTAACAGTGTCCTAACAGTGTGATGATGATCTATAGATCGTAGGTGATGACCTGACGGTGACCAACCCTAAGCGTATCCAGACAGCCGTGGAGAAGAAGGCCTGCAACTGTCTGCTGTTGAAAGTCAACCAGATCGGCTCCGTCACCGAGTCCATCAAGGCGTGAGTATAGACTTGTAGATCTGTTAAGACTAAGACTAAAAGACTATGGTTTTTGATATTTAGTCTAACATGTCCATGTTTTCCAGGTGCAAGCTGGCTCAGAGCAACGGCTGGGGTGTGATGGTGAGCCATCGCTCCGGAGAGACTGAAGATACCTTCATCTCCGACCTGGTGGTGGGACTGTGCACCGGACAGGTACAGTATACTACTACTACTACTACACCACCCCTACACCCACTGCCATACACATACACATCCTCAAGTCCTCATGTCCTCAAGGATAATCACTTGTGGCGTCCTCAATTTTCTGTCCTCACTTTTTATCCTCAATACCAGAGTAATCTAGTAAGAGAGTGGCGACACTAGCGTTGACTCCAATTGTAACAATGGAATGCGGAAGTGCTCATTCAATCTCAATGGGATAGTTCCAATGTTTGGAACTATAGCCCTATGCACCCGCTTTGCGGCGAGATCAAAGCGTGTCGCCACTCTCTTACTATTCCACTCGGCTTAATACATACTTTGCTCAGCCAATCAAATCATCGCTATGGGGTACACACAAACAGTCAAATCTAGGCATAGGAGGGGCTAGTGGCCATTCACAAAATACATGGACAAAGTGTGACACCATTGGTTTCTACAAAATCAGAATCAGAAAAATAACTTTACTGTCACACCTTAAACACGCATTTTACAGTAAAAATTGTGATATTCATTTGTCAGGGCTCCTCAGACAGAGCCGTTTTGAAGACTGTTTATCAGCTATTTCAAATCCGCCATCTGTCTGTCTGTCTGCCCCTCAGATCAAGACTGGCGCCCCCTGTAGGTCCGAGCGTCTGGCCAAGTACAACCAGCTGATGAGGTGAGTGACATCATCATCATCATCATCATCATCATCATTATTCTCCATGAACAATAGACGTTACCTTGTAAACACCTTTGCTAGCATGGAGCCTACTAGTTAACTAGCTAAACTAGTTGACTACCGGTAGTTAAACAAGTTAACTGGTTATCTTATTAAGTACTTCTATACTAGCATGCATGAAGCACTTACATACTTATAATAGCATGACACACTGCTCTGCTAGCATGGAACACTATAAATGTAATAACTAGTTCACTAACTAGTTCACTGGTTATAGTAAACACTTCTAAGCATGGGGCACTACATTGAATAACTAGTTCACTAACTAGTTCACTGGGTATCTTAGTAAACACTTCTCTGCTAGCACGGAGCACTACATTTACTAACTGGTGTTTAATTTTCCTTATCGTGGCGGGAAGTGGAACAGGAATTGTGCGTGTCTGAACCAATCACAGCGATGGCGGCCAAGCTCCAAATGCATCATAGCCAATCACAGCGTCGTGCACGGCGTTGAACCTCCAGACACTTTTACCCAGCTATGAGAGTTAATTTTACCCAGTTATGAGAGTTAATTTAACCCAGCTATCAGAGCCCCTTTTTAGGGCATGCCATGACCCGCCTAGAGGTCACGCTAGATAAACCACAAATTAAAACAAATATCAAGGCAGTGTCAAATGAAGTTTCTGTCTCGGCGTTGCCTATTATCTGGCCTCAAATTGTTTCCATATAAACAAATTCTAGTGTACTGTTTAAGAACTAAATCATTCTTAACACATGGCAGCAGCCATATGTTTTTTGACATTCAACACACAGCACCGCCCTCTAGTGGCCATAATGAGTCATGGCTCTGTGTGGAAGATGTGATTGGTGCATGTCATGATACTATTGGTTGAAAAATGTGATTGGACAGGTTCATGTCACAATACTATTGGTTGAAAAATGTTTGGTACCTGCCGGCGTTATCATGCATGCTGTTTTTTGGAAAGAGAAAAAGAAAGTGAAACAATTTTTTTAAATTTCAGTTTGTCCGTAACCGTTTCTAAACCGTTCTCTACTAGCATCTTGTAAACTGGTTTAGGGACCGTTCAATGTTTGTGGGAGGTGGGAGGGTATATGCTTTAATTTTAGTCCAGGTGAGGGTGAGATGATATATATTTGACTCTATACAATCTAAAATACATATAGCCTTTACACTACAGCATACACAGTAAAAGAAAGAAGAAACCTTTAACTTTCCAAGAAAAGGACATTTATATTTATAACCAAATAACCGGCATTCAAATAGTTTGAAGCCTGACTAGTATCTTTAGGAAGAAGGATTTTTTTTTTTACCAAAGCTGTTTATTATTTGGTGTGTGGTCAATCATTTAGCACAGGGGTTGGGTCAAGGAAGACTAATTTCTGTCCTCCAGTGACCTTTCAGTATAAATAACATTCTAAAACCCTCCAGTGACCCTCTCACTATACATATGGAACGGTCTCTTATCGTGTAAACATTTACTAACCAGTTGTGAAGGGTTTTCCACTGGGGTCTTCAACAGGTGGTCCGGGACCCCTAAGAGGTCCTCAGCTCAGAGTGCACTTGACAAACAAACAAATTAACAAATGTCTAAACAACATTGATCAACCCATGGTCACTGCAGTAAGTCAGATATCGTTGCTGTTCTGGAAGAAACCACTTAACTCCATGTTTGAAGTTTTCTACTATCTGCCAAAGCAGCTAACTCCACCAGTCATCTTTTTTCTTTTATTTTCTTCAAAAATCAGTGCTATTGAACACACTATGTCTTAGCGTTGGTTAAAATATATATTGAACCAACGGAAAGTAAAAAAGCGCTTAGACGAAAGTCCCCTTGAGCTGGATGTTTTTTTTGTTTTAATTTCCAGAAAAATGAACATTTTGGAGTTAGGTGTTTTTTCTTCCAGACAGCAGAGATATGGTGAACTAGCTCTCACGGAGGTGCATGGACGACTTCCTCCACAAGGGGTCCCTCTCCTGAAGACCCCTGCTCTGCTCTGCTCTGTTCTGTCTAACCTGACTCCTCCAGATGGAAGAAGTTCACATGTTGTGAACTTGTGAATCACCATCTGGCGGGGTCAGGTTACGTTCTGTCAGCATGGACACCGCATTTGAAAAACCTGCTATGCGATGTGAGCTTGTAGATCTAATAACACCGCATCACGTGAGCTTGTGGATCTAATATTGGTCATGCTACCGTCAGCGCACGACACCGTCGTACGACGAAGTCTAAAACGACAAGGGCTTAGAACGAACCCTGACCCTTTTTGTTCTGACCTTGATGTTGACCTTCTGACCTTCAGGATTGAGGAGGAGTTGGGATTCACTAGGGCGAGGTTCGCCGGACGCGACTTCCGTCACCCCAAGATCCACTAAGAGAGCTGTGGCGACACCTAGAGGTGTGAACGAACGAACGAACGAATCTGCCATGCATCATGATTAGGGATGGAGCTTGTTATTTTTAATTGATGACGAGCACCGCATCAATCAGGCTTATCGAGTCGGGTTCTTTATCGAGCCCTCTATCAAGCATTTTCTATTATTTTGTGGAAAGATGGGAGACGACGATAAGCTCTCAACAGAACCAGCATATTTTACTATGGCCTTCAAATACAGTACTTTTCTAACAGACGGAAGGCCAATTGACCTTATTACTTTTGATTAGATTTATTTCTTGATGACCTCTTGTCTTGATTGTTTAAACATGATGTCATGGGCCGCTATGCTCGATAACAAGGTTCTATAAGCCCAAAGCTTATTGATTCCGGGTATTCAATAAGCTTGTTATCGGGTTTTTTCGGGTATAGGGTTTCGAGCTCCATCCCTAATTATGATGCGTTCACGATTCCCTTAGCGATTCACTTTAAAAAGATTCCATTTTGCCATGCATCATGATGCGTTCACGATTCCTGTACGATTCACTTGCTAACGATCCGATTATACGATGCATCTTCGTTTTCCATATTTCTGCTTGCGTTCGCTTTGTCTTCGGTTAATACAAGTCAGCCAGATACATCGTGTGAAGTCCCTTTTCATTCGTGGAGTACTTTAACGCATTCGAGCGTAAACTGTGACTTTACGAGTTGTTTTTGTAATAATGTAGAGAAAAAAGTTTGTACGTGACATCGACGAAGACAGGGCACTTCAAGACACCTCAAAATGCTCAGTGTTAATTTAACTCAAAGAAGAGGAACCAAAATGGAACCTCGTCCATCGACGGTGTCGCTCACTGAAAAATCAAAACAGCAGATCTTCAAGCTCATAACGCGTCGCGCCGCAATGCGTTGTGAGCTCGCAGGTCCTGCTGTGTGCCTGTGTAGATCTGATGTGTGCTTGTAGATCTGCCGTCTTCGATTGTGAGCTTGTAGATTTGAAGTTAAATTAACACTGACTTTTTTTTGCCCTTTTAGTAAAACAAAATGCTAGCAGCGCAAACGCAGTAACGGCTCTAACGCGATATGGTGCTGCGAACAAGCCGACCGCAAGCTGAACTTAAAAGACGTAGCCTGAACTATTGCTATATGCTAATTCTATTTAACATAGTGCCCGCTATAGGCTAAAGCTAAATGCTAATGCTATTTAACATAGTCCAACGCTATACGCTAAAGCTAAATGCTAATTTTCATTGTGCCTCATTGCCATTTTATGTTCTGAATTGATTTGATTGAACCCGTAAACTAAAACTATTTGTTTTAAAACTTGTTTTTTTTTTTAAAGTAACAATGTACCAATGTAGCCTAATAGTTTAGTGTATTTATATGGTGTCCATACACCATATAAATAAACTAAACAATTTTGTTTCATCACTTATTTATGTATAGCATTGAATCATTTTAATGATGTAAAAAATGGGGGTGTTTTTAAATATAGCATGTAGTCTAGTGTTGGCATACATTTTCATTGCGTTGGAAGTTATTGTAAAATGAACTTAAATTTATTTAGTGGAGATGACTAATGGTTTATGTAACGTTACGTAATTGTATTCACGCAGAATCATCCTGGTCCACATTGTGATGCATCTTAATCTCCTTACCTAGCAGAAGAGTGACTTTAAACCAACATAAGAATATACATTATGTATTTATGTAGACATGGATTAAAATAATGGTATAGGTCCACATAGCAGCAGGTATGTATGTACATGAGGTTAGACCAGTGGTTTTCAACCAGTGGTCCGTGAGGATGTTCCAGGTGGTCCCTAGCTAAATGATGGAGAGTTGGTAACGCTCTCATGCAGCAATTGTGGGCAAAATTGTATCCAAAATACAAAATATTCGAAGTGTTGGGTCTGAGAGGCTAAATAATGGTGGTCGTGGCGCCAAAGCCGAATACTTAATAGACCTTGATATGAAAAGTGTTGAAAACCACTGGGTAAGACATAAGGTAGGTCCACATATGGGCCCACATTAATTTATCCCATAAAGATTTACAAAAAAATATGTATACAAATAATTTAAACCTAGAATGAATCATGACCATAAAACATTTGATTCTGTTTAGGCCGGGCACTAAATGACGTTCGTGTCTGATATAAATACAGTGGACGCCCTCATTTCACACAAGTGTGATTTATTTTATTTTATCTATTTTCACAGAATCAAATGGTTTATGGTTTTATCACCATTGATTCTAGGCTTAAAATAATTTATATAAATATTTGTTTTATTAAATCTCTATGGGAAAAATGAATGGCGTCCGATCGATGGAACCAGAAAATGGCCGCCATGCACTGCTATGCCCTATAGCAGCAGGTTTGTATGTAGCATACATGTTTGAGCCAAAAACAGGTGAATAAATCACACAAACAACACGAGCTGTTTAGAATGGATAAATAATAACCACACCTCTATCCATCACCCCCTCCCCCTAATCACCAAAGGAGGGAAAAGAGCACTTTAGACTCTCGTAGATGATATGAAAATGTAAAAAATCGCTCAAATACATCTACGAGAGTCTTAATCTAAAGCCCGAACCACACCAATAGGATCACCATGCAACTCCTTGCAACCAAACGGTTGCGAGTAGACGCATGTAGTTGCAAGCAACCATTGAATTAAATCACTTGGGTCGACTTGCGTCGACGTGCGCCGACGTGCAACAGGACATATCACACTGCTGGGACGAACACTGAAACCATTGGTGTGGTTTTGGCTTCAAAGGCTAGGACAGAGAGAGCTATAAGCGCTGAACGTGGATCGTTAACCCGCGTGTTCTCTCCTATAGGATCGAGGAAGAGTTAGGGGACAAAGCCAAGTTCGCCGGAAAAGACTTCCGTCACCCCAAGATCAACTAGACCCCTACTCCCCCATCACCATCGCCATTACGACCCACCCACTGACAGCATCCTCTCCCGCTCTCTCCCTCGCCAACACCCCGCCCATTGGAGGCGGGACACCTGGTTGGTTTGAAGGGGTGGGCGGGGTCACAACAACCAAATGAAATGATTCCATTTCTTCACTGTTGTTTTATATAAGAACAAACACACACACACACACACACACACACACACACACACACACACACGTGTCAGTGTGAAATAAAAAACATTAAAATAAAAAACACTGTGTGAATATTTTCTTCCTGTCAGGTAGTTTCTGCCACTGATAAATTCATGCCCACAATTGAGACAGCTCCCCCACACGGGGTAAAGGTTGAATGGTGTACTACAGGGCAGCTCGAAGAAGCCACTGTAATTCAACAGTAGTTTAGGATAATCCTATGAACTGGAGACCAGTTTCTCAATAGTGTTTCACATGCAATTTGCTAATGATTGGAATGCCTTTTTCATTGTTTTGATTGTTGCCACCTTCAATAATAATGATAATAATAGTCTTTATTGTCTCCACATCATATATTTTTGTTGTCATGGACACTTGTACAAAACATTAATAATTCTACTCGAGTTGGAAGCATTAAGACCCATTTTAACCCTCAATGGCTTCCTTTCTGAAAAATAACGTCATTGTAAAAAGATTCACGCGTTTAGACATTCTATTTACAATGAGATGCGGACGGGAGCTGGTGCCACTTGGACCCGGACGTAACGTAGCAGTACAAAATGACGTCGGACTTAGCCCAACAATAGCCCATTGTCTCGAGTGAAAATCCTTGTTTTTCATCATTTTTGACCATGTAGCCCATCTCAGACGGCATACTGTATAACACTATACACTATAACACTATGGGACCATGTGGACCATGTGGGACCTACATGGGCTTACCCACTTCCAACCCATGCAAGTTAGCCCACATGTAGACCATGTTGGAACTACATTGGCTTGCCCACTTCCAACCCATGCAAGTTAGCCCACATGTAGCCCATGTTGGACCAATATGGGCTTTCCCACTTCCAACCCATGCCAGTTAGCCCTCGTGGGACCTATATAGGCTTGCCCACTTCCAACCCATGCAAGTTAGCCCACATGTAGACCACGTGGGACCCTCATAGTTTGCCCAGTTCAAGCCCATTCCCACTTGGTACCCATGTATCCCGCATTGAAACCACATGGGCCCCAAGTGGGCGTGCTGGCTGGGGACACTTAAGACATTTCCCAGAAGCATTACATTTTCAAAAAATATCAAATTTATAGTGAAAACAGAGAGAACAGCTTTGTGAGCTTGTATAGAGTGCGTAATTCATAAGCTCAATACAGTAGGGCCTATAGAAATGCAGTGCAGTCAAAAGTAAGATATTTTGTCTTTGGAATATAGTATCCAAACAAATACAAATACAGCAGCAGCAGCAGCAGGCGGCGGTCTCGTCCCACCGCGGGGCCTCCAACAAGCGGCACCGCTTCAAGCGGAGCATGAGGCTGCGGCTCTCCAACGACTCCTCCGTCAACCTCTTGCTGGAAGGGACCGGATCCTACTCGCCCTCCTCCTCCTCCATGGTGGAGCAGACCGGCAGCGTGCCACCGGACAGCAGGCTCCAGGACAGCAGCAGCACAGAGCCACAGCAGAGGAGGGGCCACCCCCCGGGGGCCACAGAGCCACAGAGGAGAGTTGGCCTCTTGAGGAGAACCCCTGCCGTCTCTCCGGGGTCTGCCGAGGAGGAGGCCCTGGTTGCACTGACGGCGCCACAGGTATAAGTATATAAGTATATATATATACGTTAGTCCGACGTTAGTGTCGCGTATCCAGACAACTATTCCACAATCTCCGAATGCTATAACTTATTGACTGCCAGGTCTCCTCCACCCCTTGTTCCCCCCCTTGCCAGCCTTTTTGAGTGGTGCAACCATAGGGTGCAGCAATCAAAAAGGCAATCCAATGCCCAGCTGTGTGTGTCTCTGCCTGGCTGTGTCCCTGGGTCTGAGCACGGAAATAGCATATCGTCACCACCAAGTGTCACTGTCACTGCAGCCTAACACACAGACACATACACAGAGGCCAGGGAGGAGAGCGTATACAGTACGGTACAGTACAGCACCACTCACTTCAGACGGGTCCGATTTTTGTTATAGCTTACCTTTTCTCTCCAAGGTGGACGGGCCTCTGGAGGCGCCGCGGCGGTCGTCGTCCCGGTCCGAGGATCCCGCCATGGAGTTGAGCGTCCTGGCGCTGGACGGCCGGCCGGCGCCCTCCCTGGCCGAGCTGGACAGCAGCAGCTCCTTCAGCAGCCTGGACGACGACGAGCCCGACGACCCCGACCACCATTCATCGGGGGCAGAATGGTCGGGGTTCCCCGCCGCCACTCGCAGCAGCAGCAGCGCCCGCCCCTGGTTCGATCCCGCGGCCGCGGCGGGCTGCACCGGATGAACGCCGCTTTCGTGTGCTTCTTCGCGCCCGAGAAGCGTCTGACGAGGCTGGTGGAGGAGCTGTCGAGGGACCGGCGCTCGGCCTTCGGGGCCATGGTCCAGGACTTCCTGGCCAGGCAGAGGGAGTCGCTGATGGCGCTGGCCGCCTCCTCCTCGTCGGCGGCGGAGACGACGTCCTCCGTGGACGTGCTCCAGGCGCTGCGGCGGTTCCTGTGCCAGGCCAAGAGCTGTCTGCTGGACAGCGGAGAGCTGGAGCCGCCCGTCGACACCCTGGTGACAGAGAACGAGAAAGGTAAGCCAGAACGGAAACCATTAACCCGCAGGTTAAGACATGAGGCTGATTCTACAAATGTCCTTCTAAATCATGTAGTTCTCAAACTTTGTCGTGTCATGGACCCTCAAAATCATATACATAATAATAATAATACAATATATACAATATCTGTATATTATAGCTTAAATCTAAAATGACACAGATGCTTTCCCGGTTTTAATGGCGTAAATATCATTGATTGATTGAAAAATGTTATTAACAGGTATGCAGAATGGGTACATTTCAGATGATTACTGTGGACGACACCACGATAAAGCATTACACTCGTTTACAACAGGGTCCACCATTTTCAATTCATCAGAAGTTCATCAGTCTTGATTTCCCTTCCGTTTGCAGCCAGTATGTCGCCAAAAGCATCATTTGGTTTTCTGTCCTTGCAAAAGATGCAAGAACTCTCACACAGTGTTTAGTGTGTGGGTATAATGAGGGTTCAGTTTGCTCTGGTAAAGCTCCATTTACAGTCTATTTACAGTCTTTTGGGATATTTAAGAGCACTAAAGGCATCACAGCCTAAAGTGAGGCAGTATAACTAAAGTGGACACACGTGACATGAGTAATTGATATCCGCTCCCGTAACAACGGTAGGCTACCTTATAAGGCAGAGGTGTGCCCACACTTTATGATTTGAGAGCTACTTTCAAAATGACCAGCTATGATACCATTGCTGAAAATTGTTTAACCCATGAGGACGATTTTACAACTGCCTTCTAAATCCTGCCAGTTGAAACATCTGACATCTGAAAAGCCCATGTTTCTATGTCAGTCGTTCTCAAACATTTTCATGTCAAGGACCCCTAAGATTATATGTCATTGGCTGCCGACCCCCATCTGAAAATACGTTGTTCCAGGGACCCCACAGAAGCAAAGATTTGAGTTAAAAACGTTGGTTCTGAAAGAATATATATTCAAAGATTTGCACTACATCAAAAATAGAAGACCATAGTGCGGCACTCGGTGCCGCGCTATGAGCTTGTAGATCTATTTTTCAATAGCTAAAGTAATGCTTAAAACACCAAAAGGGGTTCCCGCTCAAAATGGGTTAAATATGTACCTGAGGGGGCTTTGGAGTTTGGAATATAGCAGAGCTATATATAAGACAGACACACTCGGAATGGGAAATAGAGGGGGAGAAATGGAATATGTAGAGTTTTCTTGTATTTAATTTGTAATGCTATAACGGCATTTTTGTGCATAGCAACACTCTTGAAACCTAAATATTGCATTGTGAGTTTGAGCTCGACAAGCCCCTTTTGATGTCAATCAATCAAGTTACCTCAATTCAAGTGGCAAGATGACTCAAGTACAGCTACAGATAAGTAATGAAGTACTGACTGACTGTACCTAAGTCAATATATTGTCCACAACTGTTGAGCTGATTCTGATTCTGACACATAAGGTGGTGAGACTAGTTTTTAACCAGTGGCATGGCAGAAAACTCACCCAAATGAAGCATGACTGTTAACTTAACTTAAAATTATTCAATTCAATTCAATGTTGTTCAATGAAAAACAGCCGCAAGAAACATATGATTATGTGACATTTTTCACAGTTATAAATACACAGAAAACACAGATCATGTATAAAATGTATTTATTGCAGGGTGACGTTTACATTCATTTATTTCACATTTCTCCTAATTTGTCATAATAGGCCGAATTAATTTAATTTGTGGGGCAATACAGTGTTCTCACTACATAATGAACAACAAAACAAATAATGTTTATTATTAGATTATTACACATTATCTAGTGGGTTAAAATCATTGAGTATAGAATTGTTGCTTTTATCTAATGTCACATTCCAACAAGTTCTGAGCTTGACTGTGTAGATCTATATTTTTGTGCGAAAGTTACAGAAAATGGTGTCACGCGCTGTCCCCGTTTTTCACATAGCAGTTGGCCGTGCACTCCCCCGAGCCCCACCTCCCTGTTCCTCTGGCCACCTGGGGAAAATAAATATTGCGTGGCGTTGGCATTGCCTTGGGGGAGTAATAATTTACTATATCGGGTCGCAACTCGAACAGGCTGAGTCGGCTCTAGCGAACTTCGCAGTGCTCAACGCGGCAACTCGAGCACTTTAGCTCGCTTGGTGGTGTCTCTCGTGGCTTCGCTAGAGACTGCGCCCATCCGTTGTGGTTTACAACTAACGACCCTGCGAAAGACCCGGACGTAACTTGCTCCTCCAAGGGAGCTAGCTCTCTTGGCGCGGCTTGTTGCTTGCCTTGTCTACTGAGTTGGAAACGTTACAATAGATAGTATGCACATGCATGATTTTCCCATCAGGATACGCCCCCCTCATCTAGACTGAGTGGCAAAACATTGAGCAGCATGGAGTGTTGGAGTTTGGAAGCGCTCGTTGGAAATCACTCAACCGTCCTGCGTACCACCTGTTTCTAAATGTCACATAATGCAGGAGGCAGAAAAATGTTGTGTTATTGAAAACAAGCACTTCCTAACTCTGACACTTAAAAAAAAATCAAACGCAGGGCATTTCTTGACAGAAAGTAGCTCATGATGTTTCTATGGTGGATTTTTATGAAACAAAAACTTAGCAGATAGAGGATAATTCAAGCTTTTCGTACAGCTGCAATGTTGGTGAGTTTATCATTGTTTAATGCAATCAGACAGGACTTTTCTGTTTGGATGACTGGGCTGTCAAGGCCAGAAAGTAGTTTTGGGCGTTCCCGCACAACTTCCAGGTACGATGATGTCATGCGCATACCCTCTATAGGGGGAAAGAATGAGTACACGGTTGTTGGAAAAATAGTGACAGCAGCTGGATTCAAACCCAGGAGGTCTGTATTGGTAGTCTAGTGATTAGCCCATTATACTAGTGAGGTCGGTGGCTGGCAGAATTGGTTGCCAGGCTGTAGTACATTGTGAGATTGCTCCGCCCCGCGGGCGCCTAATACTTCTTACTAGTAGTGGTGGGAAAAGTACTCAATTGTTTTACTTAAGTGAAAGTACCAATACTGCAATTTAGAACTACTTTGTTACAAGTGAAAGTATGGAATTTAAAATGTACTTGATTAAAAGTACAAAAGTATCGGCATCAAACTTAAAGTATCCTACTAAAAGTAAAAGTACTACTATATTGCAGAATGTCCCATTTCACAAGTTCAAAATGTGTACAAAATCTATTGAAAATAGCAGATATACAATCTACAATCTAGATCTGCTATTTTCAAATGGCCGAAATGTATAGGGTTGAGGTGGTTAATGTATGTTTTCTAATCAAAATTAAAATCGCCAAAGTAACTAGTAACTAAAGTTTTCAAATTTTGGCTCTGAGATGTAATGGAGTAGAAGTAAAAGAACTGGAAGTTGGAAATACTCAAGTAAAGTACAAATATCTCAAAATTGTACAGTACAGTACTTAATAAAAGTACTTAGTTACCACTGCTTACTAGTAGTAAGGGAGGGGCCAACTGCGCCAATTGGGGACGGGCCAACTATGAGGAAAAACTGCATGGCGTGTCAGACTACATGGAACAGGAAACGCGAGGCTATACAGGAACAAGGAAATGGTTTTCAGGCTACGGGAAGTATCTTGCGCTCCAGTTTGGTCACCCTGTACTTCAGTTTGCTCTGCAGAGCCTCGTGCTCGGCGAGCAGCCGTGCAAAGCGAGTCTGCAGCGCGTCGAACACCATCGTCATCTTGTCCACCTTCTCCTCCATGTCCTTGGGGTCCGGACCCTGTGCTGCCAACTAGTGGACCGGAGCAGGACGGCAGGCAGACAGACAGACAGACAGACAGACAGACAGACAGATTATTTATACTGTCTGGGTCAGTGAATTCACAATTTAAGGACTGCGGCAAAAGTAATCGACAAACTATATTCTACTATTTAAAAAACGGTCAAACATTGGCCAAATAGCCAAATAATAAAATAAGAAATTGGCACTTAAGTAAAAGTACCAATACTGCAATTTAGAACTACTTCGTAAAAGTAAAAGTGCTGAATTGAAAATGTACTTGAGTAAAAGTACAAAAGTCATCAAAATGTACTTTTGTATTGTATTGTGCAGAATGTGCAATTTCACAAGTTCCAAATGTGTACAAAATCTATTGAAAATCGCGACGCATTGTGAGCTTGTAGATCTGCTATTTTCGAAATGTATAGGGTTGAAGTGGTTAATGTATGTTTTCTTTTGGCTCTGAGATGTAGTGGAGTAGAAGTTAAAGTACTGGAAATAGGAAATACTCAAGTAAAGTACAAATACCTCAAAATTGTACTTAAGTACTACAAGTGTAGAGTAAGAGAGTAGCGACACGCTTTGATCTCGCCGCAAAACGGGTGCCTATGGGCTATAGTTTTAGTTCCAAACATTGCTATATGGCTGGAACTATCCCATTGAGATAAAATGAGCACTTCCGCATTCCATTGTTACAATGGGAGTCAACGCTAGTGTCTCCACTCTCTTACTATATTAATCTGGGTGTGGCTAAAGACAGACAGGTGAAAGGTGGGTGTGGCTAAAGACAGACACGGAGGTGAAAGGTGGGTGTGGCTAAAGACAGACAGGTGAAAGGTGGGTGTGGCTAAAGACAGACAGGTGAAAGATGAAAGATGGGTGTGGCTAAAGACAGACAGGCGAGGTGAAAGGTAGGTGTGGCTAAAGACAGACACGGAGGTGAAAGGTGGGTGTGGCTAAAGACAGACAGGTGAAAGGTGGGTGTGGCTAAAGACAGACAGGTGAAAGATGAAAGATGGGTGTGGCTAAAGACAGACAGGCGAGGTGAAAGGTAGGCGTGGCTAAAGACAGACACGGAGGTGAAAGGTGGGTGTGGCTAAAGACGGACAGGTGAAAGGTCGCGAGGGGGGCGTGGCTGACCTCCAGGTCCAGCAGTCCGTCTTTCATCAGCATCTGCCGTCCCTTCTCCTCCAGGATGGCCTTGGCATCCGGATACTCCGTCAGCGCCGACATCAGGTCGTCCTTGGAGAGAGAGAACAGGTCCGAGTAGCCGATGCTAACGATGTTAGCCGTACGCCTGTTACCCGCCTTACTGCCTGAGAGAGGAGAGCAGAGCAGAAGAGAGGGGAGGGGAGGGGAGATCGTTATTATACAGCTTGCACTGCGTGAAAAGAGGAGTTAACGGGCAATTATGGGCACTAGATTTGCCCGTAAACCTCAAGTTTAGCAGCATATACAGTAATATACGGTAATATACAGGTGTGATGGTAGCCTACAATTTGGGAGTTTACCGGAGTTTGTTGGAAAGTTTCCTTTAATATACACATCCATATTCCATGCTTTTTACGCAGTATTGGTTACGAATGTAAACTGCTTGCAGCAAAAACATAAGAGTAACTAAAATGAATTGGACAGCCAACTTGTCAAACGTGAAGCGATATAACGCGCCTATAGTTCATTTTTCAATGAGACCTGCGTTTTTGCGCGGAGCACTGGGGAGCAGTCGCTGTGCGAAAATGCAAGCGTATTTACGTACGTGAGTGTGGTCCTGTGAATTTGTTGCGCGCATGCTCGTTTCGTGCACACGCCACCCCGCGACTCACCAGACCTGGATTCTGTTTAGCTTTTGTTTTACGCTTGTGTTTTCACGCCCCTCTTGAGAAGACCTGTAGCAGACCTCTCGTTGATCCAGGCAACAAGTGTGTTCCTCGCTTCCCGTTTGAAAGGCAACATTTTGAAATGCGTGCGTAGCGTCCGTGCACGACTGCGTGTTTTGAATGCGTGTATACCTTTGATAGCCAGGATGCTGATGTCTCCGAAGTAGGCCCCGTCGCTGAGCACCACGAACGTCTTGAGTCCATCGTCGCTCACCACGCCAAGCTTCCCCTCCTTGATGATGTACATCTCGCGTCCAATGTCGCCTTTCTTACAGATGAAGTCTCCAGGACTGTAGACCTGCGGCTGCAGCTTCAACACCAGCTCTACCAGGAGACCGGCCTCGCAGTCCGCAAATATCTTCACCTGTTAACACGTTCATTCATTCATTAGGAATTTAGGATATATTCTCCTGGACGGTATACACTTGCGGCTGTAGCTTCACTCCACTAGCCCATTTTGGGCGTTATGTTATACTTTAACTATTGAAAAATAGCAGATCTACAAGCTCATAGCGCGGCGCCACGAGCTTGTAGTGTGTGTGTGTGTGTGTACCTTCTTCAACGTGTCCAGGTGCACGTTGATAGCGATCTCAGCTCGCAGTTTGTCAGGAAGGTACATCAACACTGACTTCTCATCCACAGCTTTCTTGTTGGTCCACAGGTAGTCGAACCACTTGATCACCCGCTTCTCTAAGTCCTTTGTCACCTAGAGAGAGAGAGAGAGAGAGAGAGAGGGGTTAATAATATAGGATTACAGTTTTATAAGTGTAACATAACAATAAAGATAAAGTTTAATGTTTACTTGGTACAATAGGTACCTTTTGACTTGAGTACTTTTACTCTATTACATTCTTCCAATTCTCCTCAACGGGTCTCCAGCCGGAGTCCAGACGATTTATTAGTTTATAATTCAAAGGTTATCTAAGTAATTTATAAACTTTGTATGCTGAAATGGTCTCAGTATATCCACTTTAATCACTTTAACTAAAAGCGGCTTTAGGGTGCTGCATCCTCTGATATTATGGTGTTGGACTATTGATATTCATAATTACTAATGATATCATCCGCCAGTGGCGTGCACAGACATTTAGAGGGGCAGGTGCTCAGGTGAAAAAAGGGCACCTTGTATAGCACATGGAGATTATAGTGGGAGATTTATAGATTTTGGGGCTTAAATAATATTAGAAGCTTTTTTATCAAGAATTGATCAATATCCCCATGGTCCACATACTGTACAGTGTAGCCTATAACTGTACAAAACAACGGCACATTTGTCCAGAGGGAAAGGGGCAGGGGGTGCTCTAGCACCCCCTAGTGTCTATCTGTGCACGCCACTGTCATCCGCTCCCGACTGGACGGCAATTTATAGTAACACAGACCAGGCTTTCCTCCGAGTTGGAAAGTCTGGTGACGCGAGGTTACATATAGACACTGAAGTTGGTAAGTTAACCCTTGTTGGCGTCCTCGTCGCAACAATACCTTTCTGAAGCTCATGTACTGTTTAATGGCGTCAATGCGAGCCTGGAAGTCGGCTCTGGCGGCGTTCATGTTGGTGATCATGGAGCCCACGTTACCCACGATGGTGGCGAAGATCAACACCCCCACCTAGTGGTCACAACAATAACACAATACAATGACACAAATATCAACACCCCACCTAGTGGCCACAATAACACATTACAATAACACAATCAGTGGTGTAAAGTAACGAAGTACATTTACTTAATTGCTGTACTTAAAAGGGAAATCCACTCATTATCAACATTTTATGTCATTAATATACCTTAGAGCTGTTGTGTGGATAATAATAATTTGATGCATGTGTACATGTACTTGAAGATGTCATCAAGATGTACTTCACCATGTTAATGATTTTTTTTCCAGACCTACAATTCTAGGAAACACAGAATGGGGGGACTTTTTTTCTATGTTATAATATTACATATAGTACATACATACACATATAGTAAAATGTTGAAAATGAGTGGTATTCCCCTTTAAGTGCAATTTTGACGGTTTTGTACTTACTTGAGTATTTTCAACTCCCAGTACTTTCACTTCTACTTCACTACATTTTGTATCCAAATATTGTACTTTTACTAAATTTTGATTATTATTACAAAAACATCACTTCAGCCACAATATACATTTCGGAATTTATTCATCTACAAGCTCACAATGCGTTGCGATCCTTTCTAAATATTGATTGTTCTCAAACTTTTTCACGTCAAGATTCACCGCTGTAGTGAAATGAAAAATAAGTTTTTCACACTTTTAGACCATATCCGTGGTCATCTATGGGCAAATTCTCATTTTTGTGTGCTTTTATATCAAAAGTCGATGAAAATATATTTTTTATTAGGTCTACTTCCTGAAAACGAAAACGTGTTCTGTGATGACGTGTCGAGGACCACATCAATAAAAGCCAATACAAATTGAGCTCACCAGTTTGATTCGCTTCATTGTCCTCCAACACAGCTGGTTTTGATTAAAGAACTACTCCATTTTTAATCTCGTTCAAGATGACATCCAGACAGTGTATTACTCGTTTTAAACTTAATCATCACGCTAAAATGTATATAGGTTGTGTATAGGTTAGAAATAATCCCCTGGCTTTGCCCCACGTCTCTCTGTCACTTTGTTTACAAACGTGAGAGGAAGTCACAGACGTAAAACCCCATAGCCTGGAGGGATGCGACGCTCCGATTGGTTCAGAAACTTCAGAGCCAGCGTTTCAAGCTGAAACTTCAAAATAAAATGCCCAACATTTCCGTTTCACTACACCTTTAAGTCACGATTGTGACAGGCCAGTGACATCATCACGCCGCTATAAGCCACACCCACCAGGAAGTCGGTGACGACGAAGAAGTACTCGGAGTTCTCCACAGGGGGCGGTGTTTCACCGATGGTGGTGAGAGTCAGCGTGGACCAATACATGCTGTACGCGTACTTCCTCGCCAGGCGGGCGAACTCTGGGTTCTTGGGAGACGGATAAACAAACTTATCGTGTCCAAAACCTGGAGGGAGAGAGAGAAAGAGAGAGAGTCTAACATTCATTATAAGGACAATATTAGTCACCAGAAGCAGAGACGTGTGTTTTCAATGAGTCTAACATAGATGTTAAAATGACCCCAAATGAACCCAAACATGTTTCAAAGTATACAGTACTTCATTTTTGTCCACCACTGGTATTTAGCAGAACTCAAATGAAAGTGGTTCTCAAAGTGGGGTCCGGGGAACCCCAGGGGTTCCAGGAGGTCCCAGCATATTTACTTCATTTGAACCACTTTAAAGGTGTAGGGAAAAGGAAATGGTGTTTTTATTTTGAAGTTTCATCCTGAAACGCTGGCTCTGAAGTTTCTGAACCAATCAGAGCGTCACATCCCTCCAGGCTATGGGGTCTCAAAGTCTGTGACTTCCTGCACGTGAATTTCGTTTGTAAACAAAGTGACATGGGGGAAAAGCAAGCGGATTATTTCTAACCTATACAAAACCTATATGGTCTAAAAGTGTATTTTTCATTTCACTACGCCTTTAACCCTACTCTATACTTTGGCTATTCAAGCAATAGCAGATCTACAAGCTCACAAAGATGCATGCATGGGCCAGCCCCTAGTACAGTATGTATGTCAGAAACCGTTGAGGGTTGATTTCACCGCCGTACGTGCCATACGGACAGGAAGTAGGAGGTATATACGTACCGATGGCCTTAGAGAAGGAGTAATACAGACAAGCGTTCCAGTGGATGATGATTACGATGTACATGACCAGATTACTGATACGCAGAAGGTTGGGGAAGTTGGTACGAGTTTCTGTCCTCTGGAAGAACTCCAACATCCTAAACACACACAGGAGAGGAATACCCCAATTATCAGGTCTACAGTTTTCAGGAAAAAAAACGTTTCTATGTCAGTGGTTCTAAACTTCTTTCATGTCAAGGACCCCCAGAATTATCTGTATTGATTGAGTGTGTCTGCGTGTGCGTGCGTGCGTGCGTGTTTGTACTCACCTGTTGTAGCGCAACAGCTTGTTCATTCGTATTTCGGGGTACAAGGTACCGAACACGAGGAAGAGTAAGTCCGTGGGGATCATGGAGATGCAGTCCAGTTTGAACTGAGTGCTGTTTACATAACGATCTATGAGTTTCTGACCGTCCTTCACCAAGAGACCCTGTTCAAGATACCCTGCATGCACGCGCACACACGCATACACACACACACACACACACACACACACACACACACACACACACACACACACACACACACACACACACACGCACACACACACACACACACACACACACACACTGTTATTATAACGGTCTATGAGATTCTGATGGTCCTTAACGAGAAGACCCTGCTCCAAATACCCTGGAGATACACGCTCATGCACCACACCATGCAGACACATCACACTCCCCCAGGTTCTCAGGAAGTTTCAGGTCACACTGTTCTCGAGGTACTATATGTACACACGCATCTATACGTATGATACTGTATGGGCATATGGGTCCTCTGCGATATCCATGTATGTCTGAGTTTGAACTTCAAAGTGATGCGGTCGGGTGTTTTTTTGAGAAGCAGGGATTCCAGGGGGCCGGCCGGGTTGGTGGTGAAAGAGGCCGTTTGTTTGTCGTCTCCCCCCCTCCCCTTGTTTATTTGCTGGGATTTGAAAACCCGCGCACGGGAGTGAGAATATCACCAGAGGGCTGCGGAAGGGACTTCCACAGGGCGTCAGAGAGAGACTTGCACTTTTGGAGCGTGGCTGGGATGTCTGTTGGAGAGAGTGTGAGACAGACTCCACTGTGCTTGTACAGTCCAGCGCAATGTATTCTCATCAGACATGACATTTTGCTAGGTAGTGTACCTAAGTGAAGGCTATTATAGGCTATATAAGCTCTATATCTGGTTAATTGCGGGATTCGCTGGTTTTATCAGTCGTGAGTGACTGTGTAAAAAAATCGTCAATCGATCATCTGACAGCCCGGGCCCCCCGGAGGTCCGGGCCGGGGTGTGACCAGTGACACCCCCCTCACCCCCCCGGTAGCTCCGCCGCTGGTTCCACAACAGTGGTGCACGGCACCAGGGTTGCCGGTATTTTGCTTATGGTGAAAACCTGACATGAACTAAACTGTTGCTTTATGTATGTATGAACTGAACTGCGGCTGGTTTCTAATACAACCCTTAAACTGCCTTTCTTGTGTCTTTGCAATGATTGACTGGTTGAGTTTAAATAAGGGTTTGGAAAGGTACTGATTTATTATATATACCCCGAGCTAACAGGTAGGTTGCTGTATTTTATACAGTGACCTTTGTAGGGTTTCTCCCTGTGACCAAAGGTTATTTGGGGAAACCGTTACAATGTATGAGAGGCGCTATAGCCATGCACAACTTTGTGTGCATGTCTATAGCCATGCACAGCTTTGTGTGTATGTGTATGTCCATGCACAGCTTTGTATGTACCGATATGTCCGCTTGAGTTAAGAGCGGCCCTCACGTCACACAGGTGTGACTTCTTTGTTTAACACTAGAATGTCTGAGAGGTCATTTTGACCGTTTTTTTTATTATTTAGAAGTTGATTATCTTTGCCCATGAAGCTTTCAGAAGGTTCCCCTTCCATGATCTGATGATTCCCATCATCTCAGAAAATCTTGACATCTGAAAATAATTCTAAATGTGAATTTAAGCACATGCAAATTTAGCTGATTTTTCTTCAGACCTTCTAGTGTTTTAAAGAGAGGCCAAATCCGCTTAGATCCCAGAGCGGTCCCCGTGTCGCCAAGGGCGCAGTGCCGAGTTGGAAGAGCTGCTGCATGTTGGGAGATCACATCATCCTGTTCGGCAGGAACTGGTGTACAATAATCCTGTCCTATAGTCTGAAGACGTCCTTGTACATCCTGCCCGCCAGCACGCCCACGTGGGACCCATGTGGTTTCAATGCAGGCTACTTGTGTGGGCGCGGGCTTGAACTGGGCAAATAATGTGGGTCTCATATGGTTTTCATATGGTGTAACTGGGCATCGGTTGGAAATGGGCAAGCCCTATTACACATGGTCTAAATATGGGCTAACTGGCATGGGTTGGAAGTGGGCATGCCCATGTAATTACACATGGTCTACATATGGGCTAACTGGCATGCCCATGTAGGTCCCACATTGCCGACTTGGGTCCCATATAGTTAGCCCACCTCAAAACCATATATGGGACCCACGTGGGGGCGTGCAGGCTGGGCTGGACCAGAGTCCTAGTCTAAGACGTCCTGCACATCCAGGAAGTGAGTCCTAGTCTGAAGACCACATCCGCCGGGAGCTGGAAGCCATGACCACCAACAGTACGCTCTCTCTGTGTGTGTGTGTGTGTGTGTGTGTGTGGGCGGGCGGGCCTGCGTACCGGTTCTCGTTCTAAAGGCCATGTCAGCGAGGTAACACAGGTCAGCCAGCGCATCCAAGAAGAACCATTGGTTCAAGTAATCCATCTGGAGGTCCTCGAAAGAAGCCCTGCGCACGCACACACACACACACACACACGCACAGAATTAAGATAGTACATGTTCAGTCCCATATTGTGCTGATCGTCAGATGGTCAGTGTGAGATATGCATGTGTTAAACACTGCTGTTGTGTTCTTTCAGAGATGTGCTGCCGATCGGAGCCACAGCGTGCCTGCGGCCTCCTGGCCAGCCCCACTTGGTGTGGCTATTGTTACGGCACACCCCTGGCCAGCCCCACTTGGTGTGACTATTGTTACGGCACACCCCTGACCAGCCCACTGAGCATTTGAGACGACTAAAGTAAGTATAAATAGGTTATAACTGGTGTACAGTTCCAACATATACTTTTTTCAAATTTCGGGCCTGATTTTCACAAGCCTGTGAGAGTGAGTGACCCCACTCCCACAGGCTTGTTAAAATCATAAAAACATGCTGGATACTTTCCTCTTATTAGTTCACCGAAAAGAAAATTACTTAAGTTATTTTCTATCAATTACACACCCCATGAAGCCTTCATGGACATTTTTTTTGTGTCAAATTCCTGAGCCAAAACATTTCTCTCTGCCGGTCATTGATAGAAAACAAGTCACTTTGGGGTGAACTACATGTTCTTGATTATAGGATACAGTAATACTGTGTGTGTGTGTGTGTGTGTGTGTGTGTGTGTTACCTGGCTATGATAAAGATCCAGTTATACATGACAGGGACGGTAATGAGAGCCAGCCAGTGATAGTACTGGTTTCCTGCTGGGTCGATCATTGCCACCTCCTTAGCACTGTGCACGTATACGCACGCACGCACGCACACACACACACACACACACACACACACACACACACACACACACACACACACACACACGCACACACACAGTTAGCCCATAAGCCACCCGAGTCATTACACCCTAGGCCTAGTCTATACAGTGACGTGCACAGACATTTTGAGGGGAAGGTGCTCAAGTGAAAAAAGGGTGCGGTGCAAGGAGACTTTTACCACTGAGATCGCCTTTTGACGCATTTTTTTAATATACATTGATTATGGTTTACAACTCTGTTCTGTACTCGCAGTTTTCAGAAGAATCTCTGACACTTCTTCCAGGCTGTGTTTTGGATCAAAAACCAGTTTGATTTGTGGCTTATTTCTATAAACTACATGAACGCCAATGAAAATGTATGTTTTGGGTGAATTAAATAACATTTGCGGGACACGTTACATAGCAATTATTCACTTCCTGATTCTCCGTTTCCGGGTGAAACGTCTTTCAATTCAATACCAGATGGCGGTCTTTAGCGGGGAATGAGTTTTAATAGTGTGTGAGATTTTAGATTTTGGAGCATACAGTAAATAATAGATTATAGAAGCTTTCAATCCAGAATTGGTCGATGTCACCATGGGCCTTAGCTTAGTGTACACTGTACAAAACAAAAATTAAATTAACAAACTGTTCAAAAGGGCACATTTCTGCCCAGAGGGCAAAAGGGCAGGTGATCTAGCACCACCTAGTGTCCTATAGCTGTGCACTGCATGCCCCTGACAACATGGATAATGAAATTCCTCTCACAGTTCCTCTGCTGCTTTCTTCTCCTTCTCCTCCTTGGCCTTCTTGGCCGTCTCCTCTTTCTCCTTCTTCTCCTGCTCCTCTTTCGCAAGCTGCATCTTCTCCTCCTTCTCCTTCTGCTTCCTCTCCTTCCTCTCCTGCTTCTCCTGCCTGTGCGTGTGTGAGAGAGAGAGGAGTAAATAATAACTAATAAATAACCTCTTTCTCCACCTGCTTCTCCTTCCTGAGAGAGAGAGAGCGAGAGAGAGAGAGAGAGAGCATGGTGGTGTTACGGTGAAATTTGTGACCTGCCGAAATTTGTGACCATCTTGTGTACTAAAAGGAAGGCACACTGATTTACAGCTCTGAGGGTAATTCATTTGAAGTAGGTACAACGTTTCGACCACAACAGGTCTTCGTCAGGTATGGGTACGCAAACAGAGTAGGCATGTTATATACATTGGCGAGTTAATTGACAATGAACAAGCCATTTTTCCAATGAAGATAATTAGACCCACATCTACAGAGTGAGGCTGAGTAGAGTAATGTCAAGCCAAGGACTCATAGAATATAACTCTTAGTGGCACTAATATAAGGCCAACTGTTAAGATAAAATACTTTTAAGGAAGTGGAGGGTAAGGTGGTACAGAGGGGCAGAAAATGTGATAATTGCAATTAGTTGCATTAATTGAAAGGTTGCTAAAGGAGCATTCAGTGATTTGGGTGATTTGGAAAACACCCCGGTCTGCCCCGGTAACAAGATGTGCACATGCACACGCTCTACAGTGGGGGGGGGGGGGGGACGTGACAGGCAAACGGCACACACACACCAAGGCCCCCCCGCACGATCATGATTGGCGGAAGGCCTATCTCTATCCTGATTGGATGAATTAACTGGGGACAGGGAGGAACTCCTTTTATGGTCAGCACACACTATAGTAGGCTAGAGAGGACAAAACAAAAGAATAAGTGATATTTGAATTAAGTGAAATCACTGAATATAACTTTAAATACAGCATCAGTGGCAGGGTGAATATAAGACAGGTGTTCACCTCATATAAGAACTTCATTAATTCATTACTGCTGCTGAATTAGTTACATTTTTGCTAGAAACAGACTTCACCAAATATGACCGACTGACTGTCGTAAACGATACAGAGACACCTCCCTGACAATATCGCAGAGACAGTTTGTTTATCTTTGGACCACAATTATTATATCAGACGATTTTAAGATGACTCCACGTTATTCTCCATAGAGAGAAACTTCTACGAACCCCTTAAACCTGAGCGAGTGAAGTCAGGACTTCGGCACTCTATTAATGAAGCGGGTTCAGAATGAACAAGACTGACTCACTCTTTCTTCTCTTTTTTCTCCTGCTTTTCTTTCTTGGTTATTCTCTTCTTTTTCTTCTCCTCCCCATTGGCCTCCGGCCCCTCCCCTTCCTTTTCCCCCTCCTCTGCTTTCTTCGCCTCCTCCCTGAAAAAGAAAAAAACAAACAACAAAACACCCATCTGTAAGTCTAGGTACCGTAGTGAAAAGTGATTTTCTTTTGTTAAAATAAGTGTTAAAAATAACTATATAGTGATAGTACTCATGCTATATAGTGTTTGTTCAGTATGGGTCTCCATGTCTCTCTATCTTTTTATTAAACAGAAAATGCATTTTCAGGTCAGGATACCAATTGTATACAATCAGGATAAGAAAATGCAGTCAGGATACAGATTACACACAAAGTGTAATTGTAATTGTAAGCAAATAAATGATCGAGCTGACACAAATTTTGAACTGGAACACTTTAAAATGTAAACTTATAAATATCTAATACTATCTCTCTCCTGATTGGCTGGAAATGTGTTACCTACCTAAAAAATAATTCTAACGAGCTGGAGAGACAGGGTTTGTTACTGAATATAATGATTTAACCTTTTGTGTGTGTGTGTGTGTGTGTGTGTGTGTGTGTGTGTGTGTGTGTGTGTGTGTGTGTGTGTGTGTGTGTGTGTGTGTGTGTGTGTGTGTGTGTGCGTGCATTACTCTTCTTCCTTGTTGTTGCTGTTGTTGACGTTAAACAGAGCTCCTGCTCGTTGTTTGTTCCTGAAACAAAATAAACACAACACACATAACTTCCTGTACACACATCACTTCCTGTATAGAGGGTATATGTGCATGCATAAGGTGATCGAGTGGCAAAGTGAGTTTAATGTAATTTAACATTGTTTAATGCAATCAGATAGGACTTTTCTGTTTGGATGTATGGGCTGTCAATCAGATAGGACTTTTCTGTTTGGATTTATGGGCTGTCAATCAGATAGGACTTTTCTGTTTGGATGTATGGGCTGTCAATCAGATAGGACTTTTCTGTTTGGATGTATGGGCTGTCAATCAGATAGGACTTTTCTGTTTGGATGTATGGGCTGTCAATCAGGTAGGACATTTCTGTTTGGATGTATGGGCTGTCAATCAGATAGGACTTTTTTGTTTGGATGTATGGGCTGTCAATCAGATAGGACTTTTCTGTTTGGATGTATGTGGGCTGTCAATCAGATAGGACTTTTCTGTTTGGATGTAGGCCTATGCAGGGCTGTCAAGGCCAGAAAGTAGTTTTTTGCCACTCAGTAGGCGTCTTTCGTAGCCAGATAACTATTCCACAATCTCCGAATGCTATACACCTCCCGAAATCCAAGTAATCTGTTTGTTATTTCCGTTCACAAAAAAATATTTTAAAATATCTTTAAATTTTATTTATTTTTATTTTCATTTCTGCCAAGCAGCATATATGAAAATAATATATATATGATTTCTATTTATATTAGGATACATTTGCATGACCGTAAAGAGGAAACGGAAGTGGGGAGGAGGCCTACTTCCGATTTATATTTTACTCATGATCAGAGCTTCCATTGCTCCAGACTGTATGACGGAAGCATTTGAACATTGCGAGAGGCAACAGTCTGGCCACGCAAGACACATCACTTCCTGTAGCAACCTGTCGACTACCTTTTTCCCCAAATGAAAACTAAATAAAAACTAGACTAAAATCTCAGGGAGGGAATAGTGACAAGTTATTTTATGTAAAAATCTGCTATTTTCGGTATCCGCCGGTCTACAAATCAACCACCACCAATTCACAGTCTGCCAAAATACGTTTTTTTTTTAGGGAATTTTGAATATAGGATTAAAATAAATAGCTGTGTTACATTAACACTTACTATCTTGTGAAACTATAAAGAGATTGTGCATTTTCTGTCAGAGATAGACATCCATATAGGAGATGTTAGCTTTATCTATTATCATAATGATCGGATCGGGAGCAACAACACGTGATCGGGACATCCTTAATATCAATATTATATCCATATCAGGTATTAGACTGGATATTGTCTGCATGTCATTTTGGATATAATGTGATATGGCATAAGTGTTCTATAAAAATATAAATATCGGATCAGAAAACATCTGTATATCGGCAGATACTCAAAATCAAATGATCGGATCGACTAAAACCCAGCTAAGACTAAACATATTTCAGATGACTATACAAAAAAACAAAACAAATGGAGTTTTATTCTAAAGATTCTATGTCTAAAACTAAATAAAAATGAACACCGCACCTGTACTTTGCCCCGCCCCCTTCTGGCCTCTCCCCCTCCATGTCCCGGAGAGCGATGGTGGGTGTGGCCACGTTGTGGGAGGAGCCAAACAAAGTCCTTATCACCGACATGGTAAGGACCGCCCCCCACTTCCTGTAGAGAGAGAGAGAGAGAGAGAGAGAGAGAAGTGTTTGACTCTACTCATGTTACTGTTTATACATTTCTCTAATAAACTATTCAATCAATCAATCAAAAAGGCAAAATCGTGTGACACCATTGGCTTCCACTGCTCTGTCATCTGATTGGACAAACAATCCTTAACGCTGCAAACCCCGCTGTGATTGGCCAGTATTGTCACTGTGATTGACAGTTCTCGTTTTTGTAATGTTGCCTAACCCTAAATATACCCCTAACCCCTAACCCTACCCATAACCCTATACCCCTAACCCTATACCCATAACCCTATATATACCCCTAACCCTTTCCTCAGTAAAATTACATGTCAAGTATGTCAACCCTAGAAAAAATATATGTAATTGGCCGTGGCAACCCATCTCAAAATATGTTATTTCGGGGACCCCCAAGAAGTAAAGATTTGAGTTAAAAACATCTGAAAGAATATATATTCAAAGATTCGCGCCACCTTTTCACGATTTTGCAAAAATAGCAGAGGTACAAGCTCGTAGCACGGCACTCGGTGCCGCGCTATGAGCTTATAGATCTGCTATTTTTCAATACCGAAAGGGGTTCCCGCCCAGAATGGGTTAAAGTCCGGAATTGTAAAAGTACAAAAGTATTGTTATCAAAATGTACCAAAAGTATAAAGTAAGTAGGCTACTCTTTATGCAGAATGTTCAATTCAAGTTTTCAAATGTATACAAATATTTTGAAAATAGCAAATCTACAAGCTCACAATGCGTTGCATTGCGACTAGGGGTGTAA